>NW_028318468.1:922500-1230000 GCF_062004578.1 Staurois parvus
CTGCATCTTGTTATTATCCTTCCAGTGAACCCCCCTCCCCTTTTTTTTCCTTTCTCCTCCCTTTTGAGTTCCCACACTACCAACCTACTTCTCAAATTAAAGTGAAATTCCTTTGTCCTATGCATGCTCATGGTTTTTGTGAGGTTCTGTCCCACATTTGCTCAGTTCTATGATGGCACTGTTGGTCTCTTCCCTGGAGGCTGACTTAATGTTTGCATTCTCTGTCTGGACATCTATGCACTTAGTGGTTTTATGCGCTGGTTTATCCTTATTATGACCATAGTATGCCTTTATACTGCAATGTATATGAGTGTTCTTTTTGCACCTCTCATTCCCAGAATTCTGGACATCTTGAGTAAAGTATTAAAAAAAATCCCTACTAGCCTCGAGTAACAAGTTTCATATAATGCATCATATCCCCAGCAAAAAAATTTTGCATTTCCACAGTCTTTGACCCTCATTTCCTTTACTAGGTCTTCAGTTTTTGACAGTCCTCTAAAGCATTACATATAGTAAACATTATATGTGGTGATGTCAGGGGCCGCATTTGAGGCCCCCTTTAGCACGAGTCGACAACCACTGGTCTAAGATCCAGGAAGGTGAGGAGATATAATAATAATAATAATAATAATATAATTTATTATACAGGAAAAAGAAATGAGGGCTTTAAAGAAAAGAATACAGTCCCTACAGTGAGACATAGTGAAGGTTCACTGATGTTTTGGGGTTGCTTTGCTACTTCAAGCACTTGATGTCTTGAAAAGGAGCAACATGAGCATTTTCAAGTGTTATTTTTTTTAGCATGTTGTCGCACGTTTTCAGCTCAAACAGCAGCTTTCTGCCCCTCTTTCAGATTTCCATTAGACATTGTGGTAGTGCGGTATCCTGCCAGTGTCTAAATGAAGATTATAATCCATGATCTCAACCAGGCAGGTTGAGGGGCTCCAGGGGGTTTGTTAAATGCAGAGGAAACTGGCTTTTCAGTTTCCTCATTGTTTTCTAAAGTCTGTTTTGGTACCTGGAGCCTGGAAATTTGTAAAGAGATCCGAGTGGGATGAAGTCTCCAGTCCTGGATCTGGGTTTTCAGAACCACCAGCACACTAGTTGGTCAGGTGTGAACTGGGCTATTAGTAGTGACCTGACCATGGTTCTGGGCTCTACCTAGGAGTCAGAAGGGCTCCACCTAGGTGAGATGTGGGGGCCAGAGCTAGCAACTCTGCTAGCTGTGTGCACAGAGTTGTGTAAGAAGATGGTTTGTGAACGATAGAAAAAGGCCTGAAGTGTAAGGCCAGAGAAGCAGCGCAAGTGTAAACCAGGAGGCTCCATGTGTTCTTTGTGAGAGAGAAAATCTGACGACCCCTGTGTGGGAAACCCTCTGATTTATAATTTATGGAGCTTTCTTTTAAGTAAAGTTGAGCAAGAATAGCCCTTAAAAAAGAAGAAAGTGAGCAGCGGTGTCTTTTAAGGTTCTATCGCCTAATGCGAGTTCTCACACCATATAAAGAATGCCTAGTTAAAAAATGACTGACAAAAGCTGCAAAAACATGCAATTCTACCCCAAAAAACACTTAAAAACTCTTGAAAAAAACACTTGAAAAAACACTTGAAAAAGTGATGCTTAGGTGTGATGGTAGCCTAATGCTCCTTCTACAAATGTGACAGGACTTATGTTTGGCAACCATCCCAGTGCTGCCACTACCAGATATATATCTGGTAGTGGTAGCAGTAAACCATTCATGAGTCAAGGACATTCATAAGTGGTCCAAGCAGGTTAGTCCTGCATTTGTATTCAACAAGACAGTAAGCAAACAGGTCAATGCAGTATGGCTTTGTACAGAAGGTTTATAGCAAAAAAACAAGCAAAACATCTGCTTGTCTGAGCCAGTAACTAAACTTATGTTGGTTCCTCATTAACGGATTTGGGTTCCCCATAATATGCAAGCAGCACATGTTCTATTTTAGCATTTTGTCAACAGTCAGTCTTTCACCCAGCAGCAGGCTCTCACAGTAAAGAGAGTGAGAGAGAGCCTGGAGCATATGTTAGCTCCGATATAAAAAGGTCTGTGGACAGCTGACAAATTAGTAAGGTCTAGCTAACAGGTAAAATGTGAACCTAGGACTGGAGGTTTTATTCCACCCAAAGCTTCACAATATAATAAAGCATGTTTCCCTCATAATAGGCACAAACCCTGGAGTCCCTCACCATATATAGGTGGGTGACACATAGTGATGAGTCAAAACACCCCCCCCCCCCCCCCCGTTTGGTTCGTGGTTGAACATTCAAACCTACCGAAAGTTCGACCGTGAACTTCGAACAGGAACAATTCACTAAGCGGTATCTTACTGCATCTGAATATCCAGTAAGATACCGCACAACTATTAATATACCGCATGAGTTATATTATTAAGTAATGCGGTATTTTAGTAGTGAATACATTCTTTAATATTTCAGCTGTCAGCAGGCTTCCACGCAATGCAAAAAGAATTGCCGGCATTGCCCAGTAATTAATACATTTCTTTTAAAAACGGCTTAGGGTCCCACCCCATTCATACCAAGCCCTTCCGGTCTGGTATGGATTTGGAGGGGAAAAATGGCATGGGGGGGGCCCTGAAATCCATACCAGACCTTTATCCGATCATGCAGCCCAGCAGATCAGGAAAAATAAAAAATATGTCCCCCGAAGTAGATTCAACATTAATCATGATGCCCGCCGACCCGGAAAAAGAAAAAAAAATTTCTCCGTTCTCAACGCTGGTTCTCGCCGTTTGACAGGTGTGCGGGGTTTACAGTTCTTAAATACTGTGATGACGTCACCCCCACCCCCTTGTGAAATCATCATGCACTGTGATTGGCTTAAGCATTGCACCTGACCTATTATCAGGTGCATTGCTTTGGCCAATCACCACTGTCAGGGCAAATAGCCTGCCAAACGCCTGTCAGGGTGAATAGTCTGCCGAACGCCCTTACGATTTGTGTGTTCGCCAAACATACGAGCGGCCCATGTTTGAGTTGAACTTATGTTCGACTCGAACATGAAGCCCATTGCTAGTGACACATATACACTATCCACAATCCTGCCAGCCAGTGTATCATGTATCCTCTCCCCTCTGCTCAGACCTGTGGCAAGGAGCACATGTTGCCACCCACTCCCCGGCCTGTGTGTTCTAAATGAAATGTGAAGTCTTGCAAAGCCAGACCCTTGCATTGTTTTCTTTGTGGCAAGCCATCCACTATAGTGAAGCATTGTCTTTCATCAATCGGTATGCCCTGCCTTAAATTTTTGACTCTAGTGCCTGCTTTATGGACAGACACCTCTTTTTTGCTATTGAACAGTTCATCCTTCAGGGGTTAGTATCAGGCTGAGGTATGCCATTAGGTGGTCTTCTCTATTAAATTCCTGGGAAAAGACTGCTCCGAAGCAAGAAGTTGAGCATGGTTAGTATTGGTCACTTACACAACACTAACTTGAGCTCTTGGAAAGCTCTCTCTCTCTTGTTTTTTGTTCCATTTCACCATGATGGACTTGCTCCTCTTGGTGGGATCACTGAATAGTAAAGTTAGGCACAGACCTTTGGTAGTATCCTGCAATCCCTAGAAAAGGCAGTTTGAGATGACAGCTGGAGCTGAAAGGGAAGATATGTGACTAAGCGGTTATTCCTTAGTGTCTGTTCGGATTATTGTAAGTGTATTTTCAGTTTTATGACGCAATAAATTAAGAAGATTTACACTATCAGTACTTCTTTCCCCATGTTGTTTATGTATGAGCGGAGGACAAGATTGGATTACTAGTTGCTGGAGGAGTATTAACACTCATCGTGGTGGAGATGAGAGTGTCTGTTGGACTGGGGAGGAAAGTATTTGCCCTGACAGAAATAAAACTATTGGATTGACCTCTGCTTGGGACACTTGCTGGAATTATTTTTTTTAGAGGTTGAGGGTGAGTACCTGGAGAGCTCTGGATTATGATGTAATGTTGATTTATAATGGCAGAGTTTGACTTTTGCACAACAGCATTTTTTGGATACATTTATTCACAATCCTAGACTTCAGTGATAATTTTATTAATTTTGGGACACTTTGATTTATGAACTTTATTGAAGAGGATTAATTTTTAATGAATTTGCACCATATTTAATTTTTTTGGAGGTGTATGATTCAACGTTATCACATATGAACACTACAAAAATGTATTTTTTTAAATTAATTTATTTGATGTTGGAAGTTTTCTTTTTTGTGTGTTTTGGCTTTTATATTTATTTATTCAGCAATTTTGCGCATGCGATATGTTTGCACACATTTTGTGGTATATTTCATAGGTGATAAGATATATTTTTATAGGACATACAGCACATGCAATTTTTTATACTTTTTAGTCCTAGAAAAGCTCCAATCATTTTTTTTTTTTTTTTTTTTTTTATACTGGCTTTCATTGCTTCAGTCTTGTTGATCAGGGGGAATATGACCCCATGCCCAAAGTTGAAGATCAAATATCAAACATCTGTTTTGAGGATGGTTGTTAATTTTCCCCTATGAATGAAATCTAAAACTGCCTGGACCTTCTGTAGGTGAGGATTCCAGTCATGACTCAAAATGACAACATCATTCAGATATGTTGAAGTATTGAAGCACATGCTTGGTGGAGCTAATGTATGTGGTCTATCATTCTTTGGAATGAGGCCAGGGTCCCATGTAAGCCTAAAGCAGTGTTTCTCAACTCCAGTCCTCATGGACCCCCAACAGGTCATGTTTTCAGGATTTCCATTATTTTGCACAGGTGATTTGATCAGTTTCACTGCCTTAGTAATTACCACAGCTGTTTCATCTGAGGGAAATCCTGAAAACATGACCTGTTGGGGGTCCATGAGGACTGGAGTTGAGAAACACTGGCCTAAAGGGAGAACCAGGTACTTGTAGAGTCCACCCAGTCTCACAAAAGCTCTTTTCCTTTGCCCTGTCTGTTAAGGGAATCTGTCAATACCCCTTAGTAAGATCAAGGATAGTAATGTACCTAGCTGGACCCAACTCTTTTATCATCCACCCAGGGCACAGGAAAAGCATAAAATTAAGAAATTAAATTTTGTTTTCTGAAGTTGCTGCTGATCCTCAAGCTGCCATCTGGTTGAGGGAAGAGCACATGATACTTGACCATTTGTTGTTAGATTCCTCCATTACTCCAATGGATAATATTTCTGTATCTCCTCTGTAAAGTTTTAACTTTACTTACTATGCCTCAGTCACAATGTCATGGTAAATCATGTTAAGCCAGTTAATTCTGAAGATATCTCTCGATCTTTCTGCAAGAGCTCTCTCACCTCCTGAATCTGCAGACAGAGTTTCTGAGATCCTAAACTCAGGTATACCTTTTGCTGGTGACACTTCAGGGATGCTTTTTGTTGAGAGATCCTCCTGATTCTTCCAAGGTTTAATTAGGTTAACATGGTATATTTTGAGGAGGTTTCTCTTTCCGGGCTGGTATACAGCACTTGGTAGTTGGCATCACTGATTTTCTCTGTCACCTCATAGGGGCCCTGACTCTTTGCAAGAAATCCTGCATCTGAGCAACGTGCACAGTTATACCTTTGTGAGATGTGGCCTCTTACTCCCATGTTTCATGGGCTACATCTAGGCTACATTCCTGGGGATGTCTTCCATACAAATCGCAAAACCTCTGTGGAGAACCTTGGAACTTCCCTGAACATTGAAGAGGAACAAATACTCAAAATTAAGTATTTAGCAGTGCCTTGAGTCTAGCACTGTCTTCTAACCATTGTGGGTCCCCAGCAATACCATCATGGATATAGGAGCTGAATCTGGCTTCCTGAGGAACCAGAGTTGGTTCCCCATTCTGCAAGTGCAAGTTCACTTGAAACAAGCATAGCCTACTGGGACATGTGAGGTGTTCTAGGAGGCTTAGGGAGTGGGGGGGGGGGGGGCAAGGTACATCATCCTTGCCTAGGCAAGGATTGCAGAAAAGTGAGCAGGTACCAATAAAAAATAAGTGTACAGAACCCCCCAAAAATGTAATTTTACTTCTTGTGTGATTGGCTCACTGATTTTCCCAAAACTCTGCCCTAAGATAAATAAAATACAAATTTAGATGTATGAGCCGGCCTTAAAGCCCTTATTATTTCACATACTGCTTGCAGACTACTAATTGTGGCTGGTGTGGGAAGGGTTATATAAGCCCTAGGGGCTAATCTACAAATGTTACTGGGTTTAGTGTCCATTCTAACTGGAGCTGACACTATATAACCTATTGTGTTTATTTCTGTGCCTGTGTCCCTCAATGGTCTCAGACAAATGGATTTATAGTAAGTACAAAAATCCAGACATACTGTATCTCTTTATTAAGTATAAAATATACCTGTTGATTCTAACAGAAATGGTATCATAACTTCCTGTGCTATCTGCCTGTGCTACAATCCTATGCTGTAGGTCACTTTGTTTCCAGCTATGTCTACAAACTACAGAACCACCCTCTATATTTTGGAGAAGCAAGGGGGTAGTGTGTTTGTATTCCAAACCAGAAATGTCTTGGTACCCTAAAACAGGAAATATATTGATAGCAGGTTCAGCAGATGCAAAGAAAGGAAAACTAGTGCAGCGACCACACCCAAGGATTTATAAATTGTATTATAGCACACTTTTTCTCAAATTTGGATTTACTTTAATGCATTATGATATTGCAATATGATATTGTTGAAATCTTCAGTGTGGAACTGCTCCAGTGCAGATTCCATTTTACTTATGGACCTCTTTTAAATAAAGTACAGTACAAGTCCGTATGAGCATGATTGGAGAAAAGGGGTGCACCCCCCAACTATTACCATCCCTAAAAGTTCTCACCTAGCTTTTAGAGCGGACGTTGACCCAAAATGCAAGGCCCAAAATGTAAGTGGATTATACCTGTAGAGAAAACACCTGTGGAAAATTATTTAAACAGTTACTTACCTTAATGTAACCATACACATACAATTTGCTTGTACAATTCCCTGCAGATCTACCATTAAATATGTAGTGGAAGGGTCTGCCTGATTTTCTTCTATTGAATGGATTGTCTAGGTTTTTTCCTCATGCTACATAGTTTTGATAAATCTAAGGGAGATTGTACAATTGCATGGGGCAGCACAGTGGCTAAGTGGTTAGCTCTTCTGCCTAGCAGTACTAGGGTCGTCCCAATCACAACACTGGCTGCATGGAGTTTGCATGTTCTCCCTGTGCCTGTGTGGGTTTACTCAAGTTTCCTCCTACAATCCAAAGACATTCTTGGTAGGTAAATTGGATCCTTTCTAAATTGGCCCTAATGTGTATGTTAGGTGTAGGGACCTTAGATTGTACGCCCCTTGAGGGTTAGGGACTGATGTGAATGTACAATATATGTAAAGTGTTGTATAAATTGACAGCGCTATATTAGTACCTTAAAAAAATAAAAAGTGTATGGCCAGCTTTACACCTGCCTACTGTATGCATTTTGCACACTATTCATAACTAAAAAAAATAATATTGGGGTGCTACATATTCAAAAGAGTGCCAACCATTCAATCCTTGTATCATGCAAAGAAGTGCAGTTTAGAAATAAATAATTATTGATAAAATATACTTCTTTGCATTAATTAGTTGTATTGGATGTTGGTGTTTTCTATTTTATTCTAATGTCTATGGTCTACAGTGCCTAGGCAATGGTGACATCACTTCCGGCAAGATCTTGGAAGTGCCAAGGATCCAAAATCTAGAGAGAAGACACTCCTAGAATGTGCTGGAGAATCATATTGTGAGATTTGGGATACTAGCTCTGCTTTCACACTGATGCGGTGCGGTCTGACCGCACCACTGGAGCAGTGTAATGTACCCATGTGTTTGGAGCACCTTACCTGCACTTTCCAATAGAGTTAAATAATGTCCCATGTGTTTGGTGCACTTTCAGAAAGCGCACCAAAGATCCAGCATGCAGGAGTTTTGGTGCATTTTCAGAAAGCACACCAAAACCGCAAGGCACAATATAACTCTATGGGAACCGCAGAATATGGAAGAATCCTTAGTCCTCATGCACACTGATGTTTTTACAGCGGCTGTTTTTGGCTTTTGACGTTTTTTTCTACAGCCAGTAAACTCCCCAGCATGTTATACTATGTGTCCATGCACACATAGACTGTACTCAAGGTTTTTTGGCAGGGGCGTATTTTGGCTGGAAAAAAATCCCAGGACTAATGGGTTCCTAGAAGAGTTTTTTAGCTGTAAAAATGCTCCAACGCTGAAAAACACAGCAAAACGTGGTAAATCGCAGCAAACTGGCGTTTTTGGACTTCTTTTAGAAAAAAAAGCTAAACAACGCAAATGCGGCTAAACGCTAATCTAAAAACACTGAAAAACTCAAGTTTTTAACGTGACTTTACACAGCTAACGTTACCAGTGTTATTAAAATGCCCCGTGTACATGGAACATTAATGTTTTCAGGATATTGTTAATACTATTTTTGTCAACCAAATGGAGCAAATAAGGGAAGTTTATTGGGGTTCTAAAGCAATATTAAACCCAAAATCAAAAATGGAAAATATTGCAGCTTACCAGCCTTCAACCCCTTGGTGCCTGCGCCTCCCGGCCCTTTAAGGGTTTCAGAAGTCGGGAGGCGGGGCGGGGTTTAGGATCATGTGACCACCATGACACGCCGTCACAGCGGTCACATGATCGGGAAAGGTCCCGATCGAAAGAGGAGATCGGGACCTTTCCGTGAGTACCAGACGTGTGCTGGGAGCGCACAGGGCACACACTCTCAGCACATATGTTTTTTTTAATAGAATGCAAATGTGCAGCCGCTCAGTGTCTAGGCCCAGACGCTGGGAGGCCGCACATTTGCGTTCGGCCAAGCACGAGGTAAAGGTGGTAGCTGCATAAGTTTTTTTTTTTTTTTCTCTCTCTTTTCATCTGTTCTAGCCAGTAACAAATCTATATCACAGTCGTGTTTCACTGTCTTATATAGTAAACACGACTGTGGAGGAATGAGTCAGGACACAGCAGACAGCAGCATTGTCAGTCTGGGGGGAGGGGATTTTTAAATGAACTAGCGGATTTAAATATAATAACAAATTGAAGCCAAACTCCAGCTCACACGTTATATTCAGTTACAGCAAACTGATTTTTTTTTTCTTTTTGGGATAAAGGTTTTACATATAAATAAAAGCTGACCATGTTAATCATTGGTAAGTGGTCTGTCTCATCCATGTAAACTGATACATTCTGCAGGAGAGCTTGTGCTTTTGAAAAACAACAAACTTTCTGGTTGGAGCACCAAATGAAATTAGAAGAAAGAAATCCTAAAAAAGAAAACGTATGCAGCCATCGCATCTAAAAATTGGTAAGCTGCAATATAATAAATGTTTGCTTTTGTGTTTAATACTGCTTTAAGTATACTTTAGGAACTGTGATGATAAAGAATATTAGTTTCTAGTTAAAGTGTTACTAAACCCAGGACCCTGCATTCACTATATCTGGTCTCCCACAGAACACACAACATGGAAATGCAATTATTTTAGTAAATATAAACTGCTATATATATTTTCTCATCAACCGTATATAGCAGTCTTGTGACTTCAGGAGAACACTGGTTAAAGCTTGTGTGAGGAGTTTTCTCTAGGAGGATGTGAAATTCCTTGACCTCTGTCTGGACCAGCGCTGATTTGCCCTGTGCTGATCACATTCACTCGCCCAAGAATAAAAAAAAAAACCTCTCTAGCAATACACACCAAACTGAGCATGTGCATGGGGCTATGGATTCAGTTTGCATCAGGTGGTCATTTGAACAAGAGGAGGGGCAGAGAAGAAAGGATCAAACAGCCTTTTTAGACAATGCAGTGGATTAACCCCTTAAATTCCACAGCAAGTATAACAAGCATGCTTTACTGCATACACAGACTGATTTTACTTTTGTGGGTTTAGTAACACTTTAAAGTGTTACTAAACCCACAACAGTAAAATCAATCTATATATGAAGTAAAACATGTTGGTTATACTCGCTGTGGAACCTAAGCGGTTATTCCTCTGCATTGTGTAAAAAGGCTGTTTGATCCTGACTTCTCTGATCCTCCCCTTCTTCCAATGCTCCCCACTTATCTCCTGATAAGACATATATCATGTGGAGACAATCTGTACCTGCCCAGTTTGGTATGTATTGCTAGAGAGGTTTTTTTTTCTTTTCTTGGGAGAGTGAATGTGATCAACACAGGGCAAATCAGCACTGTCCAGACAGAGGTCAGGGGTTCTGCATCCTTCTAGAGAAAACTCCTCCTATAAGCTTTAACCAGTGTTCTGCTGAACACTGGTAGAAGTCACAAGACTAATCTAACTGCTGATGAGAAAAGGTATTTAGCAGTTTTTATTTAGTAAAATAATCGCATTTCCATGTTCTGTGTACTGTGGGAGACCAGATATAATGTATGTACGGCCCTGGGTTTAGAAACACTTTAACTGGCATTCCTATATTTCCATGAAGAACTAAGCTTTACATCTAGTGAAATAAACAGTAACAGGTAACAAAGTGTATGGGAAGTAACAATGCTTGTCAGACTCCATAATACATATTAGCATGAGCTATAGTGACCCCTTGTGTTTGCTTTGAAATTGGAATGGTAAAAAGAAGTGCAAATTTGAGTTTTGTTTTTTTCCGCATTCAAGGAAAGGTTACTCAGTTGGACTAGATGGAAAATTTGAGTCATACAGGTGTAATGATCACAATGGGGAATATCTACACCACGCTGTGTTGGTATGCATACTTATCAAACACAGAAGCAGGTCAAGCGCGAGAAGAAAATGGCTTGCATTTGAGATACACTTCAAATGATTTATCATTTGCTCACACGGCATTCCCTTTGACTTCATAGGGAAATTAAAAAAGTGCCAATTTTGCATAAAAATGAATTTTGTATAAAACACGATTCTAAAAAAGAAAAAAAATTCAAATCCTTTAAAAAAAAATACAGCTTAAACACAAAATACACCTGTGTGTATCAACACTTAAAAGAGAATTCCAGGTTTCCCAGCACTTTAAATAATTTGGGCCAGCTTGGATAGGACAGGCTGTAATATACTGTAGTAGCTTGAGTTGAGTACAGTAAGTGGGGCTGTGCTCTGACAGCAGTACCAGAGACTTCCCTTCTACTGCCAGATATAGAGTCACCCATACTACATCTCCACCATTTAGGAGAAGCCTTGTATTTTTTCAGTGTCAAGGCTTTCTCTGATTGAGGGAGGTAGAGAGGCGGCCACATGATGCTACTATCTCCACCTTGGCCAATGAAAAGAAGCTCTGTATTCATGGTTAGAATCTGTCACGTTTTATTGATAAAGAATGAGAGTGCAGCGCTAACCCAAATAGCGATTAAACATATGATAGACCACATATGATAGTGGATCAGTAAAATGTCAGTGTAAGTTCATCAGATGTGCTGAAAGTGCATACAGTCTCCAATATGTAAAGAACCAAAAGTAGTGACTTTCAGAAATGATAATAGCCAAATAATGCACTAACCAGATAGCACATATTAAAGCGCATGGAGCATTTAAGACCTGCCCCTGGTGCTCACGATGATGATGTGTACTCATCATCGTGTGATGATGAGTACACATCATCACACGATACGCGTTAGGGAAGTGCCAAGCTATTTATATCCTGTGTACATGTACCTCTGGTCTGGCCGTTTATGAGCAGCTGAACCGTTGTTAGTAAGTTCTTTTCTGATTATTTACCTACTTTAATAAACGATATCACACTATTTGAGGCCTTTTTCCACGGGCTCTTTATTTCTGGGGAGCCTGTAATTCTGAAGGTCCTGGGGCTGTGCTGAGCAAAGGACACATCTGCAAGTGACATCCCTGGATCCATGACACAGCTCCCCCTGGAACGGATGACATCTAGTGGTCGCCCTATAGATGACATCCACCTGATCCTCTAATACAGTGGCTGGACTCAGCTTCCATCCGGATAGATGACATCTAGTGGTCACCCTATAGATGACATCTCCTGGCTCCAATGATACAGTGGCTGAGCACCAGGGGCAGGTCTTAAATGCTCCATGCGCTTTAATATGCGCTATCTGGTTAGTGCATTATTTGGCTATTATCATTTCTGAAAGTCACTACTTTTGGTTCTTTACATATTGGAGACTGTATGCACTTTCAGCACATCTGATGAACTTACACTGACATTTTACTGATCCACTATCATATGTGGTCTATCATATGTTTAATCGCTATTTGGGTTAGCGCTGCACTCTCATTCTTTATCAATTACTTTGGAGGTTCCCGAGGTGCCTTTTTGTGCAAGCAGCTACCGTACTTACACCTATACACTGCGCTCGATTTTATATATAGATTTTATATATAAGTTTATTTTATTTGTCACGTTTTATTGCTGTCTGTCCCGAGAATTTCCCCTCACATCCTGTCACAACTGGCACTAGCAACTAAGATGGGCAGGAAACAGAAACCTCATGTGGATAAAGAAAGCAATAAAAACCTTACAAATACAGGGGTTAGATAAAAAAGAGGAAACACTACATGATTTGCAGGTGTGAAAGTGACGACATGAAGACTGAGATTGAGCTCGGCAGTCACTTTTGCAGCAGTTGTTTTCCTTGTCTGGGTCACAATCCTGTGCAATGTCCTTTTGTCTCTTTCGGTCAGGTGACCATGTTGACCACACTGATGCCTATCCAATGACGTTTTTCCAGAAACTGTATATGCCGTCATAGCCTTTGACAATGCACCTTGTGAAACGGCAAATAAACTGGCAACTTCAGTCACAGAGGCACCAGCTAAGTGGGTAACAACAATTTGCCCTCTTCGAAGCTCATTAAGCTCTGACATAACTCTGTATTACTAGCAGCACACGCTGTGAATGATTAAAGTGAGGCTTCCCACCTGTTAGCTAGGTTTGTCATCACATGGAGGATCCAGTTGGGTTCACCTAAAAAACTGACGGGTGGACCCGATCGGCCCGCCCGTGTGAAAGGGGCCTTAAATGCATGCATAACAACATGCATGTATGCAACAATGGAGCAACATCTCCAGGATGGATACCGCTGTGACAGATGTGAGCAGATTGCCCTACTGGAAATTTGCGTTAGAGATCTGGAGGAGCAAGTTGCAGTACTGGGCAGACCTAACAACCTTGAAAGGGGTCTTCTGCTCTCTGAGCAGGTAGCTAATGGGATTGATGTGGAGGGTGGAGGGGCTAATCAGGATTATCAGGTAGGAAGATGGGTTACTGTAAAGAGAGGGAGTGGTAGGGTGTCACAGAAAAGGAAGGCTGGCCCTGGGTTTGTGCACCCAAACTGATTTGCCAAGTTGGGTGAAGATGTGGGGGTGGCAAGCTCAGGGGTGGCAGCCCTGGAGGTCACTGTTATCCCTAACAGCTGGGAGGGTAAACCATCTGGGAGGGGTGGTATTATTGAATTAAATGTATTATTATATTATTATTTTTTATATTATAATTTATAATTTCGTGTTTCAAATTTTATCATACCCAGGATGTTTACTAGACTCTTGTTCGGACAGATTTCAGTGAGTTATTCCTAAAAATTATAGGCCTACAATTACAAAAATGACATATTACCATGCAAAAAAATGTACCGCTTTGAGCACAGAAATACTGACATAATATAACCGCTAGGGAGGTTAAGAATCAATTTAAAGAACTAGGCTGCAAGTTAAAGGGAAGGACCTCCAAGGTGATATTCTCTGAAATATTACCTGTGCCATGTACAACTCAGGAAAGACGGGGAGATTAGAGAACTCAATGCATGGCTAAAGACCTGGTGTAAGAGGGAGGGATTTGGATTTCTGGAGCACTGGGCCGACTTTTCATTAGGGTGCAGCCTATATGCTAGAGATGGTTTACATCTAAATAGAAGGGGGTCTGCTGTGCTGGCAGAGAGGTTTATGGGAAGGCTGGAGGAGTATTTAAACTAGAATCGAGGGGGGAGGGAGAATTCGATTATAATGGGGTAGATAGATCAGACAGACAGGGGTCAGTACTTATTGGTGGGTGGAATGGGGAAAGATGGGGGGAGGGCTATAGCAGATGATAAGAAGGTTACCATGTTGCAAACAACTAGGAATGATGCTCTGCTGGACCTGGTAATCTCAAACCATGCAGAGCTTATTACGAATGTCCATATAAAAGAACATCTGGGTAGCAGTGACCATAACATGATTTCATTTATTGTTAGCTGTAAACAGCAAGCACAGAAAAATAAAACTGCTCAATTTTAAGAGAGCTAATTTTCCAAGACTGAGAGCTGCTCTACAAGACTTAGACTGGGAGGGAATATTGGCATCAATGAACACAACACAGAAATGGGAGTTCTTCAAAAAGACTGTATGTGAAAACATTGCAAAATATATTCCCATGTGCAAAAAGTTTAAAAGGCTAAAAATCAAACCTATTTGGCTTACGCCCAAAGTTAAAAAAGCTATAGATAATAAAAAAAGAGCTTTTATTAAATAAAAAAATGAAGGAACGCTATCATCGTTTAAACATTACAAAGAATATAACAGAATATGCAAAGACGAAATAAAGGCTGCAAAAATTGAAAACGAACAACAGATTGCAAAAGATAGCAGGACCAACCCCAAAAATTCTACAGATACAGTTGTGGCCAAAATTATTCAACCCCCACTGAAATTGAGTGTTTTGGCCAGTTTGACATTGCTTTTGATCATTCAGTCATCTTGCTTACATTTACATTAAAGAGGCACTTGTAGGTCAGACAAATATAACATAACAGTTATAATGAAATAACCACAAATGTCTTTTCTGTGCTCACAGCATTATCAGTTTTATTCAACCCCCAAGTGACATTCAATCTTAGTACTTAGTACAGCATCCTTTTACAGTTATAACAGCTTTTAAACGTGAAGCATAGCTTGACACAAGTGTCTTGCAGCGATCTACGGGTATCTTCGCCCATTCTTCATGGGCAAAGGCCTCCAGTTCAGTCACATTCTTAGGCTTGCGCACTGCAACTGCTTTCTTTAAGTCCCACCAGAGGTTCTCAATCGGATTTAAGTCTGGTGACTGCGATGGCCACTCCAAAATGTTCCAGCCTTTCCTCTGCAACCATGCTCTAGTGGACTTGGAGGTATGCTTGGGATCATTGTCCTGTTGAAAGGTCCAACGTCTCCCAAGCCTCAGGTGTGTGACGGACTGCATCACGTTTCCATCCAATATCTCCTGGTACTGAAGAGAATTCATGGTACCTTGCACACGCTGAAGCTTCCCTGTACCTGCAGAAGCAAAACAGCCCCAAAGCATGATTGACCCTCCACCATGCTTCACAGTAGGCAAGGTGTTCTTTTCATCATAGGCCTTGTTCTTCCTCCTCCAAACATAGCGTTGATCCATGGGCCCAAACAGTTCTAATTTTGTTTCATCAGTCCACAGAACACTATCCCACAACTTTTGTGGTTTGTCCACATGGCTTTTGGCATACTGCAGTCGACTCTTCTTATTCTTTGGAGACAGCAAGGGGGTACGCCTGGGAGTTCTGGCACGGAGGCCTTCATTACGCAGTGTGCGTCTTATTGTCTGGGCTGAAACTTCTGTACCCACATCTGACAAATCTTTTCTCAGTTCCTCAGCAGTCACACGGGGACTTCTCTCCACTCTACGCTTCAGGTAGCGCACAGCAGTCGAAGTCAGCATCTTCTTTCTGCCACGACCAGGTAGCGTTTCAACAGTGCCCTTTGCCTTGAATTTGCGAATGATGCTTCCTAAGGTGTCTCTTGGTATGTTTAACATCTTTGCAATCTTCTTATAGCCATTGCCCTTCCTGTGAAGAGAAATCACCTCTTCTCTTGTCTTCCTGGACCATTCTCTTGCCTTCACCATGTTTGTAACCACACCAGTAAATGTCTAGAAGGAGCTGAGTATCACAGTCATTTTAAAGCTGCCTAATTGGTGCTTATTATGCTTGATTGCTGCTCGGTGACATCCACAGGTGTTTTCAATACCTGATGGAAAGCACCTGTATGAACCTCTGTTCTTCAGAGTGGTAGTCTTTAAGGGGTTGAATAATTGTGGCAATGAAGAAACCACATAAGAACCATTTACTACTGTATTACATAAACAATTGATGTCATTTTAGTTGCATTTGGGTAGTTACAACGTCCTTGTAGGATTTGATTCTGAATACAATTCCAAATGTACACTATAGTCCCTAAACCCCTTTACAGCATTGGGGGTTGAATAATTTTGGCCACAACTGTATATTAATAGTAAAAAGATCCAGTCCGAGCATGTAGGCTCTTTACAAAATAATCTAGAGTGGGTGCCTGGGGACAAAATGAAGGCAACTGTATTAAATACCTTCTTCAGCTCTGTATATACAAAGGAGCATGGGGGAGCTCTTGTACATAATGGGCATGGTAATGACACAGCTCCAGATGATCCACATTGGCTCACAATTGATATGATCCAAAAATATTTAGACAGTATAAAGGTGAATAAAGCACCTGGACCAGATGGCATACACCCACGGGTCCTTAACCTCCCTGGAGGTATTCCTGAGTGTAGCTCGGGGTAAAGTTTCAGCACCCCGAGCTACACTCGGGAATACTTTGCAGCGTTGCTCAGGGATCTTTTCTGCACTTACCTTGCCCTACGCTCCTGCGATGTCCCCACTGCAGCGTCCCCGGCAATGTCCTCCGGCCAATGCCGTCATCTGTCTTCCGGGTTCCATTCCCTGCGACGACAGGACATACAGGGACGGAACTGGCGGGAAATGTGAAAATTTTAAAAGTGACATTCACTAAATACACTAAAATCACATAGTAAAACATTACTGTATCAAACCATTTCACATACATTTTGTCCCTAGTGCTTTGTCCTGTGCCCTGCCTGCATTTTTACTGTTCTTTCTGCCTTAAAACTGTCCATGGGAAATGTCCATGGCGTCCAAAAAGCGTCCCTTCAGGTCAAAAGTGGTTTTAGACCAGCTAGAGAACAGCGATAGTAAATTAGAACTACTTGCAGGATTGAGTGATAATGATTCGTGGGGAAATTCCTCATCAGACACTGAAAACAATTTTGCGAAGACGAACCCATGGTGCTGATTGTTGGGGCAAGGTCAGATGAGTCTGAACTCATTTAAAACCTTTGAGATTGACATCACCTGGTCTTCCCAGACGATGATTGAGAACAATTCATGACACTGGCAGGTCTCAGCTTGGCAAAGGGGGCAGTGCATGCTATAAATTCTGCAGGGTGCCCAAACTTTTGCAGACGCCATTTTTTTGTTTTCTGTTATTTTAAAAGTGTAAATGATGGAAATAAAATCTAACTTTTGTTGACATATTATAAGAATGTCTAATCTGTAATTTGATGCCTTTTGGAGATTTTTCCATCTTTCCTTGGCTTCTTTATGCACATTAATACAAATTTTTAGCTGGGGTGCCCAAACTTTCGATCCCCACTGTATATAGTTGGGAAGATACTGGAGAGTTTAATAAAAGACCACATAGACAAGTTCTTGCTGGAAAAAATATTTTAAGCAACAGACAGCATGGATTCATGAAAGACAGAAGTCAAACAAATCTGATTTCTTTTTATGAGGAGGTGAGCAAAACCTTGGACAGAGGGGTGGCGGTGGACGTGGTATACTTGGATTTTGCAAAAGCGGCCCCACACACGGCTAATGTGTAAGGTAAAGTCTACAGGCTTGGAAAAATCTGTATGTAAATGTTTAGAAAGCTGGCTATATGATCGTATTCAGAGAGTAGTGGTTAATGATTCATACTCTGAATGGTCTGGGGTCGTCAGTGGTGTACCCAAAGGTTCAGTGTTGGGATCCTTACTTTTTAATATATTTATAGACAATATAGGGTCTGGAATAAAAATCCCATTTCAGTCTTTGCAGATGACACCAAGCTGTGCAGTGGAATAACGTCCTTACAGGATGTCTCCAATTTACAAGCCGACCTCAATTCTCTGTTTAATTGGGCAACTATGTGGCAAATGAGGTTTAATGTTGATAAATGTAAGGTTATGCACTTGGGGGCTAAGAATATGCATGCATCATACATACTAGGGGGAATACAACTGGGGGAATCAATGGTGGAGAAGGATCTGGGAGTTCTGGTAGATCACAAGCTTAATAATGGCATGCAATGCCAAGCTTCGGTTTCTAAAGCGAACAAAATCCTCTCTTGTATTAAAAGAGGTATAGACTCCAGAGAGAGAGATATCATATTACCGCTGTACAAATCATTAGTAACACCTCACCTGGAATATGCAGTTCAATTTTGGGCACCAATTCACAAAAAAAACATTAGGGAAATGGAGAAAGTACAGAGAAGGGCAACCAAATTGATAAGCGGCATGGAGGAGCTCAGCTGTGAGGAAAGATTAGAGGAACTGAATTTATTTTATCTTGAGAAGAGATTATGGGGGGATATGATCAACATGTATAAATACATCAGTGGTTTATATAGTGAACTCAGATTAGAGTTATTCACCCTGAGGTCATCACAGAGGAGGAAGGGGGCACTCTTTACATCTGGAAGAAAAGAAATGTAATCAAACACGGAAAGGTTTCTTCACAGTGAGAGCTGTGAAAATGTGGAATAGACTCCCTCAAGAGTTGCTTCTGGCCAGCTCAGTGGATTGCTTAAAAAAAGGCCTGGATTCTTTCCTAGATACACAGAATATAACTGGATACTAACATTTATAGGTAAAGTTGATTCAGGGAATATTCAGTTGCCTCTCGGGGGATCAGGAAGGAATTTTTTCCCCTGCAGGAGCAAATTGGATCATGCTTTGCTGGGGGGGTTTGCCTTCCTCTAGATCAACTGTTGGTGTAGGATTATAACTTTTTTTTTTTTTTAAATGGTTGAACTGGATGGACTTTTGTTTTTTTTCAGCCAGACTAACTATGTAACTATGCTAAAACATGTGTCGAACTTCCCCATAATAAAAATAGTGTCTGTTCCCATCTCACGGCAATGTATCAAAACGCATGCAACATGCCATGACTGTCACAGTCAGACATGAGAAGACAGCCAGAGTGGATAGTTTTGTCTACAGCATATTTAAAAAAAAAAGAAAAGGCAAGTTGAACTTTAATTCCATTCCACTATAGGGCCAAATCATGCGGGATCTCCTACATGGTAGGGTTGGGGAAAGACCTGGCAACCTACCCTGTAAAATAATTGCTAAGAGAATTCATGGAAAAAGTCACTTACGAGTGACGGTCCATGCAATCGCCAAGGGTCTGATACAACTGGATAGATAGATAGATAGATAGATAGATAGATAGATAGATAGATAGACAGATAGATAGATAGGGCCAAATATTGTTTCTTGAGAGGTGTATGTATTTAATATTTGTAATCTATTTTAGTTGCTTTGGTGTGTTTTATGTACAAGAAGTACCATACAATTCCCTGCATATCAAACAAGGCAGTGTAGCACTTACCCCCGAAGGAGCCTCTGATGGATGGGTCCCCTGATTCCAGATGACAACAATCCTTTTGGCAACGCCACACCCTCTGACACACCAAGGACAAAGAAAGAGGTTTTATTTTGGGAAATACTCCCAACAAAGCAACATACAGAAAAGCAATAGTAATAAGCAATGTGATGACACAACAAATAATGAGAGGACCTCTTAATGTAACTCAAAATCCAGGGAAGCCCTAAACAGAGGGGTGGTACTGGGAGCTAAAAAGGTCCTTTAGGGTTGCAAAGTCTCTTCAACTACCAGTGTACTAATAACCATTGGAGGCCAAACTTCCTATGCTGGAGTGCTCAGGTTTAAGTGGATCTCATGGTACAGGGTGTAATTGCAAATTGCATTTAAAAACAAGGGACTCTGTTCCTTTAACCACTTGCTTTGCAATGTAAGTGCAGAAGTTTGTCACATTGACCTGGACCTGTGCTTTAATGTTGTATACATTTTAGAGATTTTAAATGCACTTTTTTACTTCTAAAGAGTTTCACAAACAAATGTTGTGATATGTTCCTGACTATCTTGAGAAGTGAAGAAGTAGACAACGCACCCTCTTTAACATTACAGAATAGGTCCATTTAACTGCTACAGGGTGGTAGGGCTGCGTAAAATATTGTGTGTATATATATATATATATATATATATATATATATATGTGATTTGCATTTCCGGGAGGGTGCCGCCAATGGCGGCTACAGCTGTCAATCCCCAGGTCCTGGCTGGTCCATCACCCGGCGATCGCCGAGTAAAATTGACAAAAGAGAGACCTGTGTGTAAACAACACAGGTCTCTCTCCTGCCAGCAGTAACATGCTGCTGTGTATTTCTCTGCACAACAGAGAAATATACAGCAGCACGTCTCCCTAGTAAAACACACACAGCACATTATGTTAAACAGCACACAGTTAACCCTTTGATTGCCCCAGATGTTAACCCCTTCCTGCCCAGTATCATTTGTACAGTGTCAGTGCTTTTTATTAGCACTGATTAGTGTCTATGGGATGTCAGTGACAGTTAGTCAGTTCCCCCCAGTGTCAGAATGCCCGCCGCAGTCCCGCTACAAGTCGCTGATCGCTGCCAATACTAGTATAAAAAAAAAAATTCCTGCATATACACCGCTAGATAGACACTATAACTTTCACGTAAACCAATTAATTTACATGTATTGAGTTTTTATTTTTAGCAAAGACATGTAGCAGAATACATTTTGGCCTAAATTTATGACTAAATTTGATTTTTTTAATTTTTTACTGGATATGTTGTATAGCAAAAAGTCAAAAATATTGTTTTTTTTTTTTTCAAAATTATCGATCTTTTTTTGTTTATAGTGCAAAAAATAAAAAACTCAGAGGTGATCAAATACCACAGAGAGAAAGCTCTATTTGTGGAAAAAAAAGGACATACTTTTTTTTATGTAGTGTTGCATGACCACGCAGTTGTCCGTTAAAGTAACGTAGCGTCGCACTGTCCCCATTCTCCATGAAAACCATTGGTAGCGATCAGGGGTGGACTGACCATACGGGCACTAGGGCACATCCTGAAGGCCTGGGCCAGTAGGGGGCCCCATGCCCCCCTACTTGTTGCAGAGCATCAATCATACAGCAGTCTCTGTACATGGTGCTCTCCTCAGCAGCTACCTGTCAGTCCCCAAAGATCAGTGATGTGAAGGTCCCCACACACACACAGATCCCCTAACCTGAGGGCAGAATGGAGACAGCCGAGAGCAGACAGTGTGGACAGCCCGGTGTCCGACCACAGAACAGAGAACACCACTTCTAGGAAAGCCGTGCATGGCAAGCCCCACCCTCCTCTGCAACCTGGCCACCAAGATCACTCACTGCTCTGGCTCTGCAGCCATGATCTTCCTTTTTTATTGTGTTGTGTCCCTGGCTGGGATGATTTAGAGATGATCCTGTGTGTGGATGGAGGATTCTCTTTTGAGTACAAATCCAGAGCATAAAAGAATATTGGACAATGGTACAGTGCACACACTGCTGCGAAAGGGGTTATGGAGGCGCCAGATTTAACACAGCAGCTCTAGATCCTGCCTGAGACTACATGAGAGCAGCCTGGGGCCATAGTTATGAATAGCAGATATACTGAACACCCCCTCATCCCTCTGTCTTTCTTACCCCCCCTCTCTCTCTCTCTCTCTCTCTCACTTCTATCCCTCTCTTTCGCCCCACCAAACTTCTCCTCCCTCTCACCCTCCTCTCTTTCTCTCTCCCTTGCCCTCCCCTCTCTCTCACCCCCTTAATCTCTCTTTCACCTCCTCTCTCACCCCCCCTCTCTCACCCCCTTCTCTCTCTCTCGTCCTCCCCTCTCACCCCCTCGCTCTTTCACCCTCTCTCTCTCTCTTGCTCCCCTCTCCTTCTCACCGCCCTTTCCCCCCTCCCCCTCTCTCTCCCCCCTCTCTCATTCCACTCTCTCTTGCCCCCCTCTCTCACCTCCCTTTTCTCTTGCCCCTTCTCTCTCTTGCTTCCCCCTCTCTCTCACCTCCCTACTCTCTCGCTCTCACCCCCACCATTCCTCTTTCTTTCAGCCCCCTCTCTTTTTCCCTTTCTCTCTTGCCCCCTTTCTTTCTCACTCGTCTCTCTCAACCCCCGTCTCTTGCCCCCCCTCTCGCCTTCCCCTCTTTCTTACCCCCTCTCTCACCTCCTCTATTCCCCCCTCTCTTGCCTCCCTCTCTCTCACCTTCTCTCTCAACCCCCTCTCTCTCACCCCCTTTCTCTCTCTCACCCCTGTCTCTCTCTCGCCCCCTCACTCCTCCTCTCTCTCTCACCCCCCCTCTCTCACCTCCCTGATCTCTCTCGCCCCCTCACCCCTATCACCCCCTTTCTCTCTCACCCCCCTCACCTACTCCTCTCTCACTCCCTCTCTCTTTCTCAACCCCCTCTCTCTCACCCCCTTTCTCTCTCTCACCCCGTATCTCTCTTGCCCCCTCACTCCTCCTCTCTCTCTCGCCCCCTCTCTCTTACCTCTCTGCTCTCTCTCGCCCCCTCACCCCTATCACCCCCTTTCTCTTTCACCCCCCTCACCCCCTCCTCTCTCACCCCCTCTCTCTTTCTCACCCCCTCTTTCTCTTTCATACCCTCTCCATCTTACCCCCCTCAACCCCTCTCTCTCTCACCTCCCACTCTCTCTCACCACCCTCTCTCTCTCCCCTTCTTCTGCCCCTCCCTTTCCTCCATCTCTCTCATACATTCCCATCTCCCCCATCTCTCCCTCCCTCCTATTTCTATCTCCCCTCCCCCCTCTCCTCTTCTGTCTCTATCCCTCCACACCACTTTTCATCTCTTAGTTTCTAACAGGAAATTGTGTCATAATTCAGAATCTCAGTAAAAAATGCACTCTGTCAGTTTCCTTGTAAAAAAAAAAAAAGTTGTGGAGGAGTTGGCAACCCTGTCAGGAAGGAGCTGAGTGGGAGCCAAATGCCCAAACAAAGCAATTACAATGATTATAAAGGCAGATTTATTTTTCTTTATAATAACATACATGTCATACTTGTTGCTGCTTGCTATAGGGGCTCCCGAGCCGCTGGTCTGTGCATCCATTCACACACAGATGTGACTCAGCCCTGCCCCCCCCCCCCCCCCGTTATCCTCTCATTGGCTCACTGGCCAATCAATGGCTCCCGCTGCTGTTTCAGCCAATGAGGAGGAAGAGACCTGGGACAGCAAGTGCTCTCGTGCACATTGCTGGATCAAGATGGGGATCAGGTAAGTATTGAGGGGACTGGGGGGTCCCGCTGCACACAGAAAGTTTTTTACTTTCATACATAGAATGCATGAAGACAACAAACCTTAAGCCTTTACAACCACTTTAACCCCTCAATCATTGGGCATCTTTACTGTACTGTAGCCAGCAGGTGTTACCTACAGCCCCTGAAAACAACACCCAATTTTTGTAGCAGCACACTGCGTACGCTGCACTTCTTTATCTAGCGCTAGAGCCCAAATTAGGCTCTTGTACACAGGCCTACTGCGTTCATAAAACGCCCCTGGTTGCGTCATAAAAATGGATACAGCACATTGTCCATCTTTGAATCTGAAAGTGCGCATCGGCTTCTACAGAAGGAAGTCAGGAACTTCCATGCAGGCAATGCTGCTGTGGATATTTAAATGCCCCATCTATGCAAATGAGCTATAATAACCAAATGATCAGGCTCACAGAGATTCCTGGAGGCATGGCTGGGAAGTCTTTGGGCATCTGACAGGTTCTCAGATGGCTGCCATCTTTGAACCTGACGTGTGTTTGGTGGCTTCCCAGCAATGGCAAGGGGAATTTCTGTGAGACTAAGCTGCAGACAAGAATTGGGCATTGGCTCATTCCTGAACATGAGGGCCCAACAGCTTCTGCAGTTTGTTGACGGGCCCTTCTGTGCAGCTGGGATGCAATATGTGGAGGATGGCTGCCACGAATGCATGTAATGTACGGAGTGCAATATGTAGGTGGAGCTTTGTGTAGGTGTGGCTTGTGTGTGGCTGGGGCCTCATGGAGCCCCATGATCTACTATTGCCAGGGGGCCCCATGAGTTGTCAGTCCGCCCCTGATAGAGATGGCTCAGTAGTTCCAGGAAGTGGGAGGCAGGTCCAAGCTATTATCGTGCAGCATATAGCCAAATGTGCAAAGGTAGCAGGGGGGTAGAACATATGCTGCAGCTGCAATATTTGACATCACAGAATAGCAAAAATTATCCCTGAACTGAATTGTTTTTAATTTCTTGAACATATTCAATCTGCAAAGAATCATGAAATGTATGAATCACAATTGCCTATACTCCTAAATTGTGTGATTTTTCACAGATCAGATAGATCTACATGAAAATATTTGGAAAAATCAAAATGAGCAAACTGCAAAGGGCCAAATACAATAAGTTTTGGGGAATCAGAAGATCCTTTAGTCAGAAGAAAACAGCCATATTTGTGTCTAGTGTGGGGTTATATGAGGGTAAAAACAAAAAATCCAATATGCAACCTTACAATGAGCTGCTGATGTTTGGAGTCCCCTATTCCTGGTGTTATTGATGCACTAGGCAGTACCGCACTCTCTGACACACCAAAGCTCATGCCCAGCAGAGTAGGACAAAAACAATGGTGCTAATAAACAATAGCAATAAACAGCATACAATAAAACAGCTTACAAATGAGAATATCAGTCATGCATTATCGGTACTCAACAACCAGGTTCAAGCGCAAAGTTTAGACTTCCTAGACCCTAGCTTAAGTGAGTGCCTTAAATGTTGCAGATACACAAAGGGAGTAAACTAACACAGTCCCTCCTAATCCCGCTCCCACTGAGCAGCAGTAAATAAGTCTTTGTTGGAACACTTTAATCAAGAAAAAAAAGGGGAACACTCTTCAGAACATATCCCTGGGGGTCCCAGAAAAGGTTAGTCCTGTCTCTTTAAGAAGGGATGTGACAAAAATGGTCTCACCACCCCAAAGATTCCTCCTTTTTCTGGACGTCCGGAACAGCAGTTCTGCATTCTACTGTAGGCGGTTCCCACAGTCCCTGATATGAAAGCAGCAGGAATAGCATGCAGCAGTTGCAGCAGTGTGTTGCCCAATAGGATTACAGCAGGACAGCCTCTATCTGGGTTAATGGTTAGTCACAGGTTGCAGATTGGTCAAGGCAGAACTGGGCAGGTGGGCTCCCACATTCAGCAGCAAAACCTAGGTTTAGCAGCAGTGATTTTGCCTGAGAAGGATGGCAAAGGTAGTCTCTGGAGGACTCAGCAGGAATGATCTCACAGCAGAGGAGCAGTCCTGTAGGCTCTATGGCAGCCTAGACTACTATGCACACAAATCAGCACACAATGTCTACAATAATACAGTTCTTACCCAACAACAGCAGGTATGCTTTCTTCTCCAGCTCTCTGCAGCACACAATGTCCCCTTGCAGACAGCTCTGCACTCTCTCAGGTGTCACAGGAGTCCACCCTCCTAGCAGGGGTGTAGATAAGGGGGGTCAGGGGGTCTGAACCCCCCCCCCAGAGGAGATTTTCCAATCATCCCTGCAGCCCTCGAAATTTCAATATGGTGGGGGCAGCGAGCAGTGCCAGGACTGGGGGTGTGTGGGAGGGGCAACAGTGGAGGCAGTGGCAAGCAGCGATCTGCTGTCTGGCTTTCAATCTGGCAGCTGGAAGCCGCAGGAGGGAGAGGAGGAGAATCGGATTCCAGCTGCTTCACTGAAAGCCAGACAGGAGATCGCTGCTTGTCACTGCCCCACAGCCGCCCCTCCCACACACCCCCAGTCTAGGTTCACACCTATGCAAGTTGCTTTTGATGCGTTTCTGCATTGCATTTTGCGTTGCGTTTTAAATTTTTTTTTTCTTGTTGCTAGGCAGATTTTAAATGCAAAATGCAGCAAAAACGTAGCGAAACCCAATACATGCTTTTCTTGGCATTCCCATTGAAGTCTATAGAACCAAAAACGCAACATTTTGCATTCAAAAAAGTCTCTTACCCTTTCCAAAAAATGCACCAGATGAAAATGCAGAGATGTGAACCTGTCCCATAGCAAATCATGTTAAATGGACTGTACTGCGTTTCTGCAAACGCTGCAGAAAACACTTAGGTGTAACCTAGGGTTATGGGAGATGTAGTCTCCAGGCAGGAATGGCCACACAAGGTGGAACTACAAGTCTCCTCCTCTCCCTCCTGATGCTTTCAGCTGCCTCATTGAAAGCCAGACAGGAGAACGCTGCTTGTCACTGCCCCCAACCACACACCCCCATTCTAGGTTCACACCTATTCAGGTTGCGTTTGATGCGTTTCTGCATTGCGTTTTGCGTTGCATTTTTCTATTTTTTTCTTGTTGCTAGGCAGATTTAAATGCAAAGCACATCAAAAACATGGCAAAAATGCATCAAAAACCCAATACATGCATGCAATATCACCGCACCAATCATACCTGACCGATCATACCCCTCTTTCCTTCCATCCACCCACCCTTCCTTCCACCCACCCCTCCCTTCCTTCCATCCAACCCTTCCATTCTTCCATCTACCCTTCCTTCCTTCCACCCACCCCTTCCTTCCTTCCACCCACCCCTCCCTTCCTTCCTTACACCCACGCCTTCCTTCCTTCCACCCACCCCTTCCTTCCTTCCACCCACCCCTCCCTTCCTTCCTTACACCCACGCCTTCCTTCCTTCCACCCACCCCTTCTTTCCTTACACCCACCCCTCCCTTCCTTCCTTTTACCCACCCCTCTCTTCCTCCTACCTACCCTTCCTTCAAGGGGGACAGGTTGGTTGGTTTTGCAGAAACGCAGTACAGTCCATTTAACATGATTTCCAATGGGACAGGTTCACATCTTTGCATTTTCATCTTGTGCATTTTTTTTAGAAAGGGTAGGGGACTTTTTTAAACGCAAACGTTGCGTTTTTGGTTCTATAGACTTCAATGAGAATACTGCAGAAAAGCATGTATTGGGTTTTTGATGCATTTTTTCCACGTGTTTGATGCGCTTTGCATTTAAAATCTGCCTAGCAACAAGAAAAAAAAAAGAAAAACGCAATGCAGAAACGCATCAAACGCAGCCTGCATAGGTGTGAACCTAGACTTAGAGCTCGCTGCTTCTAGCAATAATGGGCAGGCCTCACAGGAGAATTGAATTGCAGCAGTTCAGCAGAGTGAACTCTCCTCCCCAGAGCTGGAGTCTGTGCACGTGCCAATGGTTTTATAAGCCTTCTGTGTCAAATGACTAAATAAGGCTCTATGCACATGGGATGTTTTAATAACGCTGGTAACATTAGCTGTGTAAAGTCACGTTAAAAACTTGAGTTTTTCAGTGTTTTTTAGCGTTTTTGTATTAGTGTTTAGCTGCGTTTTGCCAGGTTTTTGCATTTTTTAGCAGTTTTTAGTTTTATTTGGTAAAAAAAAAGTTTAAAAATGCTAGTTTGCCGCGATTTACCACGTTTTGCTGCATTTTTCAGAGTTAGAGCATTTTTTACAACTAAAAAACTCCTCTATAAACCCACTAGTTCTGGGTTTATTTTCCAGCCAAAAAAAACCGCCCCTGCCAATAAACATTGATTAAAGTCTATGTGTACATGGACACATAGGATGACATGCTGGGGAGTTTACTGTCTGTGAAAAAAAAAATGTCAAAAGCCAAAAACAGTAGCTGTAAAAACATCCAGTGTGCATGAGGACTAAATGGTCCAACGGTATTTGAAATATCACTTGCAGTTATAACGATTTTGTTATTGCACTTTATAGAATTAAACTGGAGTCAAAAGAAAGCCATAACATTTAAGGTATACAAAATCTAGTTACATAATAAAGTAATAAAATTTTGTGAGATCTACAGACATGCTGAGTTATCCCAAAATGGCATATGTAATTTAAAAAAATCATATGATCTGTTGCTGCAACAGAAGGAATCAACAGATAAGAAATGTGTCTGCATATACTACACTTTAATTAGGATGAGTTGATAGATAAGACTTTTAAAACTACAGGAAGAAAAATTACTGGCAACATTCTTCATTCAGAATAGACATCCTTGGAGAAATGTGCTGTTTTCTTTTCTGTTTATTGGAAGAAAATGGAATGGAACTCGGCTATTTGAAGATAACCAGTATATACAGTGGGGAACATCTGAAACTCTTTTTCTGTCTGGCTGTTGAACAGATATATCTGACAGATTGTATGGTAACATTTTAATACTATCTGTACTGGTTTTTACTATTAAGAGAAGGCATAAGGTTTTCTAAGAACATTTTTAAAGTTTTATTTTATTTCCCCCAAACATACTACAGCAATGGGGAATAGTCTACCTGCTAGTACTGCTACAGATGTAGAAAGGAAATACAAGAGTACCGTGCTATATTTGACTTTGTCCTTGTTGGCGTCTGTAGGAGAGAACGCTTTTTCAACACTGGTATACAGGTGTCCATGCAACAGCTGGAATTTGACACACAGTTTGGTCTTCCTGTTGGTCCCAGCTTTGGTATTTTTCTTGCTTGGCTATCTGCTGAATGGAGATATTTGGAAAAAAAAACAAGATTGCAGTCTTTGTGGTTGCAATATCATTCTTATCAAAGTAACCGCTCTGTCAAGTTTGGCTCCCCTAATATGGATCAATTTGGCTCTTATTAAAGTTGGTTATTATGAGTGTATTATTACAGGAAGCCCTTGGAAGTACATGAAGGAAAAATTTTGTGGAGGAATAGATACATGTATAGAAACATTACAAGAACTACCTTGTGGAATGCAATTGAAGGAGAACATCACAAAGGCTGAAATAGAGGAAATACAAAGTCACATTAAATCCGAATCTCAGGTGAGTATAACAAACACAATCATTAACTGTCTATAGTTGTTTTTTATTTCTATTTTAGTACTATCCTATGTAAATAAATATGCCTCAATAGAAAAAAAATCCTTATTTTAAACTATTTTAAACTAAAAGAATCTTCTACTTCAAAACAGGTTCACAATCCAGTTCTGTCACAGTAAATTCTGAATTCCTAAGTAAATTAAAATAGTATCCATGGTTTGATAACAAAGTTGTAATTCTAACAGATAGGACTAAAAGTTATTTACTATATAGAAAGTTTAATGGATATTTTGCCACTATTCCTATAGTGTAGTCAATTTTTGGGTGTGGGGTGTCAACATGAGGCAGCTATCTTGTTTTTGGAATATGTGACATAGGCCAGTGAAAATGCCACTATTAATTATTAAAGCAGTATTAAACCCAAAAGCAAACATTTATTATAATGCAGCTTACCAATTCTTAGATGTGATGACTGTATTAGTTTCCTTTTTTAGGCTTTTGTGCTTCTGGTGATTCTGGTGATTTTCATCTGGTGATTCAGCTAGCAAGTTTGCTATTTTTCAGAAGCTCAAGCTCTTTACCAGAATGTATCAGTTTACATGAATGAGACAAACCATTTACCAATGTCAGGGGTGATTAAAATGAGCAGCTTTTATTTTTGATGTAAAACCTTTATCCCAAAAGGAAAACAACTGTTTGCTGTTACTGATTATAAGGTTCCTATGGCGATCTGATCAGGTCTGCCTCTAAGTTTTTCAGGTGGACCTGATCAGATGGTCCATGTACCCCTATGAACCGGGGGGGTGTAAACAGACTTGTCTTCTTCTCACCAACAGCACCCCAATTCTCCTCCACCTCTTTGTATTCCTTCTCTACCTTCTGCTACCTCTCTCTCACAGGAACTTAGGCAGTAAGCAAAGAATTCTGCTGGCCCTGAGACAGAAGCTGCTGCTATGCCTCCAGTGCCCAGTCCATGACGTCATGTAGTGTATTCTCCAGGAGGAAGATGAGAGGGATGGTAATACTAATCTCCACTTTATCGTGGCTTACTATTTTTATCACCTCTTTCTGCCACTGCGTTGTAGCACAGACAATACAATTGCAGAAGAAAGCAAATTCCATGAGCTAGAACCATAGCAGCAGCAACGCCAGCAGTTTCGTTAAGATGGCATTAAGATGCTGGGCATTGGAGTGCTTTGGGAATGTTTGTTTCCTCCAGAAGCTCCAACAGCTGCAAAAGAGACACCTACCTTTTGAAAGGATGCTGCTGGATAGGGTGTGCTGGTTGTAAGAGAAACTACAGCCAGAGAGGTTCAAGCCTTTTCATTTGACCTACCTTAATGTAGCTCCATGACCATCTTCCTCACTTGACTTGGCATATTGTAAACCTCTGCAACCCTTGTCAGACTTCCTTCTTTGTCACTAGGGGCCTGCATTTACTTCCAGTCAATAGTTATTTCTTTTACAACACCAGGCAGCGTTGGCTGGGTCCTTCTGCTGACTTGGCTTGCACTTCCAGGTGCAGTCGATACTCTACAAAGGGAGCTAAGGGAATTCCAGATGATGTCCCAAGGTTGAATTAGCTTAACGCACATGGCCAAAGGTCATTCAACTCCTTGATGTCCAGTGGTGTCCTCCTGGATACAATCTTATGATTGCCCAAGCAGGCTGGCTGAAAGGTGGACTGAGCTCTCCCTGCTGGATAAGTCACACTTTCTTCCCAATCAGGTACCCTGCAACCTGGTGGTCCTTTTGAATTTCCACAATTTCACTCTGGCAGATTGCCCAGGACAGCTCTCCTCACTCCTGGTCTTGACAGATTCCTTGCCTCCTGGCTTTTGTTCCAAGGGGTTTACTCTCTGCTCTTTCCACACAGCCTTTCCCCTCACTCACTGTGTCCACTTTCATTCTCCAAGTCTGGTGGGCAGGGCTTACCTTCCTAGGCCTAGCATGTTACACAGTTGTAATCAGGGCTTTTTTTTTCAGCGGGAACGCAGGGGGAACACCTCCAGCACTGAATGTATGCAATGGCAAGGGATGCTGGGGTATGCTGAAGGGTCTATTGATGCTGGTTGCTGGGGATCTATTGTTGCTGGGGAGGGGGGTCTATTTTTGCGGGAGGGTCTATTGTGCTGGGGCGGTCTACTGATGCTGGTAGGGTATCTATTGTTGTTGGGGGATAAATTGTTGATAGGATGGAGAATGAGTCTGTTGGGAGGTGTCTAATATTGCTGACAAAATATTGTCAGCAAATTTGTTGTCAGGTTATATATTGTCAGGTTATATTGTTGCAAAATGGATCTATTGTTACTGGGGGGTCTATTGTTGCTGGCTGCAGGGGATCTATTTTATGGTTTTTCTTGTTATCATTAACAAATTCCATACAAATTATTTTGCATGACAAAATGATACTGTTCTGTATTCTCTAAAAGGGTAGTACTGGGAGGATGTGGATTAAAGGAACAGTGCTTGGAGGTGGGTGGGGAGCAGAGACAAGGGGTGACTTGGAAAGGGAGAGTTCCTGCACCTAGTGTCTGTGAAAAAAAGCCCTGGTTGTAATTGTTTAAATATTCAGCCTGTTATCACTGTAGTGCATATGGACAAGGACAGGCTGAGGTGCATCAGCAGCATTACCCTGTAACAAAATCACATGCAGTATTTTCTACCTAAATGAAATTAATTACCAATTTACATCTACTTTAGCCATTTGCCGCCCAGCCTATAGCCGTTTGGCGGCTGCAAAAATGCATTACCTTTCCGGGGTGTACGCCATTTGGCGTCCTCCCGCACATGCGCAGTTCACAGGGTTGCAGAGCCGGTACCATGTGACCTGCTGTGACCAATCACAGCAGGTCACATGACAGTTGTATACAATGGATGGCTTCATTCATGCCATCCATTGCATACTAGTGTCTAGCTGTGAATGGTCACAACTAATCACATGCACATGTCATGTAATTAGCTGTGGCCAAATCACAGCTAAGCCAAAAAAAAAAAAACCTGAATGAATCGATGTCATTCAGGTAAATGCTTGCTTAGAGCAAATTAATTCTTTGCTATAAGCAAATTGTGTAAAAAAAAAAAAAAATACTGATCACTTCCCCAAAGTAGTACAATGTTACTATGGTAACATTGTACTACTTTGGTCATAATAAAATATGAAAAAAAATCTTAAAAAAAATAAAAAAAAATGTAATAAAAAATAATAAAAAAAATTAAAAAAATATATATATATTTTTTTCATACTGTCACCAGTCAGTGTCCCTGTTCACCGTCATGCCATTTATATGATGATGCTGTACTGCACTGGTGACAGTATGTAAAAAAAAAAAATAGTGAAAATAATTTTTTTAATTTTTTAATTTTCCAAAAAATTATGACAAAAAAATACAACTTCAAAAAACTCGCCATGCCTCTTATGAAGTACGTCGGACTGTCTACTTTACAAAAAGGGGTCATTTGGGGGATATCTGTACTATTCTGACATTCTTGGACCTCAAGAAATTAGATTGGCTGTCAGTACAGGATTGATCAATTTTCAGATCTATACCATAGTTTGTGAACTCTATAACTTTCCTACAAACTAAATAATACATCCTAATTTGGGTTATTTTCACCAAAGACATGTAGCAGAATACATCTCGGCCTAAATTTATGAAGAACAATTATTTATTTGTAAACTTTTATAACAGAAACAAAGAAAAACGTGGTTTTTTTCAACATTTTTGGTAATTTTTGTTAATTTTAGCAAAAAATAAAAACCCCGGCGGTGATTAAATACCACCAAAAGAAAGCTCTAGTTGTGTGAAGAAAATGATAAAATTTTAGTTTGGGTACAATGTTGTATGACCGCGCAATTGTCATTCAAAGTGTGAGAGCGCTGAAACCTGAAAAATGGCCTGGGCAGGAAGGTATAAAATTGCCCGGTATTGAATTGGTTAATAGACCTACCAGTCCCTACAAGCCTACACTAATCTCTCTCCATGGACTATGTCAGCAGCACTTCCTCAAATTTTCCTAGCACAGCTATAGCACATTGTCAATATGGCTGCTGGGAACCAACCCTTTTTATAAAGAAGTAGCTAGCTTATCCGAAAACCCCTATTGGTCCTTCTAAGCCACCTAACCTAAGTTCAAAAACCAGGCAGTGCAATATGGATACTATAGCAATTTCTCACATTATTTTGCTGAGTTTGAAAAACTCAAACCCATTGATAATGGCAGCCCAAACGTTATCCCTAGTAATAGGGTCCTATTAAAGCTGATCTCCAGCTTTACTTTAATTTTAAATAGGCAGCTTCGTATTCTATCAATGAATACAAAGCTTCCCCTGATTGGCTAGCGTTAGAGAATGTAACCTCATCAGCCTGCCTCTCTGACTCAGCCAGAGGAAATTTTGTATTCATTGATAGAATACAAAGTTTCTTATGAGTGGCTGAGCACATAATGCTATTTTTTTCTCGGTGTGAGACAGGATGGTATTGTCTCACACCCAGAACCCAGTGCTGCCTACTGTATGTAGCTGAGACTACATACAGTTTATACTGTGTTACATGTTAGTGTAGCAAATAGCTTGGCCCAAACAATTTTTAAATTGAAATTAAAGCTGGAGCTTTAAAGCATTGACCCAGTTATGCAATATTTGAAATCAGAACTGATCTGCATACTTGTTCCATGTCAGTCACTCAGAAAGTATATTAGCCAGAAGAGCAGTGAGGCCAGAATTTCTTAGGTGATAGAATTTCTTAGGTGATCAGCAGTTTTTCTTATGAGAGAACAATCAAAAAATCAGGTGCACATTTTTTTTTAAGACTTTATCTAGCCTTATTCTTGGTGCTAGTGTTTTTTATCACATCTACAGTGCATCCAGAAAGTATTCACGGCGCTTAACTTTTGCCACATTTTGGTATGTTACAGCCTTATTCCAAAATGGATTAAATTAATTTTTTTCCTCAACATTCTACAAACAATACCCCATAATGAATACGTAAAATCTTTGCAATTTATTAAAAATAAAAAATTTAAAAAAAAACACATGTATACTGCTTGGTTTGTGCTTCTATTTACACTTCTCACTGGAAAAAGACAATTGCAGAAACTCCCCTGAAGCAATTGCAATAACATATTAACGATTTTCTTACCTCAGTAAACTTTGATGTATTAAAGTTGCTTGATTTTATCTTTTTCTTTAGGTTCTGAGTTCAGTTGTACTGGCGTGTTTAATTGTTGTGGGACTGTTTTTTATCTGCTTAAGTCGCATAACCCAAGAAAACTTGAATGACCAGCCAAACTCACACAGAAGAGGAGACACATCCAACCAGCTACAACAAATTGAAGCACCAGAGCAAACGTTGAATGACCAATCAGAGACTGAAGCTTAAGAAAAAAGACCAGGCCAAAAGATGTAAAAAGTGTGTTCCTTGTGGTTTTTAGATAATGTCCATAGAGTTGAAAAGTTTTGCAAAATCTTCAAAGCTCTGTTACTTTTAATGACAATAGATTCTTAGAAATAACTAAGTAGAACTATGACCACCCAGTAAAAAATATTTGCTGTAGAAATAATTTATATGTGCACTTACAGTTTTCTCTCCCTGCAAAGTCCCACAAGTACCTGTTGATGCCAACAGTAAAGTCCACATGATGCAGCTTCCTGTGATGGAGTGGAAGTGATGCTGCACTGCTTTTTTAGATTTAAGAGAAGTGTTGCCACCCTCATGTAGGCTGTGTCTGCTTTCAATACAGTGGGATGAGAAGATGTTGCAGGGGACATGGCTAGCAGCATTGTCATTGCTGACTCACAAGCCTGTAGCCTGTCAATCAGCAGCTGGCCACACCTAGTCCTGGCCACTGCTTTCTGGATTGTCAGCACTTCCTCTGTTAATGAGACCCCCCACTGTGAACTGCAATTTCTGGGGAAAAGGGGGGCAGTTAAACCCATATATAAGAGGATTTGGCTCAGTTGGGGAAAGCAAATGACATTTTTTATTTACTTTATGAGGCTTGCACATTACATAGTAACTGCATTTGGGACCTGTTTAGACTGTCAACTGGGCGACTTTAGTTGTACTTCAGAAAGTAAAAAGGAGGCAAACTCAGTTTACAACCACCATGTCTTAGAACATCAGTTGTGTAACATAATTATTGATAATTAAAAATATCTGCAATGGTTGCTCTGGGTTAAGTATAATCACATTTGTCTAAGTGCATGACATATCTTTTAAGTACTTAGGGCAGCCCGTTGGTCAGTTGTCCTACTATGACTATCCAAATGGTTTTTTGCTAAGATGCATACATAGACTGCCACACTATCGTAATACTTTACAAGATGCATCCACACTATCGCAATACTTTACAACATGCACTTACCTGATTCCTAATTTCCTGGAAGTGGCCTTTTATTTGGAGAAAGATAAGTGCTTTTGTGAAATATGTGACACTTGGACAGATGTAAATAAAATTAGTTTTTATTCAGTGCTAGCTCATATAAAGATACCCTATTGCCAAATAATTAATTTCGAAAACAATCTTCCAATATTATTACAATATTTGCATTTAACATATTTTATGCTTGTTATTTACCTGTAAAAACTTTCTTTGGGTAGACATCCATATGGCCTAAGAATGCTAATGGACACCACCATCTTGGATGTGATGTCAGCAGCCCCTGCAGACTCAGTGCTGTCACTCAGATGACACTCTTTAGTACTACTCTTTACTCCTCCCCTGGCAGCTACATAAAAGTTTATGAAGGGAGGTGAGGGGTAGAGGAGCAAGGAGGGAGGGAGGACAGTAGCTCTGCTGGAGAATCCACTCTTTCTGTAGTGGCTGATTTCCCAAGCAAGTTCAAGACATATTGCAAGTAAATAAAAAATGTTTAAGAAAAGAGAAGATGCTAAAATCAAGCATCTCAAATGCCTGATTTTTCTTTGTTTTTGTCTGAATTTTTTAAGTTGGTGACAGCAATTCTAGACACTTGAATATGAAATCCCAAAAACATGATTGTAAGATCCCAACCCCAGGCTGCATAGCATTATCTCTAATACAATATATATATATATATATATATATATATATATATTCCTTTTCCTCTTGATTCTTGTGAAAAGGATAAGGCAGTTATAAAATATTATTTTTATTTTCTACCAATCAAATGATTATATAGCGCTACCTCTGAAGGAGCCATTGGTAATTTGCCTCGACTCCAAGATCAAAAAACAGAAGTTGTGTTCCGTAAAGACCTTGCCTATACATGCTTACAGTCGTGTAAACATGTGTATGCATTTACACAGGTGAATTTCTTCTTTACTCTGTTTTAGCTGCCAGTGTTGCAATTTATGCAATACATGTAAACTACTGGGCTCAAATTTAAAATTTTCTATGTATTTTTTTTTTACAGCTCTGAACCCATTGCTGCATTACTGATCTTTACGCACCTGTGTGCACTGTCCCATAGACAACAGTGTACCTGTGTTCAGTCAGTAAAACACGCTACACAGCTACAAATTTGAACTATAATGTTCATCTAAGAATATTGCCTTTATTCCTGATGCCATGACTCAATGTGAAAGAATTATACTTATCTCATGGCCTATGCTCCTTGACAATGCACAATTAATGATAAGATTAAGCAATATGAAATGATTTGGGACCCTTAGGCCAAATAAATGCAAATCCACCTGCCTCTTTATCTACAATTTCAGCATCAAAATCCCCAGGTCTATTCATTTTCTTCTTTTCTCTTTTTTTTTTCTTGAGTATTACATCTGTGCTTCTTATGTGCGATAATGTTTGATGGGTTCCATTATACAAAGGGATTGTCACTGGTTCTAATGTCACCTAGATGTATCAGGAGCTTCCATTTAAAATATGTTTTGGGTTTTTTTTTGCTGAACCTCTCTGTTTGATGTTTCAAGCCTCCTAATTTTGCTGCGTCCTTTTTGTTTATTGTAAGACACATTTTTTGCCTTAACAATGATCCCAATCCTGAAAAATGCTGTTACTCAACCTTTGCTTCAATACAAATATTGAATGTGAAAGAATTATGCATTGCATTGTATTTATCACAGAATTGTGCAAATATATAGTAAATCTGGATATAACAGAGTAGAAATGTTTATTCCTTCGAAAATATTCATGTTATCACAGGTAAACAACACAAAATATTTGCAACATGCAGGATTTTTATTTTATCCACAAGGTAGTTCAAGAATGAAACATGCAACCGAACTCTCAGTTTCCCAATCATTAGACAGCAGAAGCGTAACATAGGTAGATGTAATCCACCTTTAGTGGTCTAACTTGGCAGCTTCCCATTTGTCTACACTGTCCACAAATCACCTTCCATTCAGCTGCTGGGAGCTAAGGAACCATCCTGTAAGTTACAAGTCACAGGTCTTGGTAAGGTACTCTGTCCCAAACGCTATTTGACAATGCTGAGTAGCTGGGTATTTGTGTAGCCAGGTGTCGGCTATATTATTATGTCATTCTGGGACATTTACAGATAAGACTATGATTAGTCATTTTTCCCCCTAGTGCCAGTACTGGGACAGCTATATCATTTCCTGTTAGTGTGGATTCAGTTTTTCTGACAGGAGAGGATCTGTTGTCCTTTAGCCAATAAATCCTGTATTTCTGAGTACTAACTGAACTACAACAAACAGAGAGCTGGCAAACAAGAAGGTTACTGGGAGAGCAGATATATTCTAAAGCAAGGAAGTGGTTTTCTCTCCTGGCGTGGAATTCAGAGCTGAACACAGGACGACTGCCGTTCTCTTCCAGAGAAGATTACTGGCCTACTGCTGCAGTACTCTGCACATCAGTTCAGCACAGCGGTAACATCAATCACCACACCAGGATCTCCCCAGTGTCTGTGCATCAGAACTGTCATTGTCCGGTTTTCACACAGACAGCTGTGGTAACTCCACACATCCCTGTAACCAGCCAAGAGTCTGTGCAAGAACTATATTCCAAGGAGGCCCCCACCATTGCTAGCATACGACAACAGATACTACCATATCAGTAACTTTAAACACCACAGGACTAAAGTGGCAATCTCTATTTAAAGGGACATCTTCTCTTTTAAGGCAGTTGCTATTCAAATTGGGGTACTTATATCTATTCATAGCAGATAATATTTTACATAATTCTCTGCCTTAGAGGGTTGAGACAAACAATATACTTTTAACGGTCAACACTTTACCCTAAGGCTCCATGTACACGAGCCTACTCTGACTTCCAGCCGCAGGAAAACGCAAATTGCTGCAAAACCGTAGCAAGACGCGGTACCACGGTTGTGCCGCGTTTTGCGGTTTCCCGCGGTCAGCAATCAAAAATTCCTATCCTGAATGCGATTCTGACGTGTTCACTAGAGGGAGGTTTAACCTCACCTAAACGTGGCAGCTCCTAAACTCTGTTAAAAGTCTATGAGTACATGGACACAGGCTTTTATGGAGTTGAGTTTAGGAGCTTTGGAAAAAAAATGCCAAAAGCTCCTAAACTCAAGTTTAAGAGCTACTCGTGTACATGAAGCCTAAAAGGGGAAAAAACTGCTTCTGTAACTGCCTAAAAAGTGTTAGCTGGAGTTAGGCTTTAATTTGTTAGTCATTTATGTAAAGTTCATCTTACACTATCCTCTCCAAGGGTTGATAATGCTGTTCTCCAAGGGTGGCTATGTTACTCCTTCATAGAGTGGAGGAGTGAATGTAGCTCTAAGACAGGAAGTGTGTTAATGGCTGAATCACCAGGTAAAAATAAAAGCCTAAAAATTTAAAACAAATGCAGCCCTAACATTTAGGGATTGGTAAATTGCAATTTACTACATTCTTGTTTTGGGGTTTAGATGTGTTAAGTCCATCAAAGTTTTTCAGCAGCAAGATTTTTGTAATGTCACAGGGTATCCACTGAGTATGAGACCTCTAATCTACTAATGCAGAAAGCAATGCAATGACTTTCACTAGAATTCTTCATTAAATGTATCTGTTCCTAAGCATTTAAAGAGGTTCTAAACCTATTTTGTTTTCCTAAAATACAAAACATGTTATACTTACCTGCTCTGTGCAATAGTTTTGTACAGAGCGGCCCTAAACCTCTTCTTCTGGGGTTTACCACCTTCACTGTCTGTTCCTCCTCTTCTCTGAGTGCCCCCATAGCAAACCATATGCAAGATCCTTAGTCACACACAGAGCGGCTCAGAAAACTGCTTCCTACTCCCTTCTCACTGGTTTTGATTGACAGCAGCAGGAACCAATGGCTCCTGCTGCTATCAGCAAAGCCTGGGAGATCAGGAATAAGGGAGAAGAGCTGCTACAGACAGGACAGTGCTGGATCGAGAATGGACTTAGGTGTTTGGGGGGCTGGGGGGAGCTGCTAATCAAAGTTTTTTTAATGCAGAGAATACACTAAAGTAAAAAAAAAAAACTTTTGCCTTTAGCATTAATACATTGCAGTTATAGATAGTGACTCAACTCTAAATTGCAGTAACCTATAGAAATTACAGTTCACAGTTGGTTTTTGTATGGAGCATAATCTGTTTAAATCCTACCCAACATTATGTCAACCCCCCCTCACAAACTCTGGACCTATGCGTCCAACCCTTACCTTTTCTTTATCCAACATCTTCTCATGTTTGTCACATTCTCCAGAGCCCCCTTCTATGTATTGTTTTTGTCATCCTTTTACTGTATGTGCATTTTTATGTCATCCCAATAAGGAATCTGCACCTCCCATATCTAGACAGTGACCAATAAACAAAAACGTCTGCCCACAGATCCACTCCAAAATCTAAAAAACCACAAGCCCCTTGCCTTTGGCTTACAGTTGAACCTTCATCATATAAAATTGATAAAAAATATTAATTATACAGCCAAAATTAGTGTGTGCTGTAAGTTGCCTCCAGCATTGCTCCTGTTTCTTCTTGTTGGAGGCTGCCATTTTGTTGAAGCCCAGAGCCCTGAGCAACAGTTAAAGCAGAACTAAACCCTCCTATCCTTTTTAAGCCAAAGAAGCTGGTATCTGTTTGAACTGCAGCTGCCATGGTGCAGCACATATGATCAGTTATAACACCAGTCATTTGATTATTTGACAGTTTGGTTGAGAACACAATGAAAGGTGACAGTTAGCATTCTAATGTAACTAATGTTTAAAACTGTTAAATCGATGGGCCTCTACAATATCGTGCCTGAAAATGCCTAAAAGTGGAGAGCACGGTGAGACAGTGTATTACTGGATTTTAAACAGTATAAGTACTTATATTTAATACTGTACATAGCTATACCCACAAAAGGGTCCAACCTGTAGTGATCTAGCAGGACTTAAGTTTCTGACTAAAGTTCCAGTTTAAAAATATTCTCTTTTAACCCCGGGAACAAGAAGACAATCAAAAGCATACTCCAGACCAAAACCCACATCATAAAATCTCCACTGCTCATCCCCCAGTCCTTATCCAGATTGAAGGACACCTGCATGTACTCCTTTATATGAACCAAATGACTTCCATATGCTGGGCCCAAAAACAAACACCTGTGCCTGTGCCCCCCTTTTGGACTGAGAAATACTCATATGAACCCTCTCCAGGACTGAGTGACCAGTTGCACCCCTAGTAATGAATGTCCACATCCCATTGTCTGACTGACAGCCATCTGCACACCACTACCCATGTATTTGAAAATCTCTCACTCCATCTCAAAACTGTTGGCAATCTAGAATTCACTCAAGCATAAATGACCACCATATATCAAGACTAAGGAAATCAGACAACATTCATAAACAAATATATATTTTCCTTTAATACATTTATTCAATAAACCAACACACAGGCAATTAGTGTTTAACACCTTTACACTATATTTTATTGTACACCCCCCAATCTTTTTCCCCTCTTATTTTTTTTACTGTTAAGGGACTTGGTACCATTGTTCTAGATACATAAGAAGTAGTGTTTATTCTGCAGTGACCTACTGTGTGGGGTGTGGTCATTTATTTCTTTTAGATTTCTTATCATCATTCTTTTTGAGAAATGTGATTCCAATTTCAGTGACATCATCTCCTTTTAGTCTGTCTTGAACAAAAGTGACTTCAGCTGGTAAATGAATCTGTAAAGAAACAAAATACCAAAAGGACACAATCTTATGTATCTATAGATGGACATCCTCACAGGCAAAATTTACAACTTTACAGACATTATAAAGAATTATTCTATCCCAGTCCTAGGTGACTCAATCTCACTTTCTGCGTATTTATTAAGGAAGTGAAAGGCAAACTTAATTCAAATTCTCTGTGTAGTTTTGAATACAGTGGGGAAGGGTTACAATTTCTGTAAAAATTGAAATGTTTACAACAGCATACTGTACAGAATTGTGTAGACCTACTTTTTTGCTTGGTACGTGTAAATTTCATTGCCTTTTCTTTTTTTTAGGTAACATATTGATATACACATGCACATTATCTGAAGAGAATACAATACACATAAAATACACATATACATACAATACACATTATCTGAAGAGAAGGCATACAATACACATTATCTGAAGAGAAGGCACAAAAGCATTATTAATAAATGTAATATACAAATGCTATGGTCTTCTCCTCAACTACCTACAATGTGCGCAGGCCCTTGATGTACTCACAATTCTAGACCACAGATTCTGTATTGTTCATGATCATCTTAAGAATGGGGTGGCCATATAACTGGTGACTAGGAGTGTCTTTAGGCATCGGGCCTATGGGTCTGTGGCATTACCTATGTAATGTTAAAAGACCACATAACATAAACAAGCAAGGGGGGGGGGGGGGCAAAATAATGTAATTATTTTTCTGCCTGAAGTTCCACATTACAGAATCTATAGATGCAAAACAACAGCTTAGAGGCTTATAAATTTAAATAATATAACTGAAATAAAATGAACCCAAAACATCTATGGTTTCCTTGCTTGGAAGGAGAGGCTACCAATATGTAGCTAATTGTTTTTTTTCGCCCAAAGTTCCACTTTAAAGAAGCTATAGATGTTAATAAATTGTTTAAAGACTTTAATCGTAAATAAAATAACTGGAATAACATTGACCCAACATTTTATAGTCTTAATTTAAGCCTCAATATCCAAATACTGCACAGGAAAGGAAACAAGGCAATATCCTAAACATAGGGATACAGGTGATTTTGTGTGACTACTACAGGGATTTCAGCACCAGTCTTGAATAATAATAGTAACAACAGAACTTACCATTTCCAGAGCTCCTCTCAATACTCCAGAGAGGAGGTTGCAGTAGCTGAGTGATGGTCTGCCAGATGGAAGCTCTTCCACAAAGTCTACAAGTGGATTTTTATCCAGTATGAGAGAGAATTCATTACCACCATCATTACCACCTATCGTAGAAGGGGTGATCCCAAGGTACATTTTAAAGGCCACCTATGATTAGAAAAATTGTCAGTCAATAACTGATGAAAAGCAATATGGTGCAGAAGTAGGAAGCCAGAAAAGAGAATAAATTGACACACATGGAAGTGTCACATTCTACTTCATTTCTACTGTTACCTATAATTCAGCAGTTAGTAAAAAAAAAATGATCCCCATAACCATAAGTCTCTCTGTATTGGATTACCTTTTAAACTTACACTAATAGCTGTGGTGAAGATTCTGTTTAATTTAAATAGTAATTTATGGTAAATGTCACTGCTCCTTAAAAGTAAAATATAAAGCATAAAGTATTAGACCTTGAACCATAGCTGCTTTTAAACATACTGTCATACAAAATAAGTATCACCAGTTTTATAATATAGCCCCATTAATGTCTCAGACAGCTTACTGTGCAGGTGCAGCCAGTGCTGATGATTTTACCCTAGGGGAGATAAAATGTGGGGGGGGGGGTGTATGGATGTTGCATATAGATGTAAGAATGAAATACTAGGTATGTAAGCAGCTTTGGGGTTTCACACTCAGTTGTCACGGTGGGGTAGATTTATTAAAATTGGAGCACTCAGAATCTGGTGCAGTTGTGCATAGTAGCCAATCAGCTTCTAACTTCAGGTTGTTCAATAAAGCTTTGGCTATAAGACCTGGAAGCTGATTGGTTTATCTACAGAGTTGCAACAGATTTTGCACTCTCCAGTTTTAGTAAATAATTCCCAGAGTGGGCCTCCTAGCTTTTCAAGGTTGGCTAAGAGTATAATAGGGATCAACCAAGTAGTAGCTTCATTAGACAATGTGACCTACGTGCTTCTTACACCAGTGTGATGTGTCCATAATGTGCTCCATGAATCCCGTAATATTATGATTATAATCCTTATGACTGCAAAACTATCCATAAGTAATTAAATGGCTTAATTAGTAATAAATGACAATGCCTAAAACAAAATGAAGGACAATATGCATATTCTGCAAAGGCTTTAGATAGATGCTTTAAAAACAGCTTTATTAAAGTGACATCAGATCGGTATGGAAGAAACCTGACAAACTGGTTGTTCCTTTGAAATTTTCATAGTAACTCCAGCATATATTTGTGTGAGAAGACTGACGTTTGTCTGGCTGCATTTTCGTCTCTAACATGGAAGCTTTGCACAAACTTCTAAAACTATGTGCAGAAAAGAAATCTGCTATCGGTTATGGCTTTCTGACACTTATGACAGTGGGTGGTCAGCAATTTTTTTCACCGATAGTGTTCCAGTGTCCATGCAATGAGCACAATCTTATGTATGGATTTGTTTTTCTGTTAGCTCCAGCGATTATACTCATCATCGCAGGTTACTTATTGAGTAGCAAGACTTGGAATTTTTTTACAGGCTGCTGTCTAAACCGAGGGAAGATATGCCCCAAAGGGAATCGGTGTCAAGGTCTTTATGTCTTTGTACAGTTGACACTGAATGCTCTCATAGTTCCTGTCATGTGGATTACTATAGCCTTACTACATGGATCTTTCTATGCATGTGCCATGAGTGGCTGGCAGAACCCGAACTATATCCAGTATATATGCAAGTACAAATCTGAACACTGCCAGAAGCAGCTCTACAAAGTGACCTGTAACAGAACAGCCATGCCCGGCAGTGAAACTCAAGAAGTTGTTCTGCTTCTTCAAACTCAATCTCAGGTATGTACAAAAAAACTCTGGGTATCTCTTAAAATGGCATTTATTAATTACCTGTTTAAATATTTTGTTGCTTGTACCAACCAGATCATACTTTGACATCACATCTACGTTGAAACACACTTAACAGGTTACATGAAACTGGCAATGGCAATGACAATATAAGGGGAATTTAGGGTTAAATTCATTTGTGTAGGCATCTTTAACCCATGGGGATTGATTTATTAAAGTCAAACAAGCTGTTCACTTTGCAAGTTAAATTGCACTTTGCAAGAGAATTTGCACAGGCGCTTAGTGAATGAGGTGAAACCCTGCTGACTTCCATCATCAAAAAATGTGCAAGCAAAATGCAATTTTTTTTTATCTTTCTTGCAATTGATTGGGTAATCGTTGCAAAGTGAAACTTCACCACATTCACTAAGCTTTAGGGAAAATTCCCTTGCAGAGTGCAACTTAACTTGCAAAGTGAACAGTGCATTTGCATTTAGTAAATCAATCTCTATGGTGTTGAAGAGAATTTATTATTCAGTTTCCTTAATATGTACCTTCAACTTTGTAGTGCAAGGGCCTGCCTGATTGAAAAATGAAAAGTGTTTAGTTCTGACCTCATATTAAATGGTTTTGATAAATCTAAAGGATGAATGTACAAGAACATTTTGTATAATGTATGGCCAGTTGTGACTTACGGTGGATTAACAATATAGGTTTGAATGGAGTACTCTGCTTTGTAGCATAGAAGCTGACTAAAAGACCAGTCTGTTATCCATATTATCTCCACTGAGATAGCTGTGATAAGCTTGTTTAGCCTTTTTGTAATCCTTCATAAGTTGTATAACACAGTAGAATGGCTTTCAGAGTCACTAGTTGCAGGAATTGACAGGGTTTACCCAATTTAATATCAAGCCAATTCTGACATTTCTCTCATACATTTAAAAATCAGCATTTTGCTTGCTGAGAACCCCCAAATGTTATAGATTTTTTAATCAGAGGCCCTAAAGAATAAAATGGTGGGTGTTTCAATTTTCTGTCACATGGTATTTGCAGGCGGTTTTTCAAACACAAATGTTTTGGAATAAATATACATTCATTAATTTTATTGCAGAAAAACACAATACAATACCAATTTTTTTTGTAAAATATAAAAGATGATGTTACACAAGTAAATACATAAGTAACAAGCCATGCTTAGGTAGCACCCTCCTAGTCAGCTAGGGGGAGCTAGACCTCAATTATTAGCTAGGAGGGTTGAGTAGCAGCCTGGGTGTGATAGCTAGCAGGGGTCAAATTATGGTCAAAGCTGGGAGACTCTGTAGGCCAGCCCTCTGGAATTTCCCCCTGCTCTAGAACTTTGTAGAAAAATCTAGAAGCAGTTGGCGGATCTGAGGGGTGGCTGGTCTGTGCTCTTAGAGGATCCAGGCCAAAACCCAACAGGAGGCTTTTGTAAGAGGCCAGGACAGCCTTTAAGAGTAACCAAGCATGCTCAAATGAAAGAGAGTTGTTGGAGGAGAGATGAGGAGGATGTGAGGCTGGAAGACAGGAGCTTGTGAGGGGGCCCAGATGGAGAGGGGCTCACCTACAGGATGAGGATCTTGGAAGGAGGAAAGCTTCACCCTGAGAGAGGAACACCTGTGAGGCAGGGAAGGTGTGGCCCAGCTAAAAGGCCTGGTAGCAGCCACCAACCCACCAGAAGCACAGGAGAAAGACTAAGTGAGTAGAACTGCACCCCCTGGGTCAGAAAGGGGAAAGAAGGCACTCTAGTGGGAAGCTGGATTAGCCTGCCACCCAGGACTGTTTCACCATTTATGTGGCAGACACTGGATCCCCTGCTCAGGAATTCCCCCAGGCAGCCAGATAGAAGAGCATCTGGGGTCTGGGTTAGTACTACAGGAGATGCTGGCTAGCTCTCTGAAAGAGACTGTTTGCTGTAACCACTTGTACATAAATCAGGAGGTTGTCCTTGGTTTCTCAGTTCCATTGGGCATCCCATACACCCCTTACCCTATCCAAGTTGATACCCCACTAATTAAATCCAAAAAACAAGCTCAAGGACTGGTTACTAACTTCTGAATTCAAGTCTGTGTAGAAATACATGTTGCCTGGCTGTGAAGGACTATAGGGGGACCCAAAACATCAGTAATCCTAAAGGGGTATTGCTACACCTATAATTGAGTATACCTGTGGAATGGTGACAAACTACGGTAGTTAAAAATCTCCATACGTGACACTTTCAAAGCCTTTACAGGTTACCAGTTTAGTGTTACACAGGAGGTCTGGTGGTAGAATTATTGCTCTTGCTATAATGTTCCTAGTGATAACTCACGTGTGTGTGTGGTGTGATCATCGTTTACATATGCGTGTGGGACTTACGTATGCCTTTTTCTTTGGGTGGGGGTAATGTTTTACAATTTTATTATTTATTTTATTAACAATTTTTACCCTTTCTCATTTAATTGTTTTAATAACTTTTATTGCTATCACAAAGGATGAAAAGCATTCCTTGTGATAGCATGGGCAGGTACTCTTTACTAAGAGATCTGGGGTCTATTAGATCCCAGATTTCTCCTCTGCCCCTAAAAACATCTGCTCAAACTGAGATCGGTTTGATCAGATGCTGTTACAAGCTGGTAATGTCTGCTGAACAAGAAACCAAAAAATCAAGCGACAAAATCCTTGTTTCTGGTTTCATAGACCATAGAGATGATCATCTCTATGGTCAGCCAGAGGAATCGCTGGATTTAGTCCAGGCAGTGGTGGACTGTCTGCCCCATGTAAAAGCCATCCAGCAGCTCTACAGTCGTTCAAATCACTGTTACATTACAGAGCATCACCAGCAGAGAACATTAATACCGGGGTCATGACTGCAGCTTCAGCCATGACCCTGGTATAACCACTTCAAACCTAGAATGTATTAGTACATCCTGCGGGGAAGCCGAGAAGTGGTTAAGCTTGTTTTGATAGAGAGATGAATTCCGCTTGCATTTGAGAGCAGTTTAAGACTCTTCTTAGATCATTTAAAGATCATTTATAGATGCATTTGACCTGTGTTTCAGCTATGGGAACTTCTGCATTCCCAAATCTCCAAATCTTCCAACTTCTGTAGGGGTATAGGTTTCAGATACTTGTCATAAAAGTCTCCATACAGTAACTTCACTTGTGCCTCCATGGCAGCAGAGCCTTTTTGTAGACCTCTTCTACTTGAATTAGGACTATAGGTGAAGGACCCACCAATTGTTCTGAGAGGGCTCAGTAGCTTGGACCTGTGCTTGTCTCTTAGTTTTCTTCAGTTCTCCTCGCTGTTTCGTGACAATCCTGGGAGAATGGTGTGCACTGGCTTCCCATGCCTGTCTACATAAAAGGTGCAATTCCAGTTGCTGGCCAGGAATCACAGGGGAGGCTTGCTTTAGTACCTTGGACTCCCACTGTGGCTTGTTGACTTCTTCAGTTCTAGAGCTCACTGTTAAAGATAGGTTCTCAGTTGGCTCCTTCACTGAGGACCTTTGATGTTTTCCCTCCCGCTCCCTGGGAACTTGTTTCTGCAATGCTTTCAGGACTTCGTTAGTGAGATCAGACATCTCTCTGTTGGGGCATTTCTCCTTGCAATGTCCAACTTCCCCCACAATGATAACATCTTCTGGGGAGTAGTAACATATCTCCTTGTTTGGTTCTTTTTTCTGAAGGCAGAGTAGACACAACCTGCTTCATATCTATCAGAGACGTTTGCATACTCACATGGGTTTGTTGCATTTTCACACATGCCAGTGCCATGTGGGTCAGCAAATCAAATGTTGCTGATTCCATTGAGGCTCTGGGGTTCAATGTAGTTGACTGTTCAATTTCCAATTACAGACTCATTATCATCTTCTGATAGATAACCCCCACATTGAGCCATCCACATGGAGAATTTTGCCTTCTTAGGTGATGGATTGCTCGGAGTATCTTGTTCCTGATTTTATCAATTCTTGATAGGGAGCAGATCTTGGTCATCTGAGAAAAAGCTTCAGCACTATAGGATGATTTGGGTGGGCTCCTTTTAAGACTCGATCTAGTCAGACCTTGTCATTCTCTCATGGATCTTTATCTTTTTTTTTTTTTTTTTTTTACAACACTTCAATATAGTCCAAAGCTAACAGCTGTCCCAGCTTTAAGTTACGGTTCATTTCAGCAGCAGGGACTTGAGACTGTCACTAATTCTCTGTTTCTTTAAAGTCTCAGGAATATCTCATTCTTCTAATGCTTGGGAAGCCTGGTCCATCCATGTTTGAAAGTCCTTTTCCCCTGATGGAACTGGGAGTCTTCCCTGAGAAAAAAACGTAGCTTCCGATATCCATGATTGATGGGAACAGAACCATTCTTGACAAAGGCCTGCACTAGCTTCCCTACATCAGTTAAGAATGTAGCAGGTGGTAGTCCTGAAGTAGATGCAATAAAAATGGTGTTTGCTCTTCAGTCCCTGGTGTGGTCTGGCCTGGGCTCTCGAGGTAATCTAACACATGTAACTGGACTAAGCAGGCATTTGACTTCTTCTGTTAGGTGGATACTGTCTCCCAGGAAATGGGGGTATGGCCCTTCTCCATTCTAATAGCATATAGGTAAAAGCAGAAGCTGGATCCATCTTTATGTTTAGCGTAAACACTCTTGGGAGTTAGTGTCTTTATTGCTTCGTGAGCTTAGTCAATTCATCTCCAGGCACATCAAGCTCTACACAAAGTTCTGATTGACAATTTTGCTCTTGGCATCATTCAACAGCTGCAGTGGAGTCCATGTGGATTTCTTCCTCCTCGTTATCTAGGTTACTGGCATGCAGCTGGATAGGATAGATCCTCTGTTCTTTGTCAAATCAGGTAGAAAAGGCAAACTTAATATATTGTCAACCAATATGGTTGGTATAGTTGGCAGTTTAATAAAATGCATCTCTGCACTCCTCCTATGACACAGTGCCTGTTGGGACCTGTAAAGAGATCATTCATCCCACTATATGGCTGCCATCTCAAACTACAACTCCCAGGATTCTCAGCAATCTGCATAGAAATCTACAGGCTTACTTAGCTTTAGCACTCCTCCTTCTGGCCAGAGGAGAAAGGTGTAGCATAACATCAGTATCTGAGAAGACGGAGGGAAGAATAAAAGTCAATGTCTATTTCTCCATATTGCTGTAGCCCAGCACCTAGCTGCAAAGAGAAAGGCTGCATTTGGCTTTTCTGACAACAGAGTGTAATGCAATGTCTTGAGTTTAACACCCCAAGACTGTGAAGCAATCACAGCTTTCTGGTAGCAATGCCCACTTTAGAAAGAGCCCTTTTCCTGAATAAATGTTGCCTTTTGGTGAAACACTGCAACAGGGCATCTTCTATATCTTCATTATAAAATAATCTTTCCTTGTCACCTATAAATTCTTTTCACATCAAGTTCTTCACTTCATCATCACCTCTTTTAGAAACTGTGGTGCCAACTTCACCTTGCCCACCCTCACATTTCCCATTCCTACATTACCTAGGGGCCATGAGCACTACCACTACTGCTGGCGATGGCAACAGATCACTCTGTTTCTCTAATCCTTTTTGTAAGTCAAAGTTTTCTTCACACTGAAAACACTGGGCACTTTCATACTGTACATCCTTTCTTTTGTCTAGATCTGGTGAAAAAGTTTTGAACATCACCAATAGTGCATCTATATTTACTGCAGAAACAAGGGCTAAAGGAGGCTAATAAACTTTTCCTCAGAGGAAAACTGTTAGTAAGAGTCTAGAGATAAGGAAGAATGAGTGGTATGATCAAGATTAGTTATAGTGTCCAATTTATCCAGTTGTGACTATGAAGACAAATAAGCCTATGATGTTATTGGGGAATGCCACTTTGTGAAAATGTATAAAAAAAATCACATAACCTTTATAATACATGACTGTCAAATATAGTATTAAAATGACCAACCCAATCACATGGATAGAATCCAATTAGGACTTTTCCACAATGAATGACAGAACACCTACAAGCATATCTGCCACTGAAAGTAAGTCTGTTCTCTCCCATAAAGTGATTCTGCACAGAAATCCTGAGCCTTGAAGTGTCCCACCCAAAGTAAGGGAGTCTAACACCAATGATACACAACCCACACCTTGGAAAACTTGTCATACAATGATGTTGCCCAGTCAGGAAATCTAAGATCAACTTTCACTTAACAACATAGTTACAAGGCAGTGATGTCTCAACAGTTTGAATATTATGGGATTATCTAATAATAATAATAGTCAAATTATCATCATCATCATCATATGTTGTAATCTAAATATCATATACACATGATATTTCCATGAATCTGGTAACACTGTCCCAATAACTGTAAAATTATGGCATAATGAATTATACATCCTAATTAGTAACAAGTGACACTTACCAATAAAGAACAATATATATTCTGTAAAATGGTTTTGATACAAATTAAAATTGGGTTTACAAGAAAGTGACATCAGATTCTTACAGAAGAAAGCTTGAAACTGGTTTCTGAATTGTTATAATGACTCCAACATGGTAGAGTTACCTTTCTTGAATGTACCTCTTATTATATGCATGTCAAGGATAAAAGTATGCATTGAGATTTGTTTTTATTTATGGTTTCTTGAAATATTTGATGGCAATGGACTAGCAGTTGTATTATATTCAACATAGCTGATCTACGTACAGTATATGCATGGAGATAAATACATTGTATACTGTTAAAATACACTTAACACTTATTAAATGTCCATATCCCTACTACAGGTTCATTTTAAATACATAACAAAAACTAATGCTAACAGGAAAAATTAACATACTGAATCTTGAGTTATCTCCTTAAAATCTGTTGTTATCGCACCGGTCTTCACCCTCTATGTCAACTCCCCCTCTCCACCCCTCCTCTGAATACGGCAGTGTGTTTTTTTTAATTGACCTTTTTTTTGTTTTAGCAAACATGCGTAGGCGAATGACATGCACAGTGCTCGCTTGGCCTCCTGGGATATGCACATCACATATCCGAGGAAGCCTTTAGGCTTTCATTCAGTAAATAGGAGGGGGGAGTGCCTAGCAGCGGTCATTGCAGGGCCCCACCGGCTCAACCCAGAAGAGCTAGCGGGCCTCTCGATGATGTCACAAGGAAGATGGTGGTGCGGAACTGAATTGTGTCTGTTGACAGAGGGATGTCAGCAGGACGAAGCTGGATCCTGTGTCTGGGTGAGTATCTGAACTGTGCCTGTAACACCACCTGGTAAGCAGGGATATAGATATAAATGGGGGCTAGGCTGAGGAGGAGAGGAGCTTCAATCTTCACCCCCAAAAAATAAAAAGTCAGCAGCTACAAATAGTGTAGCTGCTGACTTTTAATATAAGGACATCTACATGTCCAGGGATTCAGCAATGATCCAAGCCGATTGCAGTGCAGGCGCCGGAATCTTAGGCAAGGGAAATCACCAGTGAAGCCTTGCAGCTTCACAGCCAGTTTCTGCCATGCTGTGCTTTGTGAATGATATGTCCTAGAACAGGGGTCTCCAAACTTTCTAAGCAAAGGGCAAGTTTACTGTCCTTCAGACTTTACGGGGGCCAGACTGTAGCTGGTGGGAGTAGAAAATGTCTCAGGATTAGTGCCCCCATCATTGGTTTTAATAGGAGGAAGAGTGTCCTATTGTTGATATCAGTGAGAAGAATATTTCTCTTTTGTTGAAATCAATGAGAAGTATAATGCCCCATTAATGGTGTCAGTAGAGGGAATAGTGCTCCATCATTGATGACAGCTGGTGGAATAGTGCCCCAAGGGCCAGATAAAAGCAAGCAAAGGGCCACATCCAGCCCCTGGGCTGCAGTTTGGAGACCACTGTCCTAGAAGATTGCAGGGATGGAAGAGGAGCGGCCACGGCAATGTGACCGGAAGTGGGAGCTGATACCTGTCAAAACCAGGTACCGGCTGTCCCCTCCCCCCAAAAAAGTGACAAATGTCGCAGTAGACGTGGACCCTTTTGGGTGAAGTTTAAACTAATGTCTTTCTGATGGAGGTTACCATCATGTCAAATCTAGGCAATGCAGCACTGGGAGGAAGGTTACTGTGAGAGATATTATACAGCTCAACAGATATACATCAGACAATGGCAACTACCAGCAGACAGGAATTTAGCTTAATGACAGGTGAAAAAAGAACATCTGTGGAATTTTCCGGGCATAAAGCTTTGAGTACTCATAAAGGTAAGAGCGCTACGTTAAGCTCGTGTCTGGTATTGTAACGTGCTCTTACCACAAGAGGTCACTGCAATCATTTTTAAAAGTGATCAACGGACCATAAAAAAGCTTGATCTTACAGTAAATCTGACTTATTACATGTTTTCCTCTGTGTTGTCACCCTGTCACACAGCTTCTGATGGAGACTACTAGTGGCTGTTTTAACACAGGAATGTCCCCATTAGGAATTCCACTTAAAGAAATACTATGCAGCAATCAATGTCGTGCGTGTATGTCCATAAGAAGTGGCTGCAAAGAGACTGCAGGAGTTTAGAATGAAAAATGGTGAAAACTGTTTTTTAAACAAACTGCATGGTGTTTTAGCAAACTAAGTAATTCAGTTAGGATTTGCTAAGATGATACGTGGCTTTCATATTAAGGCCAATATCATTTTTGTATGTGGATGGCTAGGAATGCATACCCAGTGCTTTCCTGTGTAGTAAACTCTTAAAGCTGGTTCAATTAAAGTGGTTGTAAAGGATGAAGCAGGGGCGGACTGACCATTCGAGCACTCGGGCACTGCCCGAGGGCCCGGAGTCAGTAGGGGGGCTCCATGAGATGCCCCTGGTACCTTTCATTGGCTTTTTCATAGGCTTTTTTGGGTGTAGGTGAGGACACAGGGGCCCCATGATCCCCTATTGTCCGGGGGCCCCATGAATTGTCAGTCCGCCCCTGGGATGAAGGTTTTTACCCTAACGTGTTACTAAACCCAGGACCCTGCATTCACTATATCTGGTCTCCCACAGTACACAGAAACATAGAAATGCAATTATTTTAGCAAATATTAATTGCTAAATACCTTTTTGTCATCAGCAGTTAGAGCAGTCTTGTTACTTCTGTCAGTGTCTAGCTGAGCACTGGTTAAAACTTGTAGGAGGAGTTTTCATTCTGCTCTGTCCTATGAGGCTGCATAACCCCTGACCCTCTGTCCAGACGGTGGTGATTGGCCCTGTGCTGATCACATGCACCCTTCCAAAGAAAAAAAAAACACTCTCTAGAAATACACACTAAACTGACCATGTGTAGAGTGACTCCTAGAGCTCTGTAATATCAGCAGATGAATTGGGGACAGTAGAAGAAGGGGAGGATTAGGGAAGACAGGATCAAACAGCCTTTTTACACAATGGGGAGGATTAACTCCACAGGCTCCACAGTGAGTACAACAAGCATGCTTTATAGCATACACAGACTGATGTTACTGTTGTGGGTTTAGTAACACTTTCATTAATTCTCTGCATTAAGGTAAAAAAACCCTCTATTGTCAGTTCTGTAATTGTACAGTATATATTTTGTAGCTGCTATTTTGTAAAATCCAAAGTGTGCATTGTTCAGCAGTTTCTTCAGTACCGCACTTGAATTCATTAGACCTGTAGTTGCTGCTGTCCATGAAAATTGTCCACCCATCTAATTCCCACCCGTTGGGTTGTGTGTGAGAACACATTGGTCTCTCCTCCATATCCTGCCCCAGCTACACGCACATAACTCCCTAGTATCTATACCAACAGTGAGATACCCATTAGTGACCAGTCTGCGGTGTTTGTGTAATAACCATCAGTAACCAGTCTACAGTGCATGTGCCTTAACTTCTTAGTGATTAGCCACTATAGAATGACTGTTAACCCTTCAGTCTAATGTCACCTATTCCTCCGTGAACTGCTTGAAGTAAGTTTGAAGTATGTGATCTGCTTCAACAGCATGCGCATTGACCCCCTTAGTGACAAATGTTCGGTGTATGAGCATTAACCATTCAGTAATCGGTACCTGGCATATATGCAATTATTAATTATCAGAGTTATAAACTGTACATCTGTTAAACCATGACCATGGTTATTTCTCAGTTCCCGCTATTGTTTGAAGAGAATTTGTCAGGTCATTCGATTTAAAAAGGTTTTCCAAAATATTATTTGTTCATATAATGCATTTTATTCATGTTAATTTCCTGTAAAAGGCTCTATTATGTAGACATCCAAAAGCCCTAAAGCTATGCCACCATTTTGGATGTGATATCAGCAGCCCCAGCAGACTCAGAGCTGCCACTCAAGTGGCATCCTACAGTATTCCACTTACATTTTCCCAGAATGAGCTGGGCAAGCACAGAGAATAATTAAAAACTCTGAAAAGAGGAGAGGGCTCAACATGCAGAGAGAGGGTGATGTGCTAGGGAATTTACTTTTCCTGAAGGAGGCGCTGTTCACACCAAAAATTATGCAGGAAACCCTCATTTCGTGCGCGTTTCTCACATTGCATTCAAAACATACTGCACTTGCAATCTGCAGCGTGTGCAGGGGCGGATTGACCATTTGGAAACTTGGCCAGTGCCCGAGGGCCTGGGGTCAGTAGGGGGCCCCATGAGATGCCCCTGGTACCTTTTTCATAGGCTTTTTTGAGTTTGGGCAAGGATACAGGGGCCCCATGATCCCCTATTGCCCCATGAGTTGTCAGTCCGCCCCTAAGCGGGTGTCAGTATTAATTTAACAACAACCTAAACACAGGTTGTACCGGACTGCATGGTACTACTGTGCTGACCCGGTTGATGTGGTAGTAGTGCAAGACAGCACCAAAAATAGCACATGCACTACTTTTGGTGCTGTCTGGCGCAATTTCAGCCCATTCAAATGCATGATTGTGAATCACACAGGAACTCACAGCGCATTCCTGTGCGATTCTTGATGTGAATCAACTGTGAATCAAAATGTACTAGCAGGTTAAAAGGCACAGTGCAAATAAATCCAAAAATAAAACAATAATTTATGTAAAAGAAAATCACTGCAAGTAAGCATTTTAAATATGGATTTTTTTGTGATTTTACCTACAATTATTTATGTTAGTGGCAGGGTTTTTTAACCACTTTCCCTCCAGAAGATTTACCCCCCTTCCTGTCCAGGCCATTTTTTGCGATAGGGTGCTATGTTACTTTAACTGACAATTGCGTGGTCATGCAATGCTGTACATAAATGAAATTTGTGTCCTTTTTTCCCATAAATAGTTTTATTTTGGTGGTATTTGATTACCTGTACGTTTTAATTTTTTGCGCTATAAACAAAAAAAAAAAAACAATTTAAAAAAAAAAAAAAACAATATTTTTAACTTTCTGCTATAAAATATATCCAGTAAAAAAATTTCGAAAATCTAATTTCCTCATAAATTTAGGCCAAATGTATTCTGCTACATTTTTGCTTAAAAAAAATCCCAATACATTTAAATTAATTGGTATGCATGAAAGATATAGCGTTTACAAATGGCGTTATATATATACTGGAATTTTTTTTTTTTATACTAGTAATGGCGGCGATCAGCAACTTATTGCGGGACTGCAGCAGGCATTCTGACACTGGGTGGGAACTGACATCCCAATGACACTAATAAAGTGATCAGTGCTAATAAAAAGCACTGACACTGTACTAATGACACTGGGCAGGAAGGAGTTAACATCTGGGGTGATCAAAGGATTAACTGTGTGCTGTTTTACATAATGTGCTGTGTGTGTTTTATTAGGGAAACATGTTGCTGTGTATTTCTCTGCTGTGCAAAGAAATACACAGCACCATGTTCTTGCTGGCAGAAGAGAGACCTGTGTTGTTTACACACACATCTCTGCCGTCAGCTTTACTCGACGATCGCCAGGTGCTGGTGGGGAATTTCTGGCTGGGACCCATTGATTGATATCCGTAGCCGCCAATGGCGGTGCGGGTAGGGCAGCGTGCGCGCACCCCCTACCCGGAAATGCAAATTACGTATATATACGTGATTTTGCGCAGACCTGCCGCCCAGTAGCAGTAGTTCTAGTATAGGGCAGCGGGCAAGTGGTTACCATATGCTTTATAAAAATGTTAAAGTGAAGAGGCAGTAGACCATAGCTATAAATTATTTATGTTCAAAATTTTTACTATTGACTATGTTTTGTACCCTTTGTATTTGCAGGTTATTGGATGGTGTCTTATAGCTTTACTCGCTTTACTAGCACTTTTATTCACTTGCTGGTCTAGCTGTCAATCAAATGTAAGTTCTGTTCAGAAGGTTTTCTGGAAAATGTATATTGACAAGGAAAAAGAGAAATTTGATGAACTGGCTGGGGAATACGCCACCAAACTTGCCGAAAGGAACCTGAAAAGTTTCTTTGAAAACAAAGACCCAGATGATGACTTTAAACTGCCAAATAACAAAGCTTGGGAGAAGATTTCAGCATTGTATACTTTCAATCCAGATCACCAGTACTATAGTACTCTTCACAGATTTGTTGAGCATGGAGACAATGACAGCGTTAAAGAAGTTATGATGGATTTTGCAGATGGACAAATATAATTAAGCTATTTTTTTTATTTATTTTTGTTTTATATGGAAAATGGAAGATAGAAAAATGGCAATTTATTTTCCACAAATTAACCTAGCAACATTATATACAGCTTCATTGTGCTCTGCAAGCACTCATGTACTACATTATCAAGCAACTGGCCCATCTTGGGCTTGAACATTATTAACCTCATTTAAAACAAATTTGGCCATGCTTGTGTATACACTAAAATATAGGGCCAAACTTTCAGAATGTACAGAGGACAAATGACTACATATACAGTCATGGCCGAAATTGTTGGCACCCTTGATATTTCTCCAGGAAATCATGTATTTCTCACGAAACGTATTGCATTAACACATGTTTTGCTATACACATGTTTATTCCCTTTGTGTGTATTGGGACAAAACAAAAAAAGGGAGGAAAGAAAGCAAATTCGACATAATGTCACACAAACCTCCAAAAATGGGCTGGACAAAAGTATTGGCACCCTTTCACAACTGCGGATAAATAAGAATGTTACAAGCATGTGATGCTCCTGTAAACTCACCTGGGGCAAGTAACAGGTGTGGGCAATATAGAAATCACACCTGAAAGCAGATAAAAAGGAGAGACGTTCACTTAACCTTTGCATTGTGTGTCTGTCTGTGCCACACTAAGCATGGACAACAGAAAGAGGAGACGAGAACTGTCTGAGGACCTGAGAACCAAAATTGTGGCAAAATATCAACAATCTCAAGGTTACAAGTCCATCTCCAGAGAACTAGATTTGCCTTTGTCCACAGTGCGCAACATTATCAAGAAGTTTGCAACCCATGGCACTGTAGCTAATCTCCCTGGTCGTGGACGGATGAGGAAAATTGATGAAAGATTGCAACGCAGAATAGTCCGGATGGTGGATAAGCAGCCCCAAACATGTTCCAAAGACATTCAAGCTGTCCTGCAGGCTCAGGGAGCATCAGTGTCAGCGCGAACTATCCGTCGACATTTAAATGAAATGAAACGCTATGGCAGGAGACCCAGGAGGACCCCACTGCTGACACAGAGACATAAAAAAGCAAGACTACAGTTTGCCAAAATGTACTTGAGTAAGCCAAAAGCCTTCTGGGAAAACGTCTTGTGGACAGATGAGACCAAGATAGAGCTTTTCGGTAAAGCACATCATTCTACTGTTTACCGAAAACGGAATGAGGCCTACAAAGAACAAAACACAGTACCTACGGTAAAATATGGTGGAGGTTCAATGATGTTTTGGGGTTGTTTTGCTGCCTCTGGCACTGGGTGCCTTGACTGTGTGCAAGGCATCATGAAATCTGAGGATTACCAAAGGATTTTGGGTCGCACTGTAGGGCCCAGTGTCAGAAAGCTGGGTTTGCGTCCAAGATCCTGGGTCTTCCAGCAGGACAATGACCCCAAACATACGTCAAAAAGCACTCAGAAATGGATGGCAAAGAAGCGCTGGAGAGTTCTGAAGTGGCCAGCAATGAGCCCAGATCTAAATCCCATTGAACACCTGTGGAGAGATCTTAAAATTGCTGTTGGGAAAAGGTGTCCTTCCAATAAGAGAGACCTGGAGCTGTTTGCAAAGGAAGAGTGGTCCAAAATTCCGGGTGAGAGGTGTCAGAAGCTTATTGATGGTTATAGGAAGCGACTGATTTCAGTTATGTTTTCCAAAGGGTGTGCAACCAAATATTAAGTTAAGGGTGCCAATACTTTTGTCCAGCCCATTTTTGGGGTTTTGTGTGACATTATGTCATATTTGCTTTTCTGCCTCTGTTTTATATTTGTTCCAATACATACAAAGGGAATAAACATGTGTATAGCAAAACATGTGTTAATGCAATACCTTTTTTGTGTGAAATACTTGATTTTCAGGAAAAATATCAAGGGTGCCAACAATTTCGGCCATGACTGTATAAACATATACATCATCCAGCTACTTCCACAGTTCTGCCTATTTAGTATATAGGTAGATATCTTTTGATCAGCTGCTCGAATTCAGATGCATTCCATACTCAGTCTAGTTACTAGGAATTTAGACCTAAAACCACCTAATAATTGTGCAATGTATATATGTATTATATATTCCACTGTTAATTAATTTGATTTTGTACATGAATTATGAATTAGTAAATGCAAAAATTGTATAAATAATGACAGCTGATATTATAAAGCATTTGTGTTGTGCTATGCCAAATATTGTGTGGTCTATGAATCTGACCTTCAAGATTATCTCAGAATCTATTCAGTAAGTAATCTTCTTGAAGGCTGCTTTGTGAGACAAGTACCATAAATATTTTATGTTGTCCTGATCTGCAAAATGAAAAAAATGATGCTTGATGTATTTTCAAAGTAAAATGATACATTTTGCTTACAAACACTGCTAAAAGATATCACCTACTGAGATTATTATTAATCTCAATTATTATAATTATCTACCTATTACCTGTTATTAATATGTGGTACAATTGTATAACTTGTGAGATTGGACACTTCATTGGGTTCTATGGTCAAATTTTGTAAAGCAAATAATGATAATACTGTGTGGTTAAAAAACAATGTATATTTAGGATCCTGGAGCAATGGCAAAGTAAGAATTAGGATATCAGCACGTCACATTGATTTATTGGGTCCATCACAGACTAGGTTTAGCAAGTACATCTGCTATATTATTATTATTACCATTATTATTATTATTATTATTTAGATAGTGCTGACATTCACATATTGTACCTAACAGACCTTAGATACATGCCAATCTGATCTTGTCCAGAATGTAAATAAGTACCATTTATTCTAGCAAATGAGCCTTATTTATGAATAGAAAAGTCAAGTTTGAGGAATGGAAAAAAAAGTTAGTAGTTAATAGTATAACAGCAGTGCTAGAGGCAGTTTTTATTTACAAATGTATATAAGATCACATGCTAAAAAGAGTTAAGCTATGCATGTACAGTACTCAGGGGTCACAAGATGCCTAATAACATACAATCATATGCCAATCCAACTATAAAAGTGGAGCCAGGCAAAAATCCATCATATGAGTAAGTGTATTTAGCTCTGTCTATTCATGTAAGAGTACTCTAAATCCAACCCAGTGAGTTATTAAAGTATTATGCTAAAATACTATAGCATACCCTTATATAAATATATTTTTTTGTGCCTGTCATTTTAAATGTCTATATTCTAGCATCAAACAGAAAGGAGTTTAGTTATCAAACAAAATCATACTTATTACGCTAATTTGTGAGTGAGCAGCTTATAAAACATTTTATTATGCAGGTAAGAGTATTTAACTGAAAATTCAATTGTAAAAATATCAAAGAGAAATATCCCACGTTACTTTTTAGATGAAAGAACCATATAGACAGGTTGGCTGCAAATTGGCGGAGGGCTGTTTATGGGTTAGGTGTAACAGGAATAAATGACAAAATGAAAATGATAATTACACTGAGTACAAACACTGAAGCTCATTATGGATTAAAATTTTGGATTACAGTCATATTGACATTTGTTAAGTGAGATTGGATGTACAGGCGTGTGAATTGTTTAAAACTAAATTACCCTGTTGCTTCTGCTTTACATTGATTACATTATCATTTTGTATCAATATTTCATGCTTTACTCTTTCCGACTCAATTCACGATGCCAAAACACCAGGACAATGATCTCTATTGTCAAAAAAGTGACAGATATTTTTAGCCGAGCCCAATAAAATTTGTAAAGTCACATAAAAGTAGGCAGGGCCAGGGACAAAGGGAGGGGAGAAGGGACACATGCCCTGGACACACTGTTGTTAGAGGGCGCACCAGGAGCTTGCAGCTGCTCTATTCTTCAGCTGCCTCACTGTCACTCCTGGCGCAGGGCCTTTAATAAATGCTGGAAGTATTCTGCTTCTCTCCCCCCTTCAATAACAGCCTACTGCGTGGAAAAGAGGAGGGCTCCAGCAAAGAATACACCTCCTTTTCAGTACGGGCACTTCCCTTGCTGATACAGCTGCTGCGACTCCCACACTCCTACACAGCCATGCAGCTTTTTAACACTCCCTGCCTGCCCCTTTCAACATCTCGCCCCTTTCACTGGCAAAGCATTTGAACCTGGCCAGAAGAGAAGACTGCTGTCCCTTTGAGTCATAACCTGAGACAGCCAGCTTGGTAAGCACTACCTCCCAGTGGCAGGCTGCATGGAGTTAATGCTGCAGGTAGGCTATCCAGGCTTCAGATAGGATCAGCAGACAAGGCTAATGGAGGCAGACTGTCTAGGAATGGGCTTATTTTGTTAAATGCACACTGAGCCATGGGGCCCCTGTGTCCTTGCCCCCACTCAAAAACCACACCCAAAAAAGCCTATGAAAGGTACCAGGGGCATCGCATGGGGCCCCCTGCTGACCCTGGGCCCTCAGGCACTGCCCGAGTGGCTAAATGGTCAGTCTGCCCCTGCATGGAGCCCTCCCCTTCTTTATCTCCCTGACACAGATGCAAGATAAGTCCTCCTCACACTGACACCTTTGATGCAGCAGCTTTTTACCCCATGACACTACTGCAGTGGCATTTTTTCCTTTTAATGACACCACTGATGCAGAGGCATTTTTCCTTCCAGTGACACCATAAATGCAGGCACACTCTGTCCTTCCAGTAACACAACCAATTCAGGGACATTTTTTCTTTCCAGTGGCAATACCGTCGCTGGACAGACACTTTTAAACTCTTTAGTTTGCTTTGATGTGCCACAAACATTGGCACTATTTTAGCAAATGCCACAACCATTACCTATGTTTCAGATCAGAGCTGTGAGCACCACTTTTAGCCCTGTACACAGTGCTACCTGGGTGGGGTGACCAAACTTGAAATCCTCGTCCTGAGCACTGGATGGCCTTGTGCCATTACTGATTGTAGGTCTTCCATATGATAACCATAATATCATTGTACTTTGTATTGGTGTAACATAATATAAAAATGACCTTGGTGCAGCAAACTGTCTCCACTGTGGGTTGCCCTATTACCTTTTCACTGGAAGCTCTCTTCTATACCAAGGACATACTGTGAGTGCAGAGAATAACTATGGCTCATAGCCCCCACGGTGCAATAGCCCAGACTGGAGCAGTTACATCGTCATGTACTGGGCTGTAGAGAGGACGGGAGTGGCTGGCCCAGGTGCTGATCCGGACTCCTGGGTGGATCCTGACCATATGGTCGTAATCTTTCCCCAGCTTGGGGTGGCTCTGTGTTATCAGCGGGCTTTAACAAATGGGTCACAAGAGTGGAGAAAGAACTGTACTCCTGTGATCCACAGAAGTACAGCTAAATTACAACTTTCTTAAATGCGTCTATATTTCCATCTGACAAGGTTTTACAGTCCAGCAACCAACATATTACTGTATTTTTGTGAAACAGATAGTGCTGCAACCCAATAAATAAAAAAAAAATCCCCTGAGCAAAAGGGTGCACACAGCTCAATATAATCCAAATAGATGATCCACAACTCCATGTATTGCTCATAAAATCTTCACTTTATTAACTACTCCACAGTAGCACAACCTTAGAACAGAAACTTTCTGTACTAAGGTTGTATCACCGTGGAGTAGAAAATAAAGTGATTTTTTTAAAAAGCAATACACAAAGTTGCGGATCATCTATCTGGACAAAATTGATGCAACATATTACTGTGAATAATGAAATTACAACTTTTTAGAGACCAAATGTGATTTTATGCATGACTCCAGTCAAATATGTTTTATTAGCCTGAAAGACCTTGTAGCATAAGCATGTTTGGTGTCTGACTGATTGGTATTTTCTTACACATTCATGTTTTGTCATTGTTATGAAGGTAGCTCCATAACAGCAGGAATTATGGAGTATGGATTGAGTTTCCTTCCATGTCTAATCCACTTGGATTAGGACCGCAAAGGCATTGGATTACACAAGAAATCAATGGCTGAAATCTGGAGCTTGTAGCACAAGAACACTGGCCAGTGCATTCTTCATTGATTGGAAGGTCTTCTCATATGCTGGTATCCAAGACACCACAGCCAGGGTACTGAAGCGCACACAAATTTCATAAAGTAGCCATATAAGAACCAAGAATAACATACCTTGTTTTTTTAAACTTAAAGAGCGAACCAGACCATGAATGCCTTGACCTTCCCTGTCTTAGGTCTCAGGGTTCCTCCTCCTACCTGAATTCCACATTACTGGACTTCTGCCATGCCTATTTGGTACTTGCCAGTTTGTCTGGGAGATGTAATGTGTTCAATGACTTGCCAGGTAGAGCTGTACATTGCCATTTCATCCAGGTAGGTGATAGCAAATATTCCAAGCCCTTCCAGCAGGTCATTTATGACCCTCTAAAAGGTTGGAACTTTCTTTATCCTAGATGAAATTACTGTGAACTTGAATAATCCATATGGGGTGATGAAGTCTGATAGGTGCTAAGAGAATTTTTAAGTACCCTCTGCTCAAGTCTATGATTGTTAAATAGCAGGAGGCCACTAGGGTAACTAACAACTCATTGATGCTGGGAATTGGGTAAGCATCAGCAGTAGTGATAGCATTCAGATTTCTTTCGTCCACACAGAACCTGGCCATCTGATTTTTCTGGGGACCAGGACTACAGGTTACACCCAGACACTGAAGAACGTCTGAATGAACACTAACTGCAGCATCTCCTTCTTCATGACATCTCAGGCAAGACACGGTAGGCAAGCTTTTTGGCGAGAAGGTCTGCTCTTAGTTCCCAAGTATCACTTAAGAATTCCAATAGTGGGTCTGTCTTAACCTCTTTGGGTCAGCTGCAAACTGGCATTACATAAGCTTTTCTTTCATGGTGTGTCTTGAACATGCTTACATGAAAAGCACCATCTTCTACCTACTAAATTTACTGCATAATTGACAAAATTCAGATGCTTTGTGATGGGATATGGCCCTTCCAGGGGCGGACTGACAACTCATGGGGCCCCCGGGCAATAGAGGATCATGGGGCCCCCGTGTCCTTGCCCAAACTCAAAAAAGCATATGAAAAAGGTACCAGGGGCATCTCATGGGGCCCTCTACTGGCCCCGGGCCCTCGGGCAGTGCCCGAGTTTCCAAATGGTCAGTCCGCCCCTGGGCCCTTCCATGCTGATTGTAGTTTGTTATACCCCATTGAGAGATTTCCTCTAACTTCCTGTTGCATCTCTGGGACAGGAAGTTAAGGGAAATATCCTGAATGGGACACAGCACAGCAAAAACACATTTCCCTACTCTATCTCTAAAAAATTTTTTTATCTGGACATAAATAAAATTGCTCAGCATGATGCCTTTTGCTGAGGATACATTATTCAACACTCTCCTATTAAACCACATCAGCCATAACTGACAACTCAGGTCCCTACTAACAATCAAGAACTGATTTGAGTGGTTTCTGATCATCTGATCACTATGTCAGCTATAACATAGTGATTACATGCAAGCAGAAAACATTAAATATGAGCAAATCATATAATTTGAAGAAAAAGCAGTGAAGATCACCAGAACCACATAATATAGTTAGCCATATTCTATGTAACAAAATCTCAGAACAGAGACGGGAGCAGTGCATTTATATTTTTAAACCGTGTATTGTACAGGAGAATGGTAGATGAAAAATATGTACCTGGAATTATGTTTCATAAAATATCAGAATCAGTTTATAGTACCTTTGCTATAATGTCCACTGTTTCACTGTAACTTCGACATTTCTTTATACCAGAGTTGGCCAAAAAGTCTTCAATTAGCCTAACTCCAATGTTGTATCCCCTGCAAATGGCAAAACAAATGTAAAGAAATAAATGAAGTTATGGGATCTATCATATGGAATACTGGAGTCTATGTTACCTTTAATATTAGGCACACATGGATTAATACCAGGTACTGCAAAACAGTTACAGGCTAGTCAATTTACATATTATAAAGGTTTTGTATTACTTCTCTTTCCTTGTCTGGCCACTTATTGGTCTTTTTAGATAATTTCTCCAAAGCATATGGCTTTGGGAGCTATTGATTAGAAAGAGTCACAAGGCTCTTGTAACCGAGGGAATGTACAGCCATACTTGATAAATTTTATAGCTGAATAATTTCTCTGCATATGAAACAGACCATGCACTGCCTATAATAATCACATGACAAAATTAGTGAAACCTGTACAAGATGGTGCTATCATTCACTTAGGGCAACCTAACTACTCCATCAGGTTTGGGCCAATCGGCAGCTAGCAGTAGCAGATGATCAGCTCTGTATAAAAGCTTATCGTGATCAATAAATAAGTACTTAGTGTGTGAAGCGCATCTACATTTTTTTGTCTCTTTGTTGGTCTACCTGTTTCGTAGTATGTTAGACTGCAATTCATGTCCTTCGTTGTTCATCTAGGAGTATAAGATCTTTAAATACAGCCCTAAATCTATTAATTTTGCAGCAAAGGTCTGTGATTTTCAATAAGGTTGAGGCCTATGTTTAAAATGCTATACATCATATAAAAAGATTATTCCCCACCAGGAATTCACCAGAGATTATAATTGAAAATACAACTATTTACTTTTTTCAATTTACATTTACTTTTCATTTTTTTCAATTGTGGCAGTCACCAAAAAAAGTGATTGTGGAAAAAATACTTACATTGTATCCAAATATTTGTTAATTTCCTCATCGTTGTCATAATCTTTAACCATCTGTGCCACTAGTGCACCATATGTGAGAACAAAAAGATCTCTGCTCTATAAATAGAAAAATATAATGATGTTTAATGTAGTCAAACACATGAAAAAAATCTTTAGAGAACTAAACTCTCTGGCTTCCAATACCAACTTCTGGAAACCTGCCACAACTAATAGAACTTGTTATCAGATCCCACAAAGGAAAGATAAAGACACAACAGCGTATGTGAAATGATAATCATACAAGCAGTAGAACCACAATATTAAAAAAAAAAAAAAAAAAATATATATATATATATATATATATATATATATATATATACACACATATATATATATATACACACATATATATATATATATATATATATACACATATATTGTGCTATGGGGTAGCTCTGGAACATTAGCCAGCCGTAAAATCATTGAGTCTTTTGATTTTGAAAAACAGACAAAATAGCTTCCATCTGAAAAAGTTCTGGTACAATCAGGGGCAGACTGACCATTCGAGCACTTGGGCACTGCCCGAGGGCCCGGGGTCAGTAGGCGGCCCCATGAGATGCTCCTGGTACCTTTCATTGGCTTTTTCATAGGCTTTTTTGGGTGTGGGCGATGACACAGGAGCCCCATGATCCCCTATTGCCCGGGCTCCCCATGAATTGTCAGTCCGCCTCTGGGTACAATGAAAGTACATAGCAGGCTTGCCAGCAAACTCTCGATCCCACACTGGGTTTAGAGTTCCTCCTTGTTAAGGGTGCTGGACAGGGGTGCAACAACTAGCATCTCAGTTTGCCAGAGAGCTCCTCGCTTGCTCACAGCATGGGAGTCTCTCTCCACTCTACCTCAATGACACAGGTGCTGATTTCCCTCTGCTGCCTTTCAAACCTCCCTTGCCTGGGGCTTAACCTATTTGGGACCAGAGTCCTGGTAATCAGGGTTTTAAGGCTCTTTCCACCCAAAACTTTTTGAACCTTCAAAATTCCGGGCCCCTATATGAATTTATCAATCCAGAGTGTACTGGAAATCAGTCCTCTTCATCCAAGCTTCCTCCGGCAACACCTCACCCTGAGTACTCAGCTAATATCTCCAAAACTGTCCCTCAATTGTTCCCAGCTCAGGCACAAATTCTGAAGGGTCAGTTCTTTAACCTCTTCACGCCGCCAGTACGCAAATATGCAGCCTCTTGGCGGCTGGGCCTTGACACTGAGTGGCCACATATATGCATACCATTTGTAAACAAATATGTGCTGAGAGCACGCGCCCTGCGCGCTCCCAGCACATGTGTCGGCATTTTACGGAAAAGTCCCGATCTCTCCTTGCGATTGGGACTTTCCGATCATGTGACTGTCCTGACAGCCAATCACGGTGGTCACATGACCCTAAACCCCGCCCCACCTCCTGGCATCAGAAACCCCTTAAAGGGCCGGGAGGAGTCGGCATGAAGGGGTTAAAGCATATGAAATATAGCTTATTGAGAATAGGCAATATTAAATCAAGCCAACAGGTGGAACTTTGGGCTTATTTTCAAATGTATTCCTCTGTCTATTATGCTCTTTTGTTGCAGAAAGACTGTTGTTCACAAAGCTTAGTAGTTTGAACTTATCCTGTCTGAAAGGAGACAATACCGTTATGTTGTGGGAAAACTATGTCATGTGTTACATGTGCATACATGTAAAATAAACAAACCAAGATAATTTCCTTTTAAACCTGCTAAAGTTAAAATGTTTCACAGTCCTTAACAGGCTGGTAGAGTGGATACAAAGTCCTAGAGACCAATTTTTCTTTTTTTTGTCGGGGGGGGACTAGATTGTGTAAGCACGTGTTGCAGCAGAGGGTGTTGCCAGGTCAAGGTTCACTTAAGAAAGGAGTCTGCTCATCTTCCACAAGTCTTTCTCAGAGTCTGGGCTGTGGTTACTTTTTTGTCCACAAGTGCAACCTTATAGAAGAAGTTCTCACTGCTCATTTTATTAATGTGTTTTGTTCCCCAAGGGACAGAGTGCATGTAGTACTTTGCTCCATCCTATCAGAGGCTAGCTGGAATGTATAGGTTCTTCAAAAGGCCCCAACTCCATCTCCCTTCCCCACCATCCAAACATGCTGGCTGCATTGACAGATGGCACTTTTCTCCATCTACAAACATTTGCCTGCTAAACTGGGACATTTTAGCTGGCATGCAGCTTGTGAAGAAGCTTGTCTTAGGCAAGTGCTTGGAGATGGTGCAAATTGCCAAATGGTGGCCATGTTGTACACTGTCCCCCAGGGAACAGAACAAATGACCAAAATTGAAGTGAGTTTTGGACTTTTGCCACCATTTTTAAAACACAGTCATCAAGCAAAGAGAACTTATATTACTAGTAGATATCTCTGAGGTTTCAGAGAGGGTGAATGTCTCTGCAAATCAGCTTCAGGTAAATATGGAGTTTCAGATTTTTGGTGTATTTAGAACCTCGTTAGGATATCACCACAGTCATTTTATTTGCAGAACTAGTAAGTTACAGCCTAGGGTTTTAGTAGTAACCAGTGATATTGCTGAGATTTTAGATTTTGATTCATGAACTTAGTTTCAGAAGTCTTTAATCATAGGGGCAGGGTCACAGGCATGGACATATTAAAATTAGGTCTTCAAATGTTATCTGTTTATCACAGCTGAGCTCACATTTTGCCCAAACAGTTAAAATTAGTGTGAGTGTCAAACTGGATGATAGACCCAGGCATTTTATATGCCCTTACACCCATGCTGACTCCTAGCACTCCCGGAACTTTACAGTGGAGTATGTTGTATTAAATACCATTGATTGCCTCTATTTGCTTCACGTGCTCATGCTGTTAGCACCATACTTACTATATGATGTGCTGAGGCAGAGGAGGAGACAGCTGGTAAATGCCAGTCCTAAAATATTTAAAGAAACAGCAGTTAGCATAGGGAATCAGGCTTTTTGGAAAAGTATTGCAGACTCCATTATGCGCATTTTATGACCACTAACAAACACTTTCTAACAGTTTTAACTCCCATCAAGATAATATGTAAATTAGAAATAGAAATATCTCTCTTTCAGGTATTGCTCATAATGCTACTCTTTTACAAAGGTCGAATAACCAAGTTTTAAGGTTATATACAGGACATGTGTGGAAATTCATGTGTGCATGCTGTATAAGTAATAGAGGTTTCACATGACTGGTGTAGCTGGCCAGCTAAGACCAGTCCTAGGTTGTTAATATGGTTCACATATATGTGTATACCAAACCTGCCAATAACCTCAGTACAGTGTATATGTGCATATGTTAAAGCCAAAAGCAGAATCATTGCTGTGATTTATGTCTTTGATTGTTATATGACATTTTTATATTAATTGTGTTAGCAGAAGCAGAAAAGGAAAATATGCCTTTAAGAGTTAGTATAAGGTGAGCCAATCACAGACAGCCTCACACTGTACAGAGCCTTAACCAATCCCAGCCAGTTTCACATTTATGCCTGTGTAAAACTCCCTGCTAGAATAGTTTAGAGACACATGCTCACCAGACAGAGGAGGAAACAGACAAAGTTCCAATCAGAGAAGCTCCATGGAAGTAGAGAAGGCCAAATAGGTATTTAATGCACTTGTGTTTTCCTCTGTTGTTTAGCAATGCAGGTAGATCTGTGTCTAAAAACTGTTGTATGTGTTTACTTGTAGTTCCACCGAATTTACGAATTAAACGAATCAAGTCACTGTAGAGTAATCATAATCGAACGAATTTACCGAATCTAACGAATTTATCAAGCTATCGAATCAACCCAATGTAATACGAATTAAACCATTGTAATATTAAAGAAATAAGCCATTGTAAGCAGTGTTATATGAAGAAGATTGAAGTTATTAAAGAAGTTAACTAAAGTATTCGGTGTGCTCTTTAAACCTACTGCATCCATAGAGCGGCATTGGAGGAATTACAGAGTAAAGTCAGTCTAATCAAACAAAGAAACAGCAATTGCATAATTTTTCTAATGCCACAGCGCACTATGCATCAAAGGGTGCTGCGCCTGCCACAACTGGTGTGAGACTTCTATGGTATCAGTTTTTTTACAATGCATGCTTTAAAGACCTTCGTTAGGATCAGAGTGAGGATGTTGGTCTGCATATTTGAGTTGTAAATCTTCCTTTGTTTAAAATTAAGCATATCTAAATAGCTACATTCTTAAAGGACCATAAAAATGTGCCAGATTAATCACTATAGGGCCAGAACAATAGTTGTTTGACTTCACTTCTTCAGCCATTCTTCAGCATTAAAGTGCATCCAATTCCAAGAACAAAATAATATATTTACTGGAGCTTTTAGATTTGGCAACTGTTTATTTTAACCTGTTTTCTGTCCTAGGATGACAACACTCATATACAACACTATCTATGGAGAAGAAGCATTGTCACCCTAGAGCGTGACTACAGAACATAGGAGGGAGGTGTTCTTTAGTCCACAGAGAGCTGAGAACATTGCAGCACAGGCAACTTGCACAGGAAGTTATCAGTTCGCTGTATTTTTTTTGGTCAGATGAACAGGTTTTTGCACATATCAAACAGATATAACAAAGGAGGAAGAGAATAAGAAAAGTTTGTTGTTAGACTTTACATATAATTTATTACCCTCCTTATTCTGTAAAACAATAATTTGATATTTAGATCCTTTTGCATGGCCGATGGAGCTCTTTTAATCAGTTAGTAGTAAATTTATAAAAAACATGTATTTGCTTTTAATAGCATTTAGGCAGCAATAACCAAAACAAAAATTTTATATTATATATATATACTGCTTCAAAAAATTAAAGAAACACTTTGTAATCAGAGTATAGCATTAAGTCAATTAAAGTCCTGGGATATTGATCTGGTCTGTTAAGTAGCAGAGGGGGTTGTTAATCAGTTTCAGCTGCTTTGGTGTTAATGACTAGAGATGAGCGAAGTATTCAAAAATTCGATTCGACTGATTCGGCGAATTCGTGGAAAAATTTTGATTCGAGTCGAATATATTCGCTGTGAATTTAACTTAAAAAAGGGTGTTTCTAGGCTTCAGAGAGACTTAATATTAGTGCTGAACACTGTACCTTTAATTTAAATGCCCTTGGAGTCTGCTGGGGAAGAGAAATAATACTGTCAGGCAGTATGACATGCAGATGAGTGCCGTCGATCTTAGAATCACCGCACACTTCACTCATTTGGCCAGTCACGGGGCCAAAACCAGAGTGTGGAGCCACAGTGTGGCGGTGGAGGCAGCAGCAATGGGAGGCCATACAGCACCCTATGACAAAAATGGAAACCACCAGCAGTGTGAGGAGACCTGAAAGTGGCACATGGCAGAGTGTGGCGATAGAGACAGCAGCAATGGGAGGCCGTACAGGGACCCATGACACACTCTGGACCTGGCAGCAGCATGAGGAGGCGGTACAGGGGCCCATGGCAGATTACGGGCCTGGCAGCAGCATGAGGAGTCGGTACGGGGGCCCATGGCAGATTACAGGCCTGGCAGCAGCAATGGGAGGCCGTACAGGGACCCATGACACAATCTGGACCTGGCAGCAGCATGGGGAGGCGGTACAGGGGCCCATGACAGATTACGGGCCTGGCAGCAGCATTTGGAGTCGGTACGGGGGCCCATGACACACTCTGGACCTGGCAGCAGCATGAGGAGGCGGTACAGGGGCGCATGACAGATTACGAGCCTGGCAGCAGCAACTTGGACAGGAGGACGTTCAGTTTCTGCACCGTCTGGTGCGTGCTCGCAAACTGTTGTCTCTTGGAAACGGATTCCAAGAAAGACTGCTGACGGAATCCGTGAAGAGGAGTAGCAGGAGAAGGAGCATCTGAACGAGCGGAATATGCCAACAAGCGACAACAGGGGCCCATGACAGATTACGGGCCTGGCAGCAGCATGAGGAGTCGGTACGGGGGCCCATGGCAGATTAGGGGCCTGGCAGCAGCTATGGGAGGCCCGTAATCTGCCAGCACCCTATGACAAAAAATGGAACCCACCAGCAGTGTGAGGAGACCTGAAAGTGGCACATGGCAGAGTGTGGCGATGGAGACAGCAGCAATGGGAGGCCGTACAGGGACCCATGACAGACTCTGGACCTGGCAGCAGCATGAGGAGGCGGTATAGGGGCCCATGGCAGATTAGGGGCCTGGCAGCAGCTATGGGAGGCCCGTAATCTGCCAGCACCCTATGACAAAAAATGGAATACACCAGCAGTGTGAGGAGACCTGAAAGTGGCACATGGCAGAGTGTGGCGATGGAGACAGCAGCAATGGGAGGCCGTACAGGGACCCATGAGAGACTCTGGACTTGGCAGCAGCATGAGGAGGCGGTATAAGGGCCCATGGCAGATTAGGGGCCTGGCAGCAGCTATGGGAGGCCCGTAATCTGCCAGCACCCTATGACAAAAAATGGAACACACCAGCAGTGTGAGGAGACCTGAAAGTGGCACATGTTTGGGGCATGATTCATGGCGGATTTAGTCAGTTGTGTCAGGAACTGGTGGTTTGAAATCCAGACTAATCCACGCCTGATTCATTTTCACAAACGTCAGTCTCTCCACACTTTGGGTGGACAGTCGTGTCCTCCGCGGAGTTGCAATACCTCCTGCCGCACTAAACACGCGCTCCGATGCCACGCTACTGGCCGGGCATGACAGCCTTTCAAGGGCAAATTCAGCTAGTTGGGGCCAAAGGTCAAGTTTCGTTGCCCAGTAGTCAAGGGGATTGTCTACCTCGGTTGGCAGGGTGCTGTCCAAGTAGGCCTAAGCCTGTTGTTTGAGGTCCTGCTCCAGGTCCACCTGATGCTGCTGCTGCTGCTGCTGCTGCTGCGGCTGGTTAGTAGTTTCCTCACTGCGCTGGTGAAGAAAGCTACTCATCATCGACTGCAGACTGAGGCAGCCGCTGCTGGTGGAGCTGCCACTGCTCCTACCACCCCACCCCTCCCCTGCTGCCATGGCAGCGGAACGCGAGCGCACAGGGCCCACAGTGTCTGAGGATGGACGTTGGCGCAGACAGGCAGAGACCAGCTGACTACATAGGTGGTTTTTATAGTACGTTATTTTGGCCTCCCTCTCAGCAGGTGTGAAAAAGGCCACCATTTTTGAACGGTAGCGAGGGTCCAACAAGGTGGACAGCCAAAAGTCATCCCTCTGTCTGATGGTTATTATTCGGCTGTCGCTACGCAAGCAAGCGAGCATGCTATGGGCCATTTGTGCCAAGGAATGCGAGGGACTCCCTGCCTCCATCTCCACAGCATACTGCCACGGTGCGTCTGGGTCCTCTGTCTCCTCCTCCTCCTCCTCTACCAGATGCTCCTGCTCCTCCACTCCTGTCCGCTGAGTGGAAAAACCACCCATTTCACTCAATAATTCCTGAGCACCAATGTCCTCCTCTACCTCCTCCTCTTCTTCCTGTCCTGCCCCCACAGGGGTCATGTGGCGTTGAGATCTGTGCGCCACGTCTACCGCACCCTGACCAGCCATTGTTAACAGCATTTGTTCCAGGACGTGCAACAGAGGAATGACGTCGTTCATCCCATAGTCCTGGCGACTCACGAATAGCGTGGCCTCCTCAAAGGGCCTGAGCAAGCGCAGGTGTCACGCATGAGCTGCCAATGGCTGACATCTAAGTTACACAGGGAGTACCTTTATCCGCTTTTAACATCAGGAAATCGGTGATGGCCTTTCGCTGTTCGTAAAGGCGGTCTAACATATGTAGGGTTGAATTCCACCTTGTTGCAACGTCACAGCATGAGGAGTCGGTACGGGGGCCCATGGCAGATTACGTGCCTGGCAGCAGCAATGGGAGGCCCGTAATCTGCCAGCACCCTATGTCAAAAAATTCAACACACCAGCAGTGTGAGGAGACCTGAAAGTGGCACATGGCAGAGTGTGGCTATGGAGACAGCAGCAATGGGAGGCCGTACAGGGACCCATGACACACTCTGGACTTGGCAGCAGCATGAGGAGGCGGTATAGGGGCCCATGGCAGATTAGGGGCCTGGCAGCAGCAATGGGAGGCCCGTAATCTGCCAGCACCCTATGTCAAAAAATTCTACACACCAGCAGTGTGAGGAGACCTGAAAGTGGCACATGGCAGAGTGTGGCGATGGAGACAGCAGCAATGGGAGGCCGTACAGGGACCCATGACAGACTCTGGACCTGGCAGCAGCATGAGGAGGCGGTATATAGGGGCCTATGGCAGATTAGGGGCCTGGCAGCAGCTATGGGAGGCCCGTAATCTGCCAGCACCCTATGTCAAAAAATTCTACACACCAGCAGTGTGTGAGGAGACCTGAAAGTGGCACATGGCAGAGTGTGGCGATGGAGACAGCAGCAATGGGAGGCCGTACAGGGACCCATGAGAGACTCTGGACCTGGCAGCAGCATGAGGAGGCGGTATATAGGGGCCCATGGCAGATTAGGGGCCTGGCAGCATCTATGGGAGGCCCGTAATCTGCCAGCACCCTATGTCAAAAAATTCAACACACCAGCAGTGTGTGAGGAGACCTGAAAGTGGCACAGGGCAGAGTGTGGCGATGGAGACAGCAGCAATGGGAGGCCGTACAGGGACCCATGAGAGACTCTGGACCTGGCAGCAGCATGAGGAGGCGGTATATAGGGGCCCATGGCAGATTAGGGGCCTGGCAGCAGCAATGGGAGGCCCGTAATCTGCCAACACCCTATGTCAAAAAATTCTACACACCAGCAGTGTGTGAGGAGACCTGAAAGTGGCACATGGCAGAGTGTGGCGATGGAGACAGCAGCAATGGGAGGCCGTACAGGGACCCATGACAGACTCTGGACTTGGCAGCAGCATGAGGAGGCGGTATATAGGGGCCTATGGCAGATTAGGGGCCTGGCAGCAGCTATGGGAGGCCCGTAATCTGCCAGCACCCTATGTCAAAAAACTGAACACACCAGCAGTGTGTGAGGAGACCTGAAAGTGGCACATGGCAGAGTGTGGCGATGGAGACAGCAGCAATGGGAGGCCGTACAGGGACCCATGAGAGACTCTGGACCTGGCAGCAGCATGAGGAGGCGGTATATAGGGGCCTATGGCAGATTAGGGGCCTGGCAGCAGCTATGGGAGGCCCGTAATCTGCCAGCACCCTATGTCAAAAAATTCTACACACCAGCAGTGTGTGAGGAGACCTGAAAGTGGCACATGGCAGAGTGTGGCGATAGAGACAGCAGCAATGGGAGGCCGTACAGGGACCCATGACAGACTCTGGACCTGGCAGCAGCATGAGGAGGCGGTATATAGGGGCCTATGGCAGATTAGGGGCCTGGCAGCAGCTATAGGAGGCCCATAATCTGCCAGCACCCTATGTCAAAAAATTCAACACACCAGCAGTGTGAGGAGACCTGAAAATGGCACATGGCATGAGACACTGTGGACCTGGCAGCAGCATGAGGAGGCGGTATATAGGGGCCCATGGCAGATTAGGGGCCTGGCAGCAGCTATGGGAGGCCCGTAATCTGCCAGCACCCTATGTCAAAAAATTCAACACACCAGCAGTGTGTGAGGAGACCTGAAAGTGGCACATGGCAGAGTGTGGCGATGGAGACAGCAGCAATGGGAGGCCGTACAGGGACCCATGAGAGACTCTGGACCTGGCAGCAGCATGAGGAGGCGGTATATAGGGGCCCATGGCAGATTAGGGGCCTGGCAGCAGCAATGGGAGGCCCGTAATCTGCCAACACCCTATGTCAAAAAATTCTACACACCAGCAGTGTGTGAGGAGACCTGAAAGTGGCACATGGCAGAGTGTGGCGATGGAGACAGCAGCAATGGGAGGCCGTACAGGGACCCATGAGAGACTCTGGACCTGGCAGCAGCATGAGGAGGCGGTATATAGGGGCCCATGGCAGATTAGGGGCCTGGCAGCAGCTATGGGAGGCCCGTAATCTGCCAGCACCCTATGTCAAAAAATTCTACACACCAGCAGTGTGTGAGGAGACCTGAAAGTGGCACATGGCAGAGTGTGGCGATGGAGACAGCAGCAATGGGAGGCCGTACAGGGACCCATGAGAGACTCTGGACCTGGCAGCAGCATGAGGAGGCGGTATATAGGGGCCTATGGCAGATTAGGGGCCTGGCAGCAGCTATGGGAGGCCCGTAATCTGCCAGCACCCTATGTCAAAAAATTCTACACACCAGCAGTGTGTGAGGAGACCTGAAAGTGGCACATGGCAGAGTGTGGCGATGGAGACAGCAGCAATGGGAGGCCGTACAGGGACCCATGAGAGACTCTGGACCTGGCAGCAGCATGAGGAGGCGGTATATAGGGGCCCATGGCAGATTAGGGGCCTGGCAGCAGCTATGGGAGGCCCGTAATCTGCCAGCACCCTATGTCAAAAAATTCTACACACCAGCAGTGTGTGAGGAGACCTGAAAGTGGCACATGGCAGAGTGTGGCGATGGAGACAGCAGCAATGGGAGGCCGTACAGGGACCCATGACAGACTCTGGACTTGGCAGCAGCATGAGGAGGCGGTATATAGGGGCCTATGGCAGATTAGGGGCCTGGCAGCAGCTATGGGAGGCCCGTAATCTGCCAGCACCCTATGTCAAAAAACTGAACACACCAGCAGTGTGTGAGGAGACCTGAAAGTGGCACATGGCAGAGTGTGGCGATGGAGACAGCAGCAATGGGAGGCCGTACAGGGACCCATGAGAGACTCTGGACCTGGCAGCAGCATGAGGAGGCGGTATATAGGGGCCCATGGCAGATTAGGGGCCTGGCAGCAGCTATGGGAGGCCCGTAATCTGCCAGCACCCTATGTCAAAAAATTCTACACACCAGCAGTGTGTGAGGAGACCTGAAAGTGGCACATGGCAGAGTGTGGCGATGGAGACAGCAGCAATGGGAGGCCGTACAGGGACCCATGAGAGACTCTGGACCTGGCAGCAGCATGAAGAGGCGGTATATAGGAGCCCATGGCAGATTAGGGGCCTGGCAGCAGCTATGCGAGGCCCGTAATCTGCCAGCACCCTATGTCAAAAAATTCTACACACCAGCAGTGTGTGAGGAGACCTGAAAGTGGCACATGGCAGAGTGTGGCGATGGAGACAGCAGCAATGGGAGGCCGTACAGGGACCCATGACAGACTCTGGACTTGGCAGCAGCATGAGGAGGCGGTATATAGGGGCCTATGGCAGATTAGGGGCCTGGCAGCAGCTATGGGAGGCCCGTAATCTGCCAGCACCCTATGTCAAAAAACTGAACACACCAGCAGTGTGTGAGGAGACCTGAAAGTGGCACATGGCAGAGTGTGGCGATGGAGACAGCAGCAATGGGAGGCCGTACAGGAACCCATGACAGACTCTGGACCTGGCAGCAGCATGAGGAGGCGGTATATAGGGGCCTATGGCAGATTAGGGGCCTGGCAGCAGCTATGGGAGGCCCGTAATCTGCCAGCACCCTATGTCAAAAAACTGAACACACCAGCAGTGTGTGTTAGGAATGGACTGGCCAGCAATGGTGGGACTCACCTGCCTTTTGATCTGCAGTACCAGGGCTGGCCAGCGGGTGCTCCCAGCAATCAGAGACTCAACCTTTCAGCCAGCTAACACCTGGAACTGATGATACTGGGGTATTTAAGGGATGGCCAGACTTGCAGACTCTGCCTTGGTGTTGTGTTTGTCCTGGGCCCTGTATCTGTCCTGCATCCTGTTTCTGTTCCTTTGCTGACTTCTCCTGCTCTGATCCTGGCTTGTGACCCTGACCATCCTTCTGTCTGACCCTCTGTACTACGCTGCTTGCTACCTGCTGAACCTGGCCTGTGACCCCGACCATTCTCTGCTTGCTCCCCCTGTACGTACCTGCCCATTGATATTGACCCGGCCTGCCTGATGACGCTTGCTTGTATATACTGTTATCTGTGGGTGGTTGGTTTGGTTTGTTTGCACTGTGTTATGTTTTAGTATTGCACTGCATTTATGTTTGTATTGTTAGTGTTAATAAATTGTATTGTTTATCACATATCTGAAGTCTGCGTTCCCCTGCATCAGTCACACACCTCTGGTCATACCTGGGAGCCCTGACAGTGTGTGAGGAGACCTGAAAGTGGCACATGGCAGAGTGTGGCGATGGAGACAGCAGCAATGGGAGGCCGTACAGGGACCCATGAGAGACTCTGGACCTGGCAGCAGCATGAGGAGGCGGTATATAGGGGCCTATGGCAGATTAGGGGCCTGGCAGCAGCTATGGGAGGCCCGTAATCTGCCAGCACCCTATATCAAAAAATTCTACACACCAGCAGTGTGTGAGGAGACCTGAAAGTGGCACATGGCAGAGTGTGGCGATGGAGACAGCAGCAATGGGAGGCCGTACAGGGACCCATGAGAGACTCTGGACCTGGCAGCAGCATGAGGAGGCGGTATATAGGGGCCTATGGCAGATTAGGGGCCTGGCAGCAGCTATGGGAGGCCCGTAATCTGCCAGCACCCTATGTCAAAAAACTGAACACACCAGCAGTGTGTGAGGAGACCTGAAAGTGGCACATGGCAGAGTGTGGCGATGGAGACAGCAGCAATGGGAGGCCGTACAGGGACCCATGAGAGACTCTGGACCTGGCAGCAGCATGAGGAGGCGGTATATAGGGGCCCATGGCAGATTAGGGGCCTGGCAGCAGCAATGGGAGGCCCGTAATCTGCCAACACCCTATGTCAAAAAATTCTACACACCAGCAGTGTGTGAGGAGACCTGAAAGTGGCACATGGCAGAGTGTGGCGATGGAGACAGCAGCAATGGGAGGCCGTACAGGGACCCATGACAGACTCTGGACTTGGCAGCAGCATGAGGAGGCGGTATATAGGGGCCTATGGCAGATTAGGGGCCTGGCAGCAGCTATGGGAGGCCCGTAATCTGCCAGCACCCTATGTCAAAAAACTGAACACACCAGCAGTGTGTGAGGAGACCTGAAAGTGGCACATGGCAGAGTGTGGCGATGGAGACAGCAGCAATGGGAGGCCGTACAGGGACCCATGAGAGACTCTGGACCTGGCAGCAGCATGAGGAGGCGGTATATAGGGGCCCATGGCAGATTAGGGGCCTGGCAGCAGCTATAGGAGGCCCATAATCTGCCAGCACCCTATGTCAAAAAATTCAACACACCAGCAGTGTGAGGAGACCTGAAAGTGGCACATGGCATGAGACACTGTGGACCTGGCAGCAGCATGAGGAGGCGGTATATAGGGGCCCATGGCAGATTAGGGGCCTGGCAGCAGCTATGGGAGGCCCATAATCTGCCAGCACCCTATGTCAAAAAATTCAACACACCAGCAGTGTGTGAGGAGACCTGAAAGTGGCTCATGGCAGAGTGTGGCGATGGAGACAGCAGCAATGGGAGGCCGTACAGGGACCCATGACAGACTCTGGACCTGGCAGCAGCATGAGGAGGCGGTATATAGGGGCCTATGGCAGATTAGGGGCCTGGCAGCAGCTATGGGAGGCCCGTAATCTGCCAGCACCCTATGTCAAAAAATTCTACACACCAGCAGTGTGTGAGGAGACCTGAAAGTGGCACATGGCAGAGTGTGGCGATGGAGACAGCAGCAATGGGAGGCCGTACAGGGACCCATGAGAGACTCTGGACCTGGCAGCAGCATGAGGAGGCGGTATATAGGGGCCCATGGCAGATTAGGGGCCTGGCAGCAGCTATGGGAGGCCCGTAATCTGCCAGCACCCTATGTCAAAAAATTCTACACACCAGCAGTGTGTGAGGAGACCTGAAAGTGGCACATGGCAGAGTGTGGCGATGGAGACAGCAGCAATGGGAGGCCGTACAGGGACCCATGACAGACTCTGGACTTGGCAGCAGCATGAGGAGGCGGTATATAGGGGCCTATGGCAGATTAGGGGCCTGGCAGCAGCTATGGGAGGCCCGTAATCTGCCAGCACCCTATGTCAAAAAACTGAACACACCAGCAGTGTGTGAGGAGACCTGAAAGTGGCACATGGCAGAGTGTGGCGATGGAGACAGCAGCAATGGGAGGCCGTACAGGGACCCATGACAGACTCTGGACTTGGCAGCAGCATGAGGAGGCGGTATATAGGGGCCTATGGCAGATTAGGGGCCTGGCAGCAGCTATGGGAGGCCCGTAATCTGCCAGCACCCTATGTCAAAAAACTGAACACACCAGCAGTGTGTGAGGAGACCTGAAAGTGGCACATGGCAGAGTGTGGCGATGGAGACAGCAGCAATGGGAGGCCGTACAGGAACCCATGACTGACTCTGGACCTGGCAGCAGCATGAGGAGGCGGTATATAGGGGCCTATGGCAGATTAGGGGCCTGGCAGCAGCTATGGGAGGCCCGTAATCTGCCAGCACCCTATGTCAAAAAACTGAACACACCAGCAGTGTGTGAGGAGACCTGAAAGTGGCACATGGCAGAGTGTGGCGATGGAGACAGCAGCAATGGGAGGCCGTACAGGGACCCATGAGAGACTCTGGACCTGGCAGCAGCATGAGGAGGCGGTATATAGGGGCCTATGGCAGATTAGGGGCCTGGCAGCAGCTATGGGAGGCCCGTAATCTGCCAGCACCCTATATCAAAAAATTCTACACACCAGCAGTGTGTGAGGAGACCTGAAAGTGGCACATGGCAGAGTGTGGCGATGGAGACAGCAGCAATGGGAGGCCGTACAGGGACCCATGAGAGACTCTGGACCTGGCAGCAGCATGAGGAGGCGGTATATAGGGGCCTATGGCAGATTAGGGGCCTGGCAGCAGCTATGGGAGGCCCGTAATCTGCCAGCACCCTATGTCAAAAAACTGAACACACCAGCAGTGTGTGAGGAGACCTGAAAGTGGCACATGGCAGAGTGTGGCGATGGAGACAGCAGCAATGGGAGGCCGTACAGGGACCCATGAGAGACTCTGGACCTGGCAGCAGCATGAGGAGGCGGTATATAGGGGCCCATGGCAGATTAGGGGCCTGGCAGCAGCAATGGGAGGCCCGTAATCTGCCAACACCCTATGTCAAAAAATTCTACACACCAGCAGTGTGTGAGGAGACCTGAAAGTGGCACATGGCAGAGTGTGGCGATGGAGACAGCAGCAATGGGAGGCCGTACAGGGACCCATGACAGACTCTGGACTTGGCAGCAGCATGAGGAGGCGGTATATAGGGGCCTATGGCAGATTAGGGGCCTGGCAGCAGCTATGGGAGGCCCGTAATCTGCCAGCACCCTATGTCAAAAAACTGAACACACCAGCAGTGTGTGAGGAGACCTGAAAGTGGCACATGGCAGAGTGTGGCGATGGAGACAGCAGCAATGGGAGGCCGTACAGGGACCCATGAGAGACTCTGGACCTGGCAGCAGCATGAGGAGGCGGTATATAGGGGCCCATGGCAGATTAGGGGCCTGGCAGCAGCTATAGGAGGCCCATAATCTGCCAGCACCCTATGTCAAAAAATTCAACACACCAGCAGTGTGAGGAGACCTGAAAGTGGCACATGGCATGAGACACTGTGGACCTGGCAGCAGCATGAGGAGGCGGTATATAGGGGCCCATGGCAGATTAGGGGCCTGGCAGCAGCTATGGGAGGCCCATAATCTGCCAGCACCCTATGTCAAAAAATTCAACACACCAGCAGTGTGTGAGGAGACCTGAAAGTGGCTCATGGCAGAGTGTGGCGATGGAGACAGCAGCAATGGGAGGCCGTACAGGGACCCATGACAGACTCTGGACCTGGCAGCAGCATGAGGAGGCGGTATATAGGGGCCCATGGCAGATTAGGGGCCTGGCAGCAGCAATGGGAGGCCCGTAATCTGCCAACACCCTATGTCAAAAAATTCTACACACCAGCAGTGTGTGAGGAGACCTGAAAGTGGCACATGGCAGAGTGTGGCGATGGAGACAGCAGCAATGGGAGGCCGTACAGGGACCCATGAGAGACTCTGGACCTGGCAGCAGCATGAGGAGGCGGTATATAGGGGCCCATGGCAGATTAGGGGCCTGGCAGCAGCTATGGGAGGCCCGTAATCTGCCAGCACCCTATGTCAAAAAATTCTACACACCAGCAGTGTGTGAGGAGACCTGAAAGTGGCACATGGCAGAGTGTGGCGATGGAGACAGCAGCAATGGGAGGCCGTACAGGGACCCATGACAGACTCTGGACTTGGCAGCAGCATGAGGAGGCGGTATATAGGGGCCTATGGCAGATTAGGGGCCTGGCAGCAGCTATGGGAGGCCCGTAATCTGCCAGCACCCTATGTCAAAAAACTGAACACACCAGCAGTGTGTGAGGAGACCTGAAAGTGGCACATGGCAGAGTGTGGCGATGGAGACAGCAGCAATGGGAGGCCGTACAGGAACCCATGACAGACTCTGGACCTGGCAGCAGCATGAGGAGGCGGTATATAGGGGCCTATGGCAGATTAGGGGCCTGGCAGCAGCTATGGGAGGCCCGTAATCTGCCAGCACCCTATGTCAAAAAACTGAACACACCAGTAGTGTGTGAGGAGACCTGAAAGTGGCACATGGCAGAGTGTGGCGATGGAGACAGCAGCAATGGGAGGCCGTACAGGGACCCATGAGAGACTCTGGACCTGGCAGCAGCATGAGGAGGCGGTATATAGGGGCCTATGGCAGATTAGGGGCCTGGCAGCAGCTATGGGAGGCCCGTAATCTGCCAGCACCCTATATCAAAAAATTCTACACACCAGCAGTGTGTGAGGAGACCTGAAAGTGGCACATGGCAGAGTGTGGCGATGGAGACAGCAGCAATGGGAGGCCGTTCAGGGACCCATGAGAGACTCTGGACCTGGCAGCAGCATGAGGAGGCGGTATATAGGGGCCTATGGCAGATTAGGGGCCTGGCAGCAGCTATGGGAGGCCCGTAATCTGCCAGCACCCTATGTCAAAAAACTGAACACACCAGCAGTGTGTGAGGAGACCTGAAAGTGGCACATGGCAGAGTGTGGCGATGGAGACAGCAGCAATGGGAGGCCGTACAGGGACCCATGAGAGACTCTGGACCTGGCAGCAGCATGAGGAGGCGGTATATAGGGGCCCATGGCAGATTAGGGGCCTGGCAGCAGCAATGGGAGGCCCGTAATCTGCCAACACCCTATGTCAAAAAATTCTACACACCAGCAGTGTGTGAGGAGACCTGAAAGTGGCACATGGCAGAGTGTGGCGATGGAGACAGCAGCAATGGGAGGCCGTACAGGGACCCATGACAGACTCTGGACTTGGCAGCAGCATGAGGAGGCGGTATATAGGGGCCTATGGCAGATTAGGGGCCTGGCAGCAGCTATGGGAGGCCCGTAATCTGCCAGCACCCTATGTCAAAAAACTGAACACACCAGCAGTGTGTGAGGAGACCTGAAAGTGGCACATGGCAGAGTGTGGCGATGGAGACAGCAGCAATGGGAGGCCGTACAGGGACCCATGAGAGACTCTGGACCTGGCAGCAGCATGAGGAGGCGGTATATAGGGGCCCATGGCAGATTAGGGGCCTGGCAGCAGCTATGGGAGGCCCGTAATCTGCCAGCACCCTATGTCAAAAAATTCTACACACCAGCAGTGTGTGAGGAGACCTGAAAGTGGCACATGGCAGAGTGTGGCGATGGAGACAGCAGCAATGGGAGGCCGTACAGGGACCCATGAGAGACTCTGGACCTGGCAGCAGCATGAGGAGGCGGTATATAGGGGCCTATGGCAGATTAGGGGCCTGGCAGCAGCTATGGGAGGCCCGTAATCTGCCAGCACCCTATGTCAAAAAACTGAACACACCAGCAGTGTGTGAGGAGACCTGAAAGTGGCACATGGCAGAGTGTGGCGATGGAGACAGCAGCAATGGGAGGTCTCCCATTGTCCCAACATGGCCCAAATAGTCCCAACATGGGCCCCCTGGCCACGCTTGACTTTCTGGCCACATAGTCGACATACGGCTACGTTTACTTCCTCGGGCGGCTTGACGAAAAATTGCCACACCGCCGAGTAGGAAACTTTGCCCCCGATACTCCTCACTGGCTGACTGCTGCTTCCTCCGTGCACACCGGCACCACTACTGGCCGTGGTGGTAGGCTGCAGTGGAGCTGGTGCTCTACTCCGTGGCCGTTTGGCTCCACTGACACTGCTTCCACTGACACTGCTGCGACCCTGCTGCTGTCTCCTGGGCAACCCACCGACTGTTTCGCTTACTGCCAAGCTGCCACCCTCTTCTCCTGATGATGCGGAAGAAATTGCCTGATGACGACGAGACTGCCAAGTGCGATCAACCTCCTCCTCATCAAGTAGGGTCTCCGCCTCACTACTAGCCCCCTCGGCTGCGTCTGGGTCAGGAGACAGACCTGTCTCTAGACCGGCTACCGGGCCACTCTCCTCGCCACTACTTCTTCGCCTAGCTGCTGAAAAGGCGGATGTCTCCCCCCGTTCCTGACCGCCCTCTGTTAGCTCTTCCTCACTGTACAGTGGGGCTGAGCCCACAGCATGCGATACTTCGCTTGGTGAGGGAACACCAAAGGACAGGGGCAGGTAGAGGACACGTGATTTCAGTGGGTTAGGTCCCGGGCCATGCCAACTAACGGTTGTGTCTGACGTACCCACCGACCGTTGGCTGTAGGTGTCAGAGGTGACCTGGGAAGAGGAAGATGACCGAGCCAACCAATCGATGACGGCAGGGTTGTCGGTGGAGACACGACCGCTGGATGACACCGGGAGCACTGGCCTCTGGCTGCGAATAGTGCTGCCTCGACCCCTTCCTCTGCTGCCACGTCTGCTCGCTCCTAAAACATTGCCTCCTCTGCCACTCCTCTGCATGTTGTCTGACATACTCTTTAATTAAACGATTATGTGTCCCTGAGTAACAATTCTGTGTCCCTAAGTAACAATTCTGTGTCTGTGCGAGTAACAATTCTGTGGCCCTAAGTAACAGTTCTGTGGCCCTCAGTAACAATTCTGTGTCTGTCCCTGAGTAACAATTCTGTGGCCCTAACTAAAGTTTCTGTGGCCCTAAGTAACAATTCTCTGGCACTCAGTAACAATTCTGTCTGTCCCTGAGTAACAATTCTGTGGCCCTAATAACGTTTCTGTGGCCCTAAGTAACAATTATCTGGCACTCAGTAACAATTCTGTCTGTCCCTGAGTAACAATTCTCTGGCACTCAGTAACAATTCTGTCTGTCCCTGAGTAAAAATTCTGTGGCCCTAAGTAAAGTTTCTGTGGCCCTGAGTAACAATTCTCTGGCACTCCGTAACAATTCTGTCTGTCCCTGAGTAACAATTCTCTGGCACTCAGTAACAATTCTGTCTGTCCCTGAGTAAAAATTCTGTGGCCCTAAGTAAAGTTTCTGTGGCCCTGAGTAACAATTCTCTGGCACTCCGTAACAATTCTGTCTGTCCCTGAGTAAAAATTCTGTGGCCCTAATTAAAGTTTCTGTGGCCCTAAGTAACAATTCTCTGGCACTCAGTAACAATTCTGTCTGTCCCTGAGTAACAATTCTCTGGCACTCCGTAACAATTCTGTCTGTCCCTGAGTAACAATTCTCTGGCACTCAGTAACAATTCTGTCTGTCCCTGAGTAAAAATTCTGTGGCCCTAAGTAAAGTTTCTGTGGCCCTGAGTAACAATTCTCTGGCACTCCGTAACAATTCTGTCTGTCCCTGAGTATGAATTCTGTGGCCCTAACTAGCGTTTCTTTGTCCCTAAGTAACAGTTCTGTGGCCCTGAGTAACAATTCTGTGTCTGTGCGAGTAACAATTCTGTGGCCCTAAGTAACAGTTCTGTGGCCCTCAGTAACAGTTCTGTGTCTGTGCGAGTAACAATTCTGTGTCTGTGCGAGTAACAATTCTGTGGCCCTAAGTAAAGTTTCTGTGGCCCTCAGTAACAGTTCTGTGTCTGTGCGAGTAACAATTCTGTGTCTGTGCGAGTAACAATTCTGTGGCCCTAAGTAAAGTTTCTGTGGCCCTAAGTAACAATTCTCTGGCACTCAGTAACAATTCTGTCTGTCCGAGTAACAATTCTCTGGCACTCAGTAACAATTCTGTCTGTCCCTGAGTAAAAATTCTGTGGCCCTAAGTAAAGTTTCTGGGGCCCTGAGTAACAATTATCTGGCACTCAGTAACAATTCTGTCTGTCCCTGAGTAACAATTCTCTGGCACTCAGTAACAATTCTGTCTGTCCCTGAGTAAAAATTCTGTGGCCCTAAGTAAAGTTTCTGTGGCCTTGAGTAACAATTCTCTGGCACTCCGTAACAATTCTGTCTGTCCCTGAGTAACAATTCTCTGGCACTCAGTAACAATTCTGTCTGTCCCTGAGTAAAAATTCTGTGGCCCTAAGTAAAGTTTCTGTGGCCCTGAGTAACAATTCTCTGGCACTCCGTAACAATTCTGTCTGTCCCTGAGTAACAATTCTCTGGCACTCAGTAACAATTCTGTCTGTCCCTGAGTAAAAATTCTGTGGCCCTAATTAAAGTTTCTGTGGCCCTAAGTAACAATTCTCTGGCACTCAGTAACAATTCTGTCTGTCCGAGTAACAATTCTCTGGCACTCAGTAACAATTCTGTCTGTCCCTGAGTAAAAATTCTGTGGCCCTAAGTAAAGTTTCTGGGGCCCTGAGTAACAATTATCTGGCACTCAGTAACAATTCTGTCTGTCCCTGAGTAACAATTCTCTGGCAGTCAGTAACAATTCTGTCTGTCCCTGAGTAAAAATTCTGTGGCCCTAAGTAAAGTTTCTGTGGCCTTGAGTAACAATTCTCTGGCACTCCGTAACAATTCTGTCTGTCCCTGAGTAACAATTCTCTGGCACTCAGTAACAATTCTGTCTGTCCCTGAGTAAAAATTCTGTGGCCCTAAGTAAAGTTTCTGTGGCCCTGAGTAACAATTCTCTGGCACTCCGTAACAATTCTGTCTGTCCCTGAGTAACAATTCTCTGGCACTCAGTAACAATTCTGTCTGTCCCTGAGTAAAAATTCTGTGGCCCTAATTAAAGTTTCTGTGGCCCTAAGTAACAATTCTCTGGCACTCAGTAACAATTCTGTCTGTCCCTGAGTAACAATTCTCTGGCACTCCGTAACAATTCTGTCTGTCCCTGAGTAACAATTCTCTGGCACTCAGTAACAATTCTGTCTGTCCCTGAGTAAAAATTCTGTGGCCCTAAGTAAAGTTTCTGTGGCCCTGAGTAACAATTCTCTGGCACTCCGTAACAATTCTGTCTGTCCCTGAGTAACAATTCTCTGGCATTCAGTAACAATTCTGTCTGTCCCTGAGTAAAAATTCTGTGGCCCTAAGTAAAGTTTCTGTGGCCCTGAGTAACAATTCTCTGGCACTCCGTAACAATTCTGTCTGTCCCTGAGTAACAATTCTCTGGCACTCAGTAACAATTCTGTCTGTCCCTGAGTAAAAATTCTGTGGCCCTAATTAAAGTTTCTGTGGCCCTAAGTAACAATTCTCTGGCACTCAGTAACAATTCTGTCTGTCCCTGAGTAACAATTCTCTGGCACTCCGTAACAATTCTGTCTGTCCCTGAGTAACAATTCTCTGGCACTCAGTAACAATTCTGTCTGTCCCTGAGTAAAAATTCTGTGGCCCTAAGTAAAGTTTCTGTGGCCCTGAGTAACAATTCTCTGGCACTCCGTAACAATTCTGTCTGTCCCTGAGTATGAATTCTGTGGCCCTAACTAGCGTTTCTTTGTCCCTAAGTAACAGTTCTGTGGCCCTGAGTAACAATTCTGTGTCTGTGCGAGTAACAATTCTGTGGCCCTAAGTAACAGTTCTGTGGCCCTCAGTAACAGTTCTGTGTCTGTGCGAGTAAGAATTCTGTGTCTGTGCGAGTAACAATTCTGTGGCCCTAAGTAAAGTTTCTGTGGCCCTCAGTAACAGTTCTGTGTCTGTGCGAGTAACAATTCTGTGTCTGTGCGAGTAACAATTCTGTGGCCCTAAGTAAAGTTTCTGTGGCCCTAAGTAACAATTCTCTGGCACTCAGTAACAATTCTGTCTGTCCCTGAGTAACAATTCTCTGGCACTCAGTAACAATTCTGTCTGTCCCTGAGTAAAAATTCTGTGGCCCTAAGTAAAGTTTCTGTGGCCCTGAGTAACAATTCTCTGGCACTCCGTAACAATTCTGTCTGTCCCTGAGTAACAATTCTCTGGCACTCAGTAACAATTCTGTCTGTCCCTGAGTAAAAATTCTGTGGCCCTAAGTAAAGTTTCTGTGGCCCAGAGTAACAATTCTCTGGCACTCCGTAACAATTCTGTCTGTCCCTGAGTATGAATTCTGTGGCCCTAACTAGCGTTTCTTTGTCCCTAAGTAACAGTTCTGTGGCCCTGAGTAACAATTCTGTGTCTGTGCGAGTAACAATTCTGTGGCCCTAAGTAACAGTTCTGTGGCCCTCAGTAACAGTTCTGTGTCTGTGCGAGTAACAATTCTGTGTCTGTGCGAGTAACAATTCTGTGGCCCTAAGTAACAGTTCTGTGGCCTTCAGTAACAATTCTGTGTCTGTGCGAGTAACAATTCTGTGTCTGTGCGAGTAACAATTCTGTGGCCCTAAGTAAAGTTTCTGTGGCCCTAAGTAACAATTCTCTGGCACTCAGTAACAATTCTGTCTGTCCCTGAGTAACAATTCTCTGGCACTCAGTAACAATTCTGTCTGTCCCTGAGTAAAAATTCTGTGGCCCTAAGTAAAGTTTCTGGGGCCCTGAGTAACAATTATCTGGCACTCAGTAACAATTCTGTCTGTCCCTGAGTAACAATTCTCTGGCACTCAGTAACAATTCTGTCTGTCCCTGAGTAAAAATTCTGTGGCCCTAAGTAAAGTTTCTGTGGCCCTAAGTAACAATTCTCTGGCACTCAGTAACAATTCTGTCTGTCCCTGAGTGACAATTCTCTGGCACTCAGTAACAATTCTGTCTGTCCCTGAGTAAAAATTCTGTGGCCCTAATTAAAGTTTCTGTGGCCCTAAGTAACAATTCTCTGGCACTCAGTAACAATTCTGTCTGTCCCTGAGTAACAATTCTCTGGCACTCAGTAACAATTCTGTCTGTCCCTGAGTAAAAATTCTGTGGCCCTAATAACGTTTCTGTGGCCCTAAGTAACAATTCTCTGGCACTGAGTAACAATTCTGTCTGTCCCTGATTATGAATTCTGTGGCCCTAACTAGCGTTTCTTTGTCCCTAAATAACGATTCTGTGGCCCTCATTAACAAGTCTGTGTCCCTGAGTAATGGTTCTCTGTCCCTAAGTAACTTTTCTCTGTCCCCAATTATCGTTTCTGTGGCCCTAACTCTGTCCCTATCCCTAGTACAGAGCGGTCTGCCTCTGTTCAATGACTGCAGGCAAATGAAGAATTCCAAAATGGCCGCTATTTATAGCTCGACCATTACACAGTGCTGGCTGGCTGGCTGCTGATTGGCTGATGCGATCACATGTAGTTGAGGAATGCATTATGGGTCAGCGCGCCTTGTCTGCGCGCCTTCCCAGACATCCCCGCTCCGTCGCCGCACATGTCAGCCGCCATTTTCTGAAAAATTTCGATTCGCGCGTCCGAATTAGGCTATTTTTCGGATTCGGCACGAATCGAAATTTTTCCGATATTCGACTCGAATTCCACTTCGGATACTTCGATTCGCTTATCTCTATTAATGACATTAACAACAGGCGCACTATGAGATGACTCTCAAAACAGGAATGGTTTTACAGGTGGAGGCCACTGACATTTTTTTCCCTACTCATCTTTTCTGACTGTTTCTCACTAGTTTTGCATTTGGCTAGGGTCAGAGTCACTACTGGTAGCATGAGGCGATACTTGGACCCTATAGAGGTTACACAGGCAGTCCAACTCCTTCAGGTTTGCTGTGTCTCCCAGCACAGTCTTAAGAGCATGGAGGAGATTCCTGGAGACAGACAGTTACTCTAGGACAGGGCTTTAGATGGTCCTTAGCCCATCAGCAGGACCGTATCTGCTCTTTTGTGCAAGTAGGAACAGGATGAGCACTGCCAGAGCCCTACAAAATGACCTCCAGCAGACCACTGGTGTGAATGTCTCTGACCAAACAATCAGAAACAGACTTCATGAGGGTGGCCTGAGGGCCCAACATCCTCTATTGGTCCCTGTGCTCACTGCCATAGAGCTCAATTGGCATTTGCCATTGAACACCAGAATTGGCAGGTCCACCACTGGAACCCTGTGCTTTTCACAGATGAGAGCAGGTTCACCCTGCATACAAGCACGTGGGGGCAATACAAATTATGCCTGTAACATTGTTCACCATGACCGTTTTTGGTGGTGGGTCAGTGATGGTCTGGGGAGGCATATCCATGGAAGGATGCACAGACCTTTACCGGCTAGACAATGGCACCCTGATTGCCATTGGGTATCGGGATGAAATCCTTGGACCCATTGTCAGAACCAATGCTGGTGCAATGAGTCCGGGGTTCATGACAATGCCCGGCCTCATGTGGGGAGAGTATGCAGGCAGTTCCTGGAGGATGAAGAAATTGATATTATTGAATGTCCCCCATGCTTGCCTGACCTAAATCCAATAGAACACTTCTGGAATATCATGTTTCAGTCCATCCAACGCCACCAGGTTGCACCTCAAACTGTCCAGGAGCTCAGTGATGCCCTGGTCTAGATCTGGGAGGAAATACCCCAGAACACCATCCATCATCTCATTAGGAGCATGCCCCGATGTTGTCAGGCATGCAAACAAACACTTGGAGGCCATACAAACTACTGAGTACCATTTTGAGTTGCTGCAATGAAATTTCAGCAAAATGGACTAACCGGCTGCATCATTTTTTCACTTTGATTTTGGGGTGTTTGAATTCAGTCCTCTGTAGGTTGATAATTTTCATTTCCATCAAATGATAGGGCATCATTACATTCCTAACACATTACCCAGTCCATATCGGTATAGATATCCAGCATGATATTTTTCCCCATTAAGATATGTTTTCAAAGTCTTCCTTTAATTTTTTTTAGATATATATATATATATATATTTTAGAACTTATTTCACAATTAACCTTTACAATGTTAATTCAGCAGTTTAGGTTCATTTTAAAGATATCACCCATATCTAACATGTATAATTTGATACCCACCAAATGAACCTGTCTTTGTTGCTGTTGGAGAGCTTTCCTCACTTCCTGTCTGGTAAAATGTTGTCAGCAGGACAGGAAGTCAGCATAAATATCACTAATAAAGCCCTGGATGGCAGTAAAAACCTGACAGGTGTTTTACCTCTTAACCACTGTATCCAAAACTAAACAAACATTTTGGTCGCACATAATCTTTAATGCCTCTCTTTTCTTTTATTTATTATTATTATTATTATTATTCTTTATTAACAGGTGCTTTAGGCCTGATTCACATGATTTCAGATGTGACATAAGTTGAAAGAAATGCATGACAGGCAAATCACATTGTGTTCGATGGTGTCCCTTCACAGAGCAGAGCAATTTTGGAAAAGGTTCCTATACTACTTTGTATTTTGGCTCTTAGAATATAAAAACCTTATCGAAGTTGCATCAAAGTTGCATCCAAGTCGGATCAAAATTGTATTGCAACAGTGTGAACCTAGCCTTATTTGTGAAATAAGTGTTCAGCTTTCTCTGCTGTGCTGTATTACAGTACATTCCCTTCCACCTTCATTTCATTCTGCTGTAATACAGATTAAGGACCTGTGTCAACAGTATACGGGTTTATGTCAATGGCATCAGTTTGACATCTGGTTGAGACACTAAAATCTGGAGTGGATCCCTAATGATTTACCTATTGCACCTTTTCTATCTGTTGGCCTGCTACACACTTTTGGATATAAAGTTATACCTTATTATGCCTTGTACTACGATTCAAACCCTTAGCCCGTCTGTGAAACGGGATGCTGCATATTGTGTCTGTGTTTGGACTGTAACCTTTATTTCTATTCATATTGATCTGCCTTAATTCTACCAATAAAATTATTTTTGGATTAAAAAAAAAAAGAAAGCTTGGGTGCAAGTCTGTTAAAATTTTTTTGGTCTTCAAAAAAAAAAAAATCTGGAGTGGATCCCGCCATTAAAGTCGGGATCTTTTCCCATCCTGGACCAGCTGAGTGACGTCAGCAGACAGCGGGCTTCAGCCAGCTGTCAGCTTAAAACGGGTCACAGGAGTGCAGAACAATCTTCACTTCTGTAATTTGTAAGAGTTTTGGATGTACTTCTCCTTTAAGGTAAGTGTGAAATGTTAGGCCAAGTTTCTAATTTTATAGGAAAAGATGGTGTGTAAAATGTTACCAGTCACTGCATTTATTGATTGTTTTGACATGCAGTTTTCAATAAAAGTGGTTCTAAAGGTTTAAGGATTTTTACCTTAATGCACTCTGTGCATTAAGGTAAAAACCCTTCTGTGCTGCAGGATCCCCACTTCGACCTTTTATGCTTACCTGAGTCTAATCTCGATCCACCGGTGTGTACGAGAACAGTGGCTCTCTCCCTCCTCACTGGCTCAGAGACAGCAGAGGGAGCCATTGCCTCCTATTGCTGTCATTCACAGGCAGGGAGGAGGGAGCAGGAGGCAGGTCTGAGCCCAGCTCTGTGTGTCAATGGATACACAGAGTGTGGCTCAGGAGCGAGCCTGCACAAGAGCCCCCATAGCACTGCACAGAGCAGGTAAGTATCATGTTTGTTATTTTAAAGCAAAAACATTTTAAGGTTTACAAGCACTTTAAGCTAACTTTTGCTTATGTGCTTTCTAATCTTATGATACGTCTGAACTGGCCAGGCTTGAGAGAACGTTACTTTTAATGAGGGGTGAATTCTAAGTGCCTGACATTAACTCTGATATTCTCTTTATTGTAGGCAATCCAGGTAATTGAGATAGTAACACTTTCACAGAATGAATGTGTACGCCATCCAGAGAAGCAAACACAGCAAAGCCGCTCCAGGCGAGTAGTATGAGTCATCCACTGACCATTAGAGTGAAGGTGCTCACACTGCTCGTCTGTAGAACTACAAGGCAAAGAATGTCCGGAATCTACTGCACTCTTCAATCTTTATTTAAGGTAAATAAAATCCATATCACAGACAGTATCAGCAACAAACAGATTAATAAAGATTGAAAAGTGTAACAGATTCTGGATGTTCTTGCCCATCCAGGAAAGGATATGAAGAAAGAGCCCAAAGAGACTGACAGAGAAATACTGCATGTTCCATTTTCTTGCACTATCCTTTCCACAAACCGCATTTCATAATAATCAAAGATTTCTGCCATTGTTGAATATTTCTATGAGGACAAGTCCTTTACAAATGGTCAAAGGTGCCATTGTGTATGACCATCACCCACAGTGTCTTGGAACTTTTATTAATGCTGCTTATGGGCACACAAAAGGAAACATCGATATTTAACAATTTAAAACTTAATGGGTTTGGATACTACACACCAATTTTAATGGCAGCATTATGGTTCTTTTTAGCTACATAATCTAAATGAATTCTAAAGAAAGCAGGGAATTAGTGTCTTGATGCCCTTGTAAATATATAGGTTGTTTTAATTTAGCTACCACAGTTAAAGTGACCCTGTCACCATGAGATTACTTCTAACTTAAGCCCAATCTGTAAAAGAAGAACATCCATGCTTACCTTTCTGGTGCCCCATGACTTCAAATGCCACCGCTTTGCTATTCTCAGCTGCTGCAGGTATTCTACTCTTTTGCATGAGTTGAATACCTGCCCTCCCACTACAGGCTGTTCATTCCATTGACTCGTAAATTCTGTAGTGACATATGAGTTGGCAAGAGTAAAATTAAAATCTAAATAAATAAATAAATGAATAAACAGTAGAAACTGGTGTTGAAAAATAAAATAAACTGCAAAGTAATTTCTGCAACACACATCTGTTACTGAAATCTGCTGAAACTTATGAATTCAAGCGAGATTTGTGAAAAAATAAATGAACGTGAAATCACAAAACAGTGACCCCTAATTCAGGGGTATGTGAAATAGATGGTGTATAAGTGACATAAATAATATGAACACAATGGGTCATGAATATCATACAAAAGACCCAATGGCAACAAGTCCCATGAACTACATATACTCCAGCCAAAACGTGACGTCCAATACACCTAAAGACAGTGAAGGTGTCTTGTAGTTCTTAAATAGTGCTAGTATTGTGAAGGTGAATACGCAATGTAATAAGATCGAACACTAGGCGAAATGCCCCCTCACCTTCATGAAGTGACCCTGCAGGGCCAAAAAGCCTTTCTCTTATATTATCGCATCAACCAGGAACCAGGATCCACTTCCATAGATATCAGGTCAGCAGATGGGTCAATCCCCCTCACTGGTGGCTATCAGCACAGCAGGAACCCTCTCCAGAGTAGTAAGTATAGGAACATCCAAAACTCATACAGCCGGAAGGAATGTAAAAGAAAATGCTCCCATAGTGTAATAATGTTATGGATTTAATAAAAGAAACAATCAAATGCCCACTCACATGTAATGAATATCATATAAGCTTTAAACCACATGCTGTGGCTGTACTTGCATGGGTTTGTATTGGAGTTCTAAGATGGCATCCACACAGGAAATTACATCACCACGTCCTACGCGTTACGTCACGCGACCCTGAGGAAGTCATGTGTTAGCGTGATGTAACGCGTGGGACGTGGTGACTTCATTTACATAGCAAAAAAAATAAAAATCCCAGTGGTGAATAAATACCACCAAAATAAAGCTTTATCTGTCTCAAAAAATGCTAAAAAATTCATATGGGTACAGTGTTGCATGACCGCACAATTGTCATTCAAAGTGTAAAAGCACTGAAAAGTGAAAATTGGCCTGGACAGGAAGGGGGTAAAAGTGTCCGGACTTGAAGTGGTTAATAAACACAAAAACAACTGCAACTCCGCTTTAATCCAGTAATGTGTTTTTTAAGTCATTATTGGAAACATGTAAAGAAAGAAATATGAGGCTGCCACTTCCAATCTCCAACTGAAAATGCTAGAAGCCTGGTTATTCCTGGCCTAAACAAGCATGCAGCTAGAAAAGTCTGAAGAATGTTTGGAATTCCTGAACTAAATGTTCTGAGTCAGTGAATCGAAATATTAAAGCCACTGGAGCCAATTAAGAGACAGCTATCATTTTGAAAATGAAGGTTCATCAATGACAACCTAAATATTTTCTCATTACTGATACACTTTATATGTTTTTCTTCTATTGTTCATATTCTGCTTCATATTATCAGAGCTCTGATGAAGAAGCTCTGATGAAGAAGGACTCCCTTCGACACGCGTCAGCCTGACTTTGATAATCTTCCCTTGTGATATGACTCACGCTGGTCTCAGACTCCTTGAGTCTCGCTAAGGACTTTACACGCTTGTTATACTTGTCTGTGAGTATATTTTAAATTCAATAAAATCACATTTTACTGAGGTAATGCGCAAGGTTGGTGCGCTTTCTTTTTGTTTCGCTTTACAGTATGGGATATTGTACACTGTATAGTACCCCCTATAGGTGGTTACAGACTCCAAGATGCTTTGGCGAGCTAGCATTTTCACCTTGGAGAAGGATTCCAAATAATGCTGTACACTTACTGGCCACTTTATTAGGCACACCTGTTCAATTGCTTGGTAACACAAATTGCTAATCAGCCAATCACATGGCAGTAACTCAATGCATTTAGGAATGTAGACGGGGTGAAGTCAACTTGCTGAAGTTCAAACCAAGCATCAGAATGGGAAGAAAGGGGATTTAAGTGACTTTGAACGTGGCATGGTTTTTGGTGCCAGACGGGCTGGTCTGAGTATTTCAAAAACTGCTAATCTATTGGGATTTTCATGCACAACCATCTATAGGGTCCGAAAAAGAGAAAATATTCAGTGAGGAGCAGTTGTGTGGACAAAAATGCGTTGTTGATGTCAGAGGAGAATGGGCAGACTGGTTGCTGCAACATACAGATGGTAGGGTCAGAATTTTTTTCGTAAACAACATGAAAGCATGGATCTATCCTGCCTTGTATCAATGGTTCAGGCTGGTGGTGGTGTAATGATGTGGCTTCCTCGGATGATCAGTACACATCCCCATGGTGCCGGTGTTCCTTGGATTTTGGACTGTAAGGCAGATACCACACAAAACTACCCGGTCAAGACACTGAGATCCCTGTGAGGTCCAAGTCAAATTACAGTTTCTCAGGCACCTCTAGCAGCCACAATTCCTATCAGTGCTCCTTCCTAGGATCATCTTCACTCTTTCTTGGGAAAGTACCTTAAGCAAAGCAGTGTGAATTTAGGCCTCAGACCTGCACATATCTTTAATAGCATATGTAACCCAAAACAGCAGACCTGAGAGGTAAGAAACAACTGTACAAATCCTCTGCAGAGCCTAGGAGACAAGACATCTTCCAAAAGGTCCCTCCAAATAATTATGCCCTCCCACAGCATGCACCACTGGAAATAAATCTCCATGTGGTTAGCCAGACAGACAGAAATACACATACATACACTCAAATGTTTGGCTTTTCGTACTCTATTGCTCGGGATACGCCATCACCAGCAGGCAGAAGCAAACACCTGAGCTTAGGAGGAATCCCAGCTGATGACACAACTATCGATTCATCTTAGACTGGTTATATTCCAATAGTACTAAAATGAATGTAATATTAAACCCTTAATATTTGTTAGCTGGGATTGAGTAAAATAAAATAAACATATCCCGGTAAAATATATTTTTTAAAAATCTTACTCCAGCACTTACAGTTTACTGCTTCCCTGACGAACATTCATTATTCACAGGAAAGAGATAACAGTGGACAGTAGAATGTTGGTTCAGTCTGTTAGCTTGCAAAAGGGAGGAGGAAGGAAGTGCCTTGCCATCCTAGGCTATAGAGCTGTGTGTTTCTCTTGAGGTACACAACTGCATGCAAGGGTAACTCCATAGAATGCCAGAGATGCCATTGAAAGCAGCCACCCTGAAAAAGAAAATCTGGAGCAACAGTCATAGTACCAGCTTAAACTGCAACATAGGCAAGAAGTAAAAGATAAAGAAGCTGCATACTCAGCAAGTGATTAAATCTGCTGCTGAAAGTGCTTAAAAAAATGAGAATTTATTATCACTTGAAGAAATCACACCTGCTTAGGGCAGGGTGGCTTGAACTGTATATCAGATTATTTTAAAATGATAAATATAATTTTTTCTCACCCATTGAGGGACAAAGGTCTTTCCCCTTCAGGTTATACTGCCAACTATAAGAGGATTGGAAACTAGCAAACAAAAAACGGTAGACTAGCCCAGGATAGTCCCTCCTAATAGCATTTTTTTTGCTAGTGTCCTAGGATGCCCATTTTTTCTTCAGTCCCACAGTAGTTCCATACTAGTTTTCTGTTCATGCATCTTAGAAAAGACTAGCCTATTTTTGCTAGCATTTCTTCTTAACTTTTTGTTAATTTTCTTTTTTTCATCAGTCAAGATTTTTTTCTATCTATTGCAGATAGAGGAGATCTCTATGATTGCAGCTATTTGAAGTAGCCTGTTCTCAACTTGGTAAAGAAAACAAAACCTCAGCGCCCAGGACTCTCCTATTTAACACACAAATCCCCGTGAGATGCTGCTGTGCACAGGTACAAAGACCAAAAAACTTTTAACAATGAAAACCAGCGCAAACCCACATATTCAATTGCATTACTCAACTTGAAAAATAATTTTTTTGCTAATAAAGATATATATAATAAATTATATATAAATAAATTAATATAAAAATAAAAACATTAAATTAAATTCATAAGTCCAGTGACAAAAAAATCGAGTGATAAAAAATCAAAAAAGTCCCAAAAAAAAAATATATATATTTAACAGTCCCGTGACAAAAATAAATCAATTTATAATTAGCAGGATGGCAGACCTCAGCTACAGACTCATCTACTAGGCTAAGATGGCCCCTTGGAACGCACCGCTCGGCGTGCGCTCCACTCACCGGAAATGACGTCAGACGACGGACCAGGCAACCGGAAGTGCGTCAACGCGTTTCACCCCACCCACAGGGCGTTATCAAGACGCTCATTACCACTTCCAAGCCGCTTATAAAGCATTAGGGGATCCCTCCCACTAATTAATCTGGACACAAAACCTGGACACAGGCATGTCCATCACCGCCATCCATCTGCACACCCATATGGGGTCCCTTTACAACAAAAATCATTACAATAAATACATTAATTAAAAGACATAATACCTAATTTTAATCCTAAGTCTTCACCCCAAACACAAGGGTAAAGACAGATAAGAATAAATACAAATGAAAATAAAAATAAATATAAAAATAAAAATAAATAAAGATAAAAATAAAATACAAAAAATAAAAAATAATAATAATAAAAATAGAAATAAAAACAAATATAAGTAAATAAAAATAAAAATAAAAATAAATAAAAATAAAAATAATAATAAAAATAAAAAATAAATACAAAAATAAATAAAATAAAAATAAATATAAATAATAAAAATAAAAATAAAAGTAAAAATAAATAAAAAAATAAAAATAAAAATAAAAATAAATAAAAATAAAAATAAATAAAAATAAAGATAAAAATAAAAAAAAATTAAAAAAATAAAAATAAAAATAAAAAAATAATAAAAATAAAAATAAAAATAAATGTAAATGTAAAAAATAAAAATAATAAAAATAAGATAAAAATGAAATAAAAACACCTAATCATGAACACGCACTACGGACTTATAACTGGATATTACCAATTCGACAAAAAGCAATTTATATCAATATCTACATTCAACCCATTAGGATACAATGTACCCATTTGATAAATCCACTTCGTTTCATTTTGGGACACATTTATTACCATATTACCTCCTCTCCAAGGGGCTTCTACTCTATCTATCCCACAAAATTTCAACGATGCCGGATCTCTGTTATGATACCTTCTAAAATGATATGATAAACTATGATGTTTGAATCCCTTCTTTATGTTCCTAATATGTTCTCCCAATCTGGTGGCAAGTTTCCTAGTTGTTCTCCCTATATACTGGAGTTTACAAGAGCACTCCAGCAGATAGGTAACATGCGTACTATCACATGATATAAATTTATTGATCTTATGGGATCCTCCATTATAACAGGATTGAAAATCCTTGTATTGCTTCTTTCTATCCCCTTTCAGGGTTCTACAAGCCAAACACCTCCCACACTTGAAAAAACCAGCCCTATCCAAAAAAATAACCAATTTCTTAGGTACATCTGGAACATTTTTAACAAGCCTAGACCTTAAAGTAGATGGTTTTCTATATATAAACAGGGGTTTACTAGGTAACACTTTCCCAAGGGTTTCATCCCTCATTAAAATTGTCCAATATTTTTTAATAATGTTTTCAACTAATTTGTAATGCTTAGAATATCCTGTGATGAAAGCCACATCTCCCAACTTCTTTTTACTTTCTTTTTTCTTTAGAAGTTCATCTCTACTGATTTTTCTAACCTGTTCCAATGAAACCGCCAGATTTTCTTCTCCATAGCCTTTCTCCCTAAACCTTTGCAACAACACCTCAGACTGTTCCTTTTGCCTTGGAGGCAAAAGCAGGTTTAAAATCACAGCAAACTGAATTTTTACTTAATAGTTTAAATTTAGCTATGTCACATAATTACTTTTGGTACTCTGGGAAATATTATAGGCAAGCAAGGGGTGTGGCCATGGGGGCCAAGTATGCACCATCGGTGGCAAACTTGTTCATGAGTAGGTGGGAAAGTGAAGCCATTTTCAAGAAAAGAACTACAGAGTTGCTAGTGTATAGAAGATTTATCGATGACATTATTATAATTTGGAAAGGTACAAGAGAGACACTGGAGGAGTTTATCCAAGAAATGGGGATTAATTCTTTTAACATATCATTTACTAAAAATATTAGTGAGGAGGGAGTGGATTTTTTGGATCTGACAATTTACAAGAAAGATGACAGGTTTTATACCAAGACATATTTCAAGCAAGTAGATAGGAATGGATATATCCCAAATTTTAGTTGCCACCATAGAAATTGGCTAAAATCCATCCCTAAGAGTCAGCTTATTAGGATCAAACGTAATTGTGATGATGAAGGTGTTTTTTTGGAACAGTCTGAGGTGTTGTTGCAAAGGTTTAGGGAGAAAGGCTATGGAGAAGAAAATCTGGCGGTTTCATTGGAACAGGTTAGAAAAATCAGTAGAGATAAACTTCTAAAGAAAAAAGAAAGTAAAAAGAAGTTGGGAGATGTGGCTTTCATCACAGGATATTCTAAGCATTACAAATTAGTTGAAAACATTATTAAAAAATATTGGTCAATTTTAATGAGGGATGAAACCCTTGGGAAAGTGTTACCTAGTAAACCCCTGTTTTTTATATAGAAAACCATCTACTTTAAGGTCTAGGCTTGTTAAAAATGTTCCAGATGTACCTAAGAAATTGGTTACTTTTTTGGATAGGGCTGGTTTTTTCAAGTGTGGGAGGTGTTTGGCTTGTAGAACCCTGAAAGGGGATAGAAAGAAGCAATACAAGGATTTTCAATCCTGTTATAATGGAGGATCCCATAAGATCAATAAATTTATATCATGTGATAGTACGCATGTTACCTATCTGCTGGAGTGCTCTTGTAAACTCCAGTATATAGGGAGAACAACTAGGAAACTTGCCACCAGATTGGGAGAACATATTAGGGACATAAAGAAGGGATTCAAACATCATAGTTTATCATATCATTTTAGAAGGTATCATAACAGAGATCCGGCATCGTTGAAATTTTGTGGGATAGATAGAGTAGAAGCCCCTTGGAGAGGAGGTAATATGGTAATAAATGTGTCCCAAAATGAAACGAAGTGGATTTATCAAATGGGTACATTGTATCCTAATGGGTTGAATGTAGATATTGATATAAATTGCTTTTTGTCGAATTGGTAATATCCAGTTATAAGTCCGTAGTGCGTGTTCATGATTAGGTGTTTTTATTTCATTTTTATCTTATTTTTATTTTTATTATTTTTATTTTTTACATTTACATTTATTTTTATTTTTATTATTTTTTTATTTTTATTTATTTATTTTTTTATTTTATTTTTATTTTTATCTTTATTTTTATTTATTTTTATTTTTATTTTTTTATTTATTTTTACTTTTATTTTTATTTTTATTATTTATATTTATTTTTATTTTTATTTTATTTATTTTTGTATTTATTTTTATTTTTATTTTTATTATTATTTTTATTTATTTTTATTTTTATTTACTTATATTTGTTTTTATTTCTATTTTTATTATTATTATTTTTTATTTTTTGTATTTTATTTTTATCTTTATTTATTTTTATTTTTATATTTATTTTTATTTTCATTTGTATTTATTCTTATCTGTCTTTACCCTTGTGTTTGGGGTGAAGACTTAGGATTAAAATTAGGTATTATGTCTTTTAATTAATGTATTTATTGTAATGATTTTTGTTGTAAAGGGACCCCATATGGGTGTGCAGATGGATGGCGGTGATGGACATGCCTGTGTCCAGGTTTTGTGTCCAGATTAATTAGTGGGAGGGATCCCCTAATGCTTTATAAGCGGCTTGGAAGTGGTAATGAGCGTCTTGATAACGCCCTGTGGGTGGGGTGAAACGCGTTGACGCACTTCCGGTTGCCTGGTCCGTCGTCTGACGTCATTTCCGGTGAGTGGAGCGCACGCCGAGCGGTGCGTTCCAAGGGGCCATTTTAGCCTAGTACATGAGTCTGTAGCTGAGGTCTGCCATCCTGCTGCACACTAGACTGTGGGGTCTCTTATAAGAAGTCGGTGTACCTGAAAAGTGGATCATTTTGGAAGAAAATCATTGTTATTTTGAATAAAAGGCGGGTTATATCCCGCAAAAGAATGTGAGTGGTCTGGAGAGATTATTTGGAGGAGAGATTACGACGGTATCACGCTATGGTCTTTTCTTTTTCCTGATTTTTTTTGGGGGATTCCTTTGTGAGAGGAGTAAGCAGAAGAGGTACCCAAATATAAGAGGAAACAGCATTTGGAGGTCTCACAAAAGTAAAGGGGGTCCAGGAGCCCTTAATATTCCTGAAAGGCGTGTGACTTACTAATATCTGGTGAGTTCGGTTAATGTTGATTTCTGCACTGGTGGATGGTGAAGGGATCAGTAACACGGAAGAATCCAATGTTAATTATAAATTGATTTATTTTTGTCACGGGACTGTTAAATATATATATTTTTTTTTTGGGACTTTTTTGATTTTTTAGTCACTGGACTTATGAATTTAATGTTTTTATTTTTATAATAATTTATTTATATATAATTTATTATATATATCTTTATTAGCAAAAAAATGATTTTTCAAGTTGAGTAATGCAATTGAATATGTGGGTTTGCGCTGGTTTTCATTGTTAAAAATGTTCTCAACTTGGCTTCTGGAATGCCATGATTGGACCCTGCTGAACTGGAAGGTATGGGCCCAGCTTAGAAGTAACCTTTCAGCATTACATTATGCATTAGCTGCTTTCCAGATACCATCCAGGAAACAAGTTAGCCACAGAGTGTCTTTTGTTTTCAGAGCCATTGTCTAAGTCTGAGTTGCCTCAGTCTCTACCTGTTAATATTATCCTTGAAGGGTCACAGTCTTCTGCTATTACTACAGAGTAAAAATAAACAGTTTTTTCTCTTATTGACCCAATACATACCATTCTTTATCAGGCAGATCAGCCTGTAGGTCTTTCAGAGTTCCTACAGCTACAAAGACCTTTCCATTACATCCTCTCTCCGTATTTCTCTACGGGGACTGGAAACAACTCGAAGTGTTCTTTACACCTCCATATGTTTACTGGACTTGTTCCCATTTGAAAAGGATTTGTCAAACAGTGGTCACCTTAACAGGGAAACTACTAGGACAGTGTAGGGAGGTCCTACTGATCAGCAGCTGAAGAAGCCTTAAAATAGGCGCAACATGTTGAAAAATAACGCACTGGATATTGATTATTGATTAAACATTATCACCAAGTTTTTATACTCAAATATATATTTCATGTTTGTGAACTTTTTAACCAATTGAAATAAATGTTATATTTTTAGTAACTATTTTCTCATTATTGTTGGTACCTTTAAAGTCCCTTTAACTTTTTTACTTCAGCGAGGAGTTCATACTCCTCTTCTTTATCTTTCTTTGTATCCCCTCCTCCCTTCTCTTGGAATATAATTAAATTTCCATCCTGCACCTTTGAATTTTCTTGTCACTGCAGTTGAAAATGAATGTCATTTGACCCCACTAATGATTAGAAAAGTAAGCAAATGTTCTTACAACAAAACAAATTTGAACAAAATTCTACTAGGGTATGTTTTTGATCTTCCCTTTGCTGTGGTAGATACAGTTGGTCAAGTTTCAGAGCAGACTAAGCTGTCTTCCCTGAAAATCAGGTAGTTCCTGGCCTGATAAACTTGTCTTTAGTTCTGGAGTATGAGAACTCTTTTCTTCCCCTTCTTTCTCCTTTTTGCCTGTAGAAATTCTCATCTCCAGGTCCACATTCTTGTCAGGGCAGGAGCTGAGGAACGGACAGGCAGGCCTAACAATGTAACGCACTGGCTGACGACAACCACCACCCACAGACCAAAGTCCCTCAGGGCGCGGAGTCTAAGTCCCAGGCTGCCCTTCACCAGGGCCCCTGATGGTGGGGATGGACTTGACGCAGCCAGGAACCAGGTCGCGGCCCCCGAGACACCTCAGCTGCGGTAATGGCCACCGCCAATGGCGTGTAGCTGGTGGAAGAAACAAAAGAGTAGTCAGACAAGCCGGGGTCAACAACAACAGGACAAAACAGTACAGGACAGCAGACGAGAATCACAGGTCACAAGCCGGGTTCAGCAACAGAGGGTCAGATCAAAGGAGAATACAAAGAATAGTCAAGTCACAAGCCGAATCAGAATACCAGGAGAGTCACGAGAGTCAGAACAGAGTAATAGTAACACCAAGACACAAGACACAAGTGCAAAGAGCATGTGCGGGCCACAGGCTTATATGTCATCAGCCACGCCCCTCTGGGGGGTGGACCTCAGAGACCTAAAGACATAAAAAGGATTCCCATCATGCACAGCAGAATCCAAGATGGACGCCAGCACATGGAGTAACATAACCTCAGGGAAAAGGTAGGACCTTGACAGTACCTCCTCCTCAAGGGCCCCTCCGCGGCTCAACAAAAGGTTTCTGAGGAAAGCGGGTATGAAAAGCGCGGAGGAGGGCAGGAGCATGGACATCCACGGAAGGAACCCAGGAACACTCCTCAGGACCATAACCGCGCCAATGAACCAGGAACTGTAATCGACCACACACCAATCAAGAGTCCAGGATCCGGCTCACCTCATACTCCTCATGACCGTCAACCCGGACAGGACGGGGCCGAGGCAGAGAGGTAGTGAAGCGATTGCAGATCAGAGGTTTCAACAGGGAAACATGAAAGATATTGGAGATCCGCATCCCAGACGGAAGGGCAAGGGCATAGGCCACCGGATTCACTTTGCGGAGAATGCGGAAAGGACCGACAAAACGGGGAGCTAGTTTGGGTGTGGGCACCCGAAGATTGAGGTTGCGAGTAGACAACCACACCCGATCGCCGACCTGGTATGAAGGAGCGGGCAACCGTCTGCGATCAGCCTGGAACTTTTGGCGCTGAGCTGAGTCCCTCAAGGCCCTCTGGATCTGCCCCCATGAAGAACGCAGGGCAGCAAGATGGTTCTCCACAGAATGTCCTGTGAGAACCTCTCAGGTAATACTGCGGGTTGGAACCCATAGTTGGCCATGAAGGGCGACATCCCGGAGGAGGAGTTGACCGCCGAGTTCCTGGCAAACTCTGCCCAAGGCAGGAGATCGGCCCAATCGTCCTGATGGTCTGAAATATAACATCGAAGGAATTGTTCTAAGGCCTGATTGGAACGCTCCGCAGCCCCATTGGACTGCGGGTGGTAGGCTGAGGAAAAGGAGAAACTAATACCCAACTGGGAGCAGAAGGCGCGCCAGAATCTGGACACGAACTGACTCCCGCGGTCGGAGACAATCACCTTAGGCAACCCATGCAGGCGAAAAATCTCCCTGGAAAAGACCGTGGCCAGTTCTTGCGCTGTTGGTAATTTCCTGAGTGGAATGCAATGGCACATCTTGGAAAACCGATCGACGATCATGAGGAGGACCGTATGACCCCGAGACACCGGGAGGTCTACAATAAAGTCCATACCTAGGTGTGACCAAGGACGCTCCCCATTGGGAATGGGTTGCAGAAGACCCAAAGGGAGATGCCGTGGAGACTTATTCTGGGCACAGATCGAACATGCCGCTACATAAGAGGCAATGTCGGCACGGAGGGTTGGCCACCAGAATAAGCGAGAGACGACCCAACACAGCTGGTTCTTCCCCGGATGCCCGGCAGTTTTGGCGTTATGGTAGGTACGCAGCAGGCGGGTGCGCAATCCCTCGGGTACAAAACATCTACCCTCCGGCTTCCCAGGGGGAGCATCAGATTGAGCCGCCAAAATCTGCTCCCCAAGAGGAGAGGTCAGACTGGTGCGAATGGCAGCCAGGATCTGATCTGGAGGAATAACTGACATAGGCTCAGAGTCTTCCCTGGACAACTCAGAGTATTGCCGTGATAACGCATCAGCCCTGACATTCTTGGAACCAGGCAAATATGAAACCACATAGTTGAAGCGTGACAAGAACAGAGCCCATCTGGCCTGGCGGGGTGTCAATCTTTTGGCCTCCGAAAGATAAGTCAGGTTCTTATGATCGGTAAGAATGAGGACCGGAACCGCGGAGCCCTCGAGCAGGTGCCTCCATTCCTTGAGAGCCAGAATGATTGCCAACAACTCCCTATCTCCAATCTGGTAGTTGCACTCTGCAGAGGAAAGCTTCCTGGAGTAGAACCCACAGGGAAGTAGGGGTCCATCGGGCGACCGACGTTGAGACAGGAGAGCGCCTACTCCCGTCTCAGATGCATCAACCTCAAGGACGAAGGGCAATCCAGGATTGGGATGAGACAGTATCGCAGCCGACGCGAAGGCGGATTTCAGAGCCTCGAACGCTACGATGGCCTCGGGTGGCCACTCGTGAGGATTACTGCCCTTCTTGGTTAGGTCTGAGAGAGGCTTTGCCAGCGTGGAGAAGTTCCAGATGAACTTCCGATAGTAGTTGGCAAAACCCAAAAAACGCTGAATGGGCCGAAGACCATTGGGACGAGGCCACTGCAGAACCGCCGAAACCTTCTGAGGGTCCATGGAGAATCCCTCCGCAGAAATGATGTAGCCTAAAAAGGCAACTTGCGATCGATGGAATTCGCACTTCTCAAGTTTACAAAAAAGTTCGTTCTCACGTAATCGTTGCAGCACCTGCTTGACATCCTGGATATGGGACTCCATGGAGGCAGAGTAAACCAGGATGTCATCCAAGTAAACTACCACGCACTGCTGCAACAAGTCACGAAGGACATCATTTATGAATTCCTGAAAAACTGCGGGCGCGTTACACAACCCGAAGGGCATCACCAGGTATTCGTAGTGACCAGTTCTGGTGTTAAACGCGGTCTTCCACTCATCCCCCTGTTTGATCCGTACGAGGTTGTACGCCGCCCTAAGGTCAAGTTTGGTAAAGACTGTTGCCCCCTTAAGGCGGTCGAATAACTCAGTAATCAAGGGAATCGGGTAGGCATTCTTAGTGGTGATTCGATTAAGACCCCTATAATCAATGCAAGGCCTCAATTCACCACCCTTCTTCTTTACAAAGAAAAAGCCCGCTCCTGCTGGGGAAGTAGACTTACGAATGTGCCCCCGGGAAAGCGCATCCGCAACGTATTCCTCCATGGCCTTATTCTCCACAACCGAGAGAGGATACACCCTGCCACGCGGAGGAGTGGCACCGGGTTGCAAGGATATGGCGCAGTCGTAAGGACGATGAGCAGGTAAGGCACCAGCGTGTACCTTATCAAACACGTCCTGGTACTCCCCATAATCAGTGGGCAACGCAGAGTCCGAGGAGGCACACAACACCTTAACCGGCCCACGGATGCACCCGGCCCCACACTGTGGAGACCACGAGAGAATCTCGGCTGTTTGCCAATTGAAGGTTGGATTGTGCATCTGGAGCCAGGGATACCCCAAAACCACCGAATAGTGCGGAGAAGAAATCACCTGGAAACAGGCCAACTCCCTGTGAACAGCCCCAATAGCTACTTCCACTGGCACAGTCTCGTGGGTAACCTGCGGTGGTTGCAGGGGCCTGCCATCTATCGCCTCGAGAACCAATGGGGTAACTCGAGCCTGCAGGGGAATGGAGTGCTGGGCAGCAAACGAGCTGTCCATAAACAACCCGCTGGCCCCAGAATCTACCAACGCCTGGGCCATCACCGAGCCCTCCGCCCAAGAGAGGACAACGGTGATCAGTGGCTTATCTCTGCGGAACGCCGGGGACGAGGAGACTCCACCCAAGATCTGTCCCCGACAGGATCTCAGGTGCGAGCATTTCCCGGACGGACCGGACAGGACTGCCGAAAGTGCCCACCAAGACCACAGTACAGGCAGCGACCCTCCCGACGCCGAGCGGCCCGCTCCCCCTCGGAAAGGCGAGCAAACCCCAGCTGCATGGGCTCACCATCAGACAATCCATCCCCAGGAGGCGCGGGAGGAGAGGGAGGAACGAGTGGGACAGAAAACGCAGGTGCCAGTCGATTGGAAGGCCTCCGCAGGCGTTCCTTGAGTGAAGGCCTCTCCCTGAGCCTGGTGTCAATCAGGATCAGGAAAGAGATGAGCTCCTCCAACACCACAGGCAGTTCCTTAGCTGCAATCTCGTCCTTCAGTGTGTCAGAAAGACCATGGGAAAACGCAGCCACCAGAGCCTCATTGTTCCAACTGACCTCTGCCGCCAGGGTACGAAACTCTATGGCATACTCGGCCACAGTCCGTGAACCCTGATGCATGGTCATGAGCAGCTTGGCCGCCGAGGCGGAACGAGCCGGTACATCGAATACCCTACGGAAGGCATCGACAAAACCGGAAAAATCTTGAATCACCGGGTCGTTCCTCTCCCATAAGGGATTTGCCCAGGCCAAGGCCTTGTCTGAGAGTAGTGAAATTAGGAACCCAACCTTTGACCTCTCAGACGGGAAGGCGTGAGGTATTAATTCAAAATAAATACCCACCTGGTTGAGGAACCCACGACACTGACTCGGTTCACCCCCAAAGCGCTGTGGAAGAGGGGCAGAGCCAGTCATACCTCTGGGTGCCGCTGATGCAGCCACCGAGGTGGTGGACGCAATAGGCGGAGAAGCAGCGGGAGAGACCACCGGAGTGACTACCGGCCTAATAGCACCAGGAGCAAGGTGTGCAGTGCGTGCAAGCAGAGTTTGCAACGCCTGAGCGAACTGATCCAACAGGTGATCCTGTTGATCGAGCCTGGCGACTAGCGTTGGGAGCGAAGGCGTGCCTGCACCGTCAGGGTTCATGGCACTTGTGTAATGTCAGGGCAGGAGCTGAGGAACGGACAGGCAGGCCTAACAATGTAACGCACTGGCTGACGACAACCACCACCCACAGACCAAAGTCCCTCAGGGCGCGGAGTCTAAGTCCCAGGCTGCCCTTCACCAGGGCCCCTGATGGTGGGGATGGACTTGACGCAGCCAGGAACCAGGTCACGGCCCCCGAGACACCTCAGCTGCGGTAATGGCCACCACCAATGGCGTGTAGCTGGTGGAAGAAACAAAAGAGTAGTCAGACAAGCCGGGGTCAACAACAACAGGACAAAACAGTACAGGACAGCAGACGAGAATCACAGGTCACAAGCCGGGTTCAGCAACAGAGGGTCAGATCAAAGGAGAATACAAAGAATAGTCAAGTCACAAGCCGAATCAGAATACCAGGAGTGTCACGAGAGTCAGAACAGAGTAATAGTAACACCAAGACACAAGTGCAAAGAGCATGTGCGAGCCACAGGCTTATATGTCATCAGCCACGCCCCTCTGGGGGGTGGACCTCAGAGACCTGAAGACATAAAAAGGATTCCCATCATGCACAGCAGAATCCAAGATGGACGCCAGCACATGGAGTAACATAACCTCAGGGAAAAGGTAGGACCTTGACAATTCTCAAGTCCCAAAAATATTGTTCCTCCTACATAGCAGGATCATGCCCTGTGTAGATCTCCTGATATGGAGCCAGTTGGACAACACCAATGTACTGGCATGCCTCTACCTTCTAGGATAAACCGAAGATCTTGCTGCAGAAAGATGCCGTATTTTTTGCTCTATAAGATGCACCTGACCGTAAGATGCACCTAGATAGGAATCCAAGAAAAAAAATATTCTGAACCAGTGGACTGCAGACATAGTACAGGAAATGACCAGAGACTGCAGACATAGTACAGGAGATGACCAGAGACTGCGGACATAGTACAGGAGATGACCAGAGACTGCGGACATAGTACAGGAGATGACCAGAGACTGCGGGCACAGTACAGGAGATGACCAGAGACTGCGGGCACAGTACAGGAGATGACCAGAGACTGCAGACATAGTACAGGAGATGACCAGAGACTGCAGACATAGTACAGGAGATGACCAGAGACTGCGGGCACAGTACAGGAGATGACCAGAGACTGCGGGCACAGTACAGGAGATGACCAGAGACTGCGGGCACAGTACAGGAGATGACCAGAGACTGCAGACATAGTACAGGAGATGACCAGAGACTGCAGACATAGTACAGGAGATATATAGAAATAAATATGCATTGCTAAAAACGTATATCTACTATAATGCAGGTAAGTATAATCTTATATTATAAGTGGGCACTGGTGTGAGCGCAAAAATAGTGCAGTGAAAATGCGTCTGCAAATGACGTATTAGTGATATCGTGACAATGCTAGTAAGTCTAATCACAAAATAATGATGTCCATAATGCAGGGTGATCCGTGCTTCGTGACCATACATATTGGTGCCAAGATTTGGTGAGGTGATGCACTTACCAGAAGTACAAATAATACATGCCTTATACAGTATGTAAATCCTTATGACGGAGTCATCAGGATCTGGTCCGGGGCTGCGGTGTCATCAGGCTCAACAGTGGACGCGCAAGATGATAACTCACACTCGGGGGTCTCACTCCACTCACAGACTCATCAGGCAGCTCTAGGCATTAACTCCACACTCCCAAATGGCTCCACCTTATGAGGCTCGCAATGAACAAGCCAATGGCAGAAAATGGTACTAATAGTGTAGTATGTTTTATTCACATATGAAACAAATCCAGAGTAAAGCAGACAACTTACATGTGGTTAAAAGATGACCAGAGACTGCGGACATACTACAGGAAATGACCAGAGAATGCGGATGTACTACAAGAGATGACCAGAGACTACAGACATAATACAGGAGATGACCTGAATTTGACAGGTACCTGCTCCCACTTCCGTGGAGTTGTCCCCCCCCCTCCTTTCCCGTAGTCTTGTGGGACACGTGACAGGTCCCACAAGACTACGGGCCATTCACAAAGCACAGCGCTTCTCGCACATGTGCAGTGGGCACCCGACTGTGAAGTCACAAGCTGTCACAGCTGGGTGCACACACTGAAGATGCCAGCGCCAGGGAGAGAAGACAGCTGGTGAAAGCAGGACACCACTGGACCAAGGAACAGGTAGGACCGAGGAGCGGGTTCTTCTGCACAGTAGAGCCGAGCGGCCGGCCCGGTATTCTAACATGGCGGTGGCGGGAATACCGGCTGCTCCATATTCGCTTCATAAGACGCACAGACATTTCCCCCCATTTTTTGGGGGGAAAAAAAGCGCGTCGTATGGAGTGAAAAATACAGTAGGTAGTTTGGATCCTGACTTTGATGGAATTTTGTGTCTTAGTCCTGTTCACTGTGCTCATCTCGGACTACTGAAAGTACTGTGGACTACTGTTTCCTTATCTGGTTCTTTAGAGGGAGCAATCCATACCCTGAGGTGTATTTTAGCACCTATGTTGCAAGTGAGGGATGTCATATGGTGGTCCAGTGATACCCTGGGTAAACTGCATTCAAAACAGGTTCAGTTCCTGCTGCAGAAATTCCCTGGTATTGGCAGAGAATGTTTTTGATGTCTCTGTGGAATCACCCAGATCTAGATCTTTCTTCCTCATTTGCTTTACAGACTTGGTTTAACCTATGCAAGTGTTCTTTGTCATCCTAAAATAACTGACTTTTGCTCCATGGATACTGATGTTTCACTGAATCTGGGGACCTAGGAGCATATCTAGACCTGTGACTCATTTGTTTTATTTATTTTATATTATACACATAGAAAATCCGATAGGAGGTGTTGGGACATTATAAGTTAGGCAGGAACACCCAAAACTGTCAACTAGACTGTAACAGAGTTAAGAATTATGGCAGGGAGATCTCACTGTTGGAGTATTTAAGGCATTTTGGAAGCCAGGGGCCACCAACCTCTACCGATAGCTTTCTTACTATATGGCAGTAATCCATTGTGATGTTGCAAGGTACACCAGTCTTTATGTAATCTACTCATTTACATTACATTTTAAAGGTGTGACATAGCCTACAATTATAACACCTGAAAATTCCAAATGTTCAAAAGGTTCTTTACTCATTTGAACCTAGGTGGATATTTCATTAGCAACAGGTATGTGCTTGGAATTTAAATTGGTGAAGTCTTCTTACTAAAGGGATATAGCTCAGTACTTGTATTTCTACTCGTATTTGTTTTTCTATCTTCAATACATTGTACAATAATGTCATCTATAAATATATGTATGGCTGACCTGCTTACTGGTCATATGGTTTTGAGTTACAAACCTTCTTCTCTATTCCTTTTTATTGTAATGTCATGTAATCTACTTATCTATATTACATTATAAAGGGACTACATGGCCTACAATTATAACACTTGGAAATTTCACATGTTCATAAGGTTCTTCATTTATTTGGACCTAGGTGGAGGCTTCTTTAGCAATGGGTATGTGCTTGGTGCTTGAGTTTTTGAAGACTTTTTGCTAAAGGGATATAGTCCCTGTACCTGTATTTCTATTTGTATTTGTTTTTATATCTTCAAGACATTATACAATTCTTAATATCTAAATCCTTTATTAGAAACATAATAGCCACACCTCAACATCACTCACAGGCATCCATTAAAACAAGTTAATTTTACAAAGGTGAAAATATCTAGAAATTTAGTGGTAAACGTGGTAAAATGTGTTATTGCACACCAAAACCCCAAGAATAATCTTTAACAAGCAGCATGTAAAATAAGAGCACATCTCTGTACACTATTGTAGAACCTCTTGACCCCCAGAGGATTTTAGGGACCCCGAGATGTCAGGTGGCTTGACGTTTCACCTGGCGAGATTTAAAAGATGGGCACTAGGTAGAGCGATACCTCAAAAATGCAGCACATTCCAAACACTGCCTCCAGGCATACAAAAAGGACCCGTACAGCCGTACAGGAAAAATAACCTTTAAACAGGGCCGAATCTAGCCTGTCTGATTTGGGGGTGCAGTGAAACACATCAGGGGGGCAGAGGAAGCGAGGTCAACAGGGCAATGTGTAAGAGTCAGAATAACAGTGTACAGGTGGTCAGCAGGGCAGAGGATAGGGTCAGCAGTTTGTAGGGCAGTATACAGAGGCCATTAGTTTGAAGGGCAGTGTACAGTGGGTTATCTAGGGGCTAGCATGGCAGAGAACAGGGGTCAACAAGACAGAGGACAGGGGTTAGCATGGTGGAAGACAGTGGTCAGTAGCGTTGAGGACAGGATCACTGCTAGTAGGGCACTTAAAGTGGAGTCCCAGCTGTTTTTGTGTTTATTAAGTCAGCAGCTACAAAAACTGCAGATGCAGACTTTTAATAAACACACACCTACCTGTCCCAGAATCCAGCGATGTTCTCACCCACACCATCCCTTCTCTCCTCCATGGCGCTGGCATCTCAACTGTGAGCACCAGGCTGTGACAGCTTGCAGCTTCACAGCCTGGTGCCCACTGCGTATGAGCAAGTTGCGCTGCGCCACCTGATTGTCCCGGCAGTCTTCTGGGACTTGTGAAAGTTCCTAGGAGACTGCGGAAGGAAGGAGGGGGCCGGACTTCCGGCTCACTTCGCCACAGTAAACTGAGTCGGAAGTGGGAGCGGGTGCCTGTCAAAAACAGGTATCCGCTCCCCCCTCCTACTTCCCCCCAAAAGGTGCCAAGTATGGCAGTGGGGGTGGGGGGAGGAGGCAAATATGTGGAACTTCGGCTTTTGAGTGGAACTCCGCTTTAAGAGATCTCCTCCTCCCCACACAGCACATAGCTGAGATCGGCATCCCTACACACAGTGTGTAGCTGGCTACTGCAGTTGCCAATCCATTCAGGATATTTCAAAGGTCAGAACAGCAACATAGCAGCCAGATACACATTGTGCAGATCGATAGGGAATCTGATCTCAGCCATTAGTTACTCCACTCCTAGTTTCATTTCTCTCCCCAAATCTCCTCTCCTAGTGCAAATACTCCCCCTTAAACCCCCTCCCAGCACAAATCCTCCCCTAAATTGCCCCTCCTAGTACGAACCAACCCTCCTAGTACAAATTCTCCCCACCACCCTCCTAGTACAACCCCCCCCCCCAAATCTGCACCCTTCCTAGCATAAATCCCAATCCCCCACCCAAATCCCCCTCCCAGCACAAATCCTCCCCCAAATTGCCGCTCCTAGTATGAACCCCCCTCAAATCCCCCTCCTAGTACAAATTTATTCCCAACCCCCCTCCTAGTACAATCCCCCCCCCAAAATCCTCACCCTTCCCAGCACAAATCCCCACCCCAACCCAAATCCCCCTCCTAGCACAAATTCCCCCCCCCCCCAATTCCCCCCTCCTAACACAAATTCTCCCCAATCCTGCCTCCTAACACATCCCTCCCAATTACCCTTCCCAGCACGAACAGCCCCCCTCCCCACCCCTCCTTCACAAGCTCCCCCTCCCCCAATCTTGCATGTGGGAACTACAGGAGTAGTGAGGAGATGCAGGTTCTCTGTGATCTCCCTCCTCCTGTCATACAGCGATCCTCCATACAGAAGGTTACACAGGGTCGCTCTTAGATCCGACAGTGCACAGCTTGATTACCCGCCCCCATCCCCTCCAAAGACTGTCAACTCCTGGAGATCTGGATGGGGGATAGTAATCAAGCTGTTTACCATAGTATCTAAGAGTGGTCCTGTGTAACCTGCTGTATGAAGGATCGCTGTATGACAGGAGGAGGGAGATCACAGAGAAGCCCGGACCTCCTCTCTGATCTCTCCTCTCCACTTCACTTCTCCTACCTGGACTGTATACTTCAGTTCACTGCGGCAGGCTCTGAGTGCAGGAAAGGTGGGGGGGGGATGCTCAGTGATCACAGGCACAATGAGAATGGGGGGGAGGCACCTGGCTTCAGGGGGCACAACTGAAATCTGGGGAGGCACAGCCCACTCCAGCACCCCCCCTAGATCCGGCCATGCCTTTAAGCCAGACTGGAACCCTGTACTCTTCTAGCTGTAAACAGTTTCACTCATTTCACGCCAGATTATAAATTATATGTATTAATAGAATAGGTGACAAACAGACCTAGACCCAAAAACAAAAGGAATGGTAAGCTGCAATATATGAAATATTTGCTTTTGGGTTATTCTTAATGGATCAAGAGTGACAGCTGATCAATGTGTGTGTTCTAGAAGTGCCTGGTCTCCAATAGTGCCACTAGTGGAAAGGTGTTAAAATTGTGTGGCAGACACTTACAGAGTGTGAAGCTTGGGATGGCCTTACTGGTGGTAAACCACAGCTAGACAGGCCTACTGTAAAGTACTAGTTGTTAAGCAACTCCTTTAGGTGAAAACTGGACAATGTGGTCAGAAAGGGCAATTCATAGCAGCAAAAATGTGGATCCATAGGTACCAAACTCTACATGTAACTTGAGAGTGGCATATGTTGACCTTTAAAAGAGAGTTTTTTTCAATCAGAATATGTACCATTGATATGGGGTTGTGCTTTGCCATGCCCCTGCTGCTGGAAAAGGCACCTGAAGGTATAAAAGAAATACTGGAGTATTTATGTATAAACTGGAAGGGGACTTGAGCATTGAAGAAACCAGAGCAGAAGAGGTGTCAGCAGAATCAGCAACTGTAAACCAATGCACAGCCACCTGATTGACACCCTACCGCACCCCAGACAGCCATCTTCATTGTGAATAACCTTCAGTGGCCCAGCTAGATGAGCACATAGCGAGCAAGTCCTTTACCCTCCGGATTTGAGTGAAGTTAACTGTATAGATACTATATAATGAGGCCTTATAATCTTGGGGCTAGGGGCAGGCAGCAGAACCTTCCACCTCATTCCACATAAAACGTAATGACAAGCAGACATAGCACTGCACATTTCTAAATTAGAACCAATAAATCTAAATATTCATTTTGTTAATGGTTCATTCCCTCATGTTTTTGACTGGTAATAGCTCTCAAGAACATGTTGGCATGGTCTGCAGGACATAAGCTAACCACGGGTCTGAGTGTACAATCCCTATTAGCTTTTGTCTGACAGAGAAAAAGCAGAGGTGGGGACCATGAAGGGAAGGAGCTTAGTAAAGTGCAGTCATTTTAAGGATCATGGTACTTCTCATGTAACTCCTAAATCAGTGGAAGTCATTAATATTATATCTATTGTCACAAGAAATACTATACATGGCACATCAATAGAATTCCACCTGCTAAATAAATAAAAGCAATGAATAATGAATAAAAGCAATATTTCCCAATGTTTTATGAATTAACATTATTTGTTGGCTTATCAGACTATTTCAACGTTGTGATTGCTCATTTATTATATGTGTTGCGTTAGTTTGATTGTGCCCATACTATCTAAGAGTACATTGCTCTCTTTCTGGCATGGTATTTTTAATCTATTAAGTAATTTATGTGTGGTAGAGGTGAAGGGACATCATTTTTTGAAGGTCTGCACTGCAGGTTATTTTCCCTGTTAATATATAAAAGGTATTGCTCTAAGGGTGAACAACATATACCAAAAAATATATAGAAAACAATAAAGTGTACTAAATAAATAGATAATGACAGTCCATACGGGACTCTGAAGCGCTCATAGTCCTCAAATGTGAAAGATAATAGCAAAACAGTCTCTGAGAATGAAGAAATTCTCTCAAAGTGCAAATAATCAAAAAAATCTTCATTCCAACCAGAAATCACCCATGTGAGTGGCCACCACTGTGTAGGGTAAATTGTAGACTTACCAGATCACCCCTTATTACAGGAGGTCGGGTTAGGCTCAATGTAAATAAGGCTCCATCAGGCAGATGGACTATACTGAGACCCACCGCTCCGTTCCAACCATTCCCCACCGCTCCGCTCCAACCATTCCGGGTTAAAGATCAGTATTGGCTCATAAAAAATAATAAAGAGGTGCCTCTCATAGTGTATTATTTCCAGCAATTTTATTAGAACAAGACAAGATTGCACTTGCAACAGCGCTGAAGAACAGACAACAATCACTATGTTTGAGTGTTCCAAGATGGCGGACAACACAATGATGTCAGAATGGAGGCTCCACCCGACACATTTCATCACATAAAGATTCGGAGTAATACATTTATGTATTTACACATTGTTTAGGAGGGGGGTGTCCCTTTTGGTGAGTCTTGCTGCTTTGTGGGGTTGTGGATGTGTGACATTTGTGCAGGTTTTACTTTTATTCTTATTGTCCCTGTTAACACTACACTCTTTGATAGGGTGCTCTCTCACACATTATTGTTCTCTCCCTAACATGTTCCTCACACTGCTTTAACAGGGTGTTCTCTCACACTACTCTCCCTAACGAGGTACTCTCACTGCTCTAATGAGAGTGCTCTTTTACATTGCTTTACCATGGCACTCTCTCACATTGCTTAACAGGGTGCTCTGAAACATTAATCTAACAGGGTGCCCTTTCACATTGCTTCACACTAATCTAACAGGGCGCTCTCTCACATTGCTTTAACAGGGTGCTCCCTCACACTAATCTAACAGGGCGCTCTCTCACATTGCTTTAACAGGGTGCCCCCTCACACTTATCTAACAGGGCGCTCTCTCACATTGCTTTAACAGGGTGCTCCCTCACACTAAACTAACAGGGCGCTCTCTCACATTGCTTTAACAGGGTGCTCCCTCACACTAATCTAACAGGGCGCTCTCTCACATTGCTTTAACAGGGTGCTCCCTCACACTAATCTAACAGGGCGCTCTCTCACATTGCTTTAACAGGGTGCTCCCTCACACTAATCTAACAGGGCGCTCTCTCACATTGCTTTAACAGGGTGCTCCCTCACACTTATCTAACAGGGCGCTCTCTCACATTGCTTTAACAGGGTGCTCCCTCACACTAATCTAACAGGGCGCTCTCTCACATTGCTTTAACAGGGTGCTCCCACACACTAATCTAACAGGGTGCTCCCTCACACTAATCTAACAGGGCGCTCTCTCACATTGCTTTAACAGGGTGCTCCCTCACACTAATCTAACAGGGCGCTCTCTCACGTTGCTTTAACAGGGTGCTCCCACACACTAATCTAACAGGGTGCTCCCTCACACTAATCTAACAGGGCGCTCTCTCACATTGCTTTAACAGGGTGCTCCCTCACACTAATCTAACAGGGCGCTCTCTCACATTGCTTTTACAGGGTGCTCCCTCACACTAATCTAACAGGGTGCCCTTTCACATTGCTTCACACTAATCTAACAGGGTGCCCTTTCACATTGCTTCACACTAATCTAACAGGGTGCCCTTTCACATTCATTCACAATAATCTAACAGGGTGCTCTCTCACATTGCTTTAACAGGGTGCTCCCTCACACTAATCTAACAGGGTGCTCCCTCACACTAATCTAACAGGGTGCTCCCTCACACTAATCTAACAGGGTGCTCCCTCACACTAATCTAACAGGGTGATCTCTCACATTGCTTTAACAGGGTTCTCCTTCATACTGCTCTAACAGAATGTTCTCTCACATTGTATTTAGGCCCGGTTCACATCTATGCGGTTCTTCTTGCTGTGTTTGCACAGGCACGGCAGCTCATTCATTTGAATGTTAATGTACCATGCGATTTCCATGTGAGGGACACAGCACTGTGTTTTTCAGTGCATGGGGGTGCTATTAAGAGTTAATGGTCACGTTTCCTGTGCAGAACAGCCTTTTGTGTGGATGCATGCAGGTGCAGGAACGTATGCTATTTGCACGCACTGCCGCAGCCACATATATGTGCACATACATTAATAGGTTGCTTTCTCACACCTTTCTTCCTAACAAGGGGTCCCTCACACCTCACTTCCAGGATGCTCGCTCACTTTACCATAACAAGGTACTCTCTCACACTGCTTTAAAGTAATTGTAAACCTAGTTTCTAATTTTTTAAATAGCAAATATGTTATACTTACCTGCTCTGTGCATCGGTTTTGCACAGAACAGCCCCAATCCTCCTTTTTTCAGGTTCCCTGCCAGCACTCCTGCTCCTCCCATTCCCTGCTGAGTACTCCCCTAGCAAGGTGCTATGGTAGAGGAGAACACAGAATTTTTTTTAACCTTTTTAGGTTAAAACCTTCTAGCTTCACAAACACTTTAACAGGCAGCTCTCTGTTTAAGGTAAGTTTTGCAGCAAATGCTGTTGTTTTATTTTATTTATTTTAACTATTTATTTATTTATTGAATTTTTATAAGCCCATTAAACAGCCCAAATAATTGCTTATTACATCAGTTTACATCTATAAAAAGTAATTTTACATTTGTTCTAAGGGTTGTTAGCAATAGGTTACAGTGTGAAGATGCAGTGTTCTCCTGAACTGAGGAGCTTAAATCTAAATATAAATGTACTTGAGGTCTGCCACTTAATAAATAATGCAGGCCAACTTACCTTGAAAAAACACATTACACAGCTATTTTATTCTATGACTCACATCTCTCCGTTTATTCTGCAAGTACAATTACATTGATGTAAGGCCTAAGTATCGGCAGAGTACACATGACACCCAGTTTGTTCTACAGATGGCTACATATATTACAATTTCATTGTACTGTTCCTGTATAGTCGTTGATAAATTAGAGTTTTACATGTAAGGCTGACAGTTATATTGACAAGCATTTCATTACGTTTAAATTATAAAACACATTTAGAATTTATTTCAGTGGAATGTACCAGGTAGCCCATTTTGATTGTGACCCGTGTATAGTATATGCCATATGTGAAAGATAAAAAGTGTGGGGAAAACAGCAATGGTAGCTTACATATTTAGTGTGGCTGAAAAAAGACAAATTCCATCCAGTTCAACCAAAAAAAAAATTATAATCCTATACCCACCATTGATCCAGAGGAAGGCAAAAAAAAAAACAACAAGGCATGATCCAATTTGCTCCTGCAGGGGGAAAAACATCCTTCATGATCCCCCGAGAGGCAATCGAATATTCCCTGGATCAGGGGCGGACTGACAACTCATGGGACCCCCAGGCAATATGGGATCATGGGGCCCCTGTGTCCTTGCCCAAACTCAAAAAAGCCTATGAAAAAGGTACCAGGGGCATCTCATAGGGCCCCCTACTGACCCCGGGCCCTCGGACAGTGCCCGAGTTTCCAAATGGTCACTCCACCCCTGCCCTGGATCAACTTTACCTATAAATGTTAGTATCCAGTTATATTCTGTGTATCTAAGAAAGAATCCAGGCCTTTTTTAAAGCAATCCACTGAGCTGGCCCAAACCAACTCTTGAGGGAGTCTATTCCACATTTTCACAACTCTCACTGTGAAGAAACCTTTCCGTATTTGGAAATGAAATCTCTTTTCCTACAGACATAAAGAGTGCCCCCTTGTCCTCTGTGATGACCTCAGGGTGAATAGCTCTACACCGAGTTCACTATATGAATCACTGATGTACGTATACAGGTTGATCATATCTCCCCTTAATCTCCTCTTCTCAAGAGAGAATAAATACAGTTCCTCTAATCTTTCCTCATAGCTGAGCTCCTCCATGCCTCTTATCAGTTTTGTTGCCCTTCTCTGTACTCTCTCCAGTTCCCCAATGTTCTTTTCGTGAATTGGTGCCCAAAACTGAACTGCATATTCCAGATGACGTATTAGTAATGATTTGTACAGGAGTAATATGATATCTCTCTCTCTGGAGTCTATACCTCTTTTAATACAAGAGAGGATTTTGCTCGCTTTAGAAACCACAGCTTGCCATTTCATGCCATTATTAAGCTTGTGATCTACCAGAACTCCCAGATCTTTCTCCACCATTGATTCCCCCAGTTGTACCCCCCTAGTATGTATGATGCATGCATATTCTTAGCCCCCAAGTGCAGAACTTTACATCTATCCACGTTAAACCTCATTTGCCACATAATTGCCCAATTAACAGTGCATTATTTCCACATGCAATAATACATGAACAAATTCAGACTAGTCTTTGAACGCTGCCTGCCCTGAACATTGGACTGTCACCAGACCACTCTGCCTATCTGCCAACTGCAAGTACTGTTTCACTGTGCTTAGTTCGCTCCATCCCCAACATGGTTGCCAGGCACTATAGCATTGTGTATAAGACCTGGGGGCAGCTGAGTACCAGTGGGCCTGCTTGCCTTATGGGAAAGGGGGCTGCTATAGACGAAGAACACAGCAGTCATCTTTAGTGCCTGACCACCAACGCTAGGGGTAGGCGTGACAGGCACAGAGGTGATGAAGTACAAAAAAAAAACAAAATCAAACATATAAAACAAGTTTAGAAAAGAAATGACTGGGCAGAAAAGGAGTATTTCAAGCAGGATCAGCTCCTGATCAACAAAAATTATGTCTGAAAAAATGTTCTACATTTTCTACTTTTGTACAATCTACAATGTCAAGTTTGTCAGTGACCAGGTGACCTGACCGACAAGTTCAGAGGAAACTCCAGGCAGTAAAACAAAAAAATATGAGTGTTACTGACTCTGAATAAATTTGCCAAAATCTGCGAATTTGCATTGTTAGCCTTTGCACAAAGGTTGGCAAGTCTCAGTACTGGATAGGAAAACCCAATTCCAGAGCAGGATCTTGTGATAGGGGAAACTTGCCTTGTGCCAGGATGTCATCAATGCTATTACCTGCTTGTTAAAATATTTTAATAATTAAGAGAACTATTACCATTAAAAAAGTAAATTATACCATTTTAATGACCAAACATAAGAGTATGCACAAAGATGAAATCAATTAAAAGCACCATCTTTTCAAATAGAGAATGTATTAGAAATGTTGGCACGCGGAAGTTTAAAGCAGTATTAAACACAAAAGCAAACATTTATTATTTTGCAGCTTACCAATACTTGGATGTTAGGGCTGCATTTGTTTCTTTTTTTAGGTTTTCTTTCCTTTGTTTTCACCTGGTGATCCTACCAGTAAGCCTTTTGTTTTTCAACAGAACAAGCTGCCCTGCAGATGTAGCAATTACAGGGATGAGACAACCCATTTACCACTAACAGGGATGCTTACAACTGTCTGCATTTATTTTTTTATGCAAAAACTTTGCCCCAAAAGGAACAAAACTGTTTGCTGTAAGTGCTTAGAAATTGTTAGCTGGTGGTTTTCTTCAGATGGTTTAGTGTATTTAAATCTGTTAGTGTGTGTAACACTCCCTTAACAATGCTGCTGTCCAAGGTGTCTCTGTTGCTCATTCATCCAGAGTGTAGGCACTTTAATATAGGAGGTGTGTTACTGGTCAAATCTTCTTGGTAAAAAGAGATGGAAGAAACTAAAAAAGAAAACGAATGCAGCCACCGCAGCTAATGAACGGTAAGCTGCAATACATTACATGTTTTGTTCTAGGTTTAGTACCACTTTAATCATCTAATTATGGAAGAATCTGATAGGTCATGTCATAATGCATTTCCGATGGGCTATATATCTGGAGTGCACTGAGCAGAGAGCACAGTTTGGAATGCCCCAGCCCTGACATCAGTGCTGGTGCACTCTATGCCCACTAAGAAGGGACAGAAATGGAGTGTTTGCGAATATGTGACAGCACAATAACATAAGGAAATCGGTACTGTGAAATTGATTTTTATAAAAATGAATAAAACATTGTTACACATGCCATGGGAACATGTTGAGTAAGCCTTTCCATCTACTTTTTTAATGTTCTGTAAATGATACAGATTTATTCATCATTTTACCAAAATATAATGTTATTTGTAAGATCATATACTGTATTACTGCACTTATGAAATACATTAACAGCTTGTATTAGAACAAAACATCAGCTTGTAATTACACCTTTATTGACATTAATACACATAAATCTGAATTTTCTGCTAAGTATGTAAAACAGCACTGTACTATAAAATCATAAAACCCAATAATAGCTAAGCAGAACATAACTTACTTCCTTTGTAAAAGGCTATTAGGAATTCTAGTCATAAATTTCTTGTTGTCATGATGACTTTTTTCTGCAGGCATAGATGGAAGATGTTTCACATTTACTTCCATGTAACAGTCCATCAGAATATAATTTAATATATACACAGTGCATCCAGAAAGAATTCACAGCGCTTAACTTTTGCCACATTTTGATATGTTACAGCCTTATTCCAAAATGGATTAAATTAATTTTTTTCCTCAACATTCTACAAACAATACCCCATAATGACAAGGTGAAAGAAGTCTGTTTTGAAATCTTTGCAATTTATAAAAAATAAAAAAAGAAGAAAAAAATATAATATATGTATATATATATATATATATATACACACACACACACACACACACACACTATATTGCCAAAAGTATTGGGACATCCCTCCAAATCATTGGATTCAGGTGTTCCAATCACCTCCATGGCCACAGATGTATTAAATCAAGCACCTAGGTATTCAGATTGCTTCTACAAACATTTGTGAAAGAAATGGGTAGCTCTCAGGAGCTCAGTGAATTCAAGCATTTTACTGTGATAGGTTGCCACCTGTGCAATAAGTCTATCCGTGAAATTTCCTTGCTACTAATTATTCCACGGTCAACTGTCACTGGTATTGTAACAAAGTGGGAGCAACTGGGAACAACAACTCAACCATGAAGTACTAGGCCACGTAAAATGACAGAGCGGGGTCAGTGCATGCTGAAGCGCACAGTGCGCAGAAGTCGCCAACTGTCTGCAGAGTCAATAGCTAAAAACCTCCAAACTTTATGTGGCCTTCAGATTAGCACAACAACAGTGCATAGAGAGCTTCATGGAATGGGTTTCCATGGCCGAGCAGCTGCATCCCAGCCTTTCATCGCCAAGTGCAATGCAAAGCATCGGATGCAGTGGTGTAAAGCATGTTGCCACTGGACTCTAGGGCAGTGGAGATGTGTTCTCTGGAGTGATTAATCATGCTTCTCTGTCTGGCAATATGATGGATGTGTCTGGGTTTGGAGGTTGCCGGGAGAACGGTACTTGCCTGAATGCATTGTGCCAAGTATAAGGTTTGATGAAGGGGAGATTATGGTGTGGGGTTGTTTTTCAGGGGTTGGGCTTGGCCTCTTAGTCCAAGTGAAGGGAACTGTTAAGGCATCAGCATACCAAGACATTTTGGATAATTTCATGCTCCCAACTTTGTGGGAACAGTTTGGGAATGGCCCCTTCCTGTTCTAACATGACTGCGGACCAGTGCACAATGCAAGGTCCAAAAAGATGTGGATGAGCGAGTTTGTGGTGCAGAAACCTGACTGGCCTGCACAGAGTCCTGACCTCCACCCAATAGAACACTTTTGGGATGAATTACAGCAGAGACTGCGAGCCAGGCCTTCTCATCCGACATCAGTGCCTGACCTCTCAAATGTGCTTCTAAAAGCGTGGTCAAACTTTCCCATAGACACACTCCTAAACCTTGTGGACAGTCTTACATCCCAATACTTTTGGCAATATAGTGTATATATATATATATATATATATATACACACACATACATATACATACACACACACAGTTCCTTGAAAAAGTATTCATACCCCTTGTAATTTTCCACATTTTGTCATGTTACTACCACAAATGTAAATGTATTTTATTGAAATTTTATGTGATAGATAAACACAAAAAAGTGGCACAAGTGGAAGGAAAATGATAAATGGTTTTCAAATTATTTTACAAATAAAGTACGTGCCACTCTGTGTTGGTCTATCACAAAAACATCACAATAAAATACAGTTACGTTTTTGGTTGTAACATGACAAAATGTGCAAAAATGTCAAGGGGTCTGAAAATTTTTTCAAGGCACTGTGTGTGTGTATATATATATATATATATATATATATATATATATATATACATATATATAAATACACACACAGTATCTCACAGAAGTGAGCACATCCCTCACATTTGTGTAAATATTTTATTATACCTTTTCATGTGACAACACTGAAGAAATGACACTTGGCTACAATGTAAAGTAGTGATTGTACAGCTTATATAACAGTGTAAATTTGCTGTCCCCTCAAAATAACTCAACACACAGCCATTAATGTCTACACCGCTGGCAACAAAAGTGAGTACACCCCTACGTGAAAGTGTCCAAATTGTGTCCAATTAGCCATTTTCCCTCCTCGGTGTCATGTGATTTGTTAGTGTTACAAGGTTTCAGATGTGAATGGGGAGCAGGTGTGTTATATTTGGTGTTATTGCTCTCACTCTCTCATACTGATCACTGGAAGTTCAATATGGCACCTCATGGCAAAGAACTCTCTGAGGATCTGAAAAAGAGAATTGGTGCTCTACACAAAGATGGCCTAGGCTATAAGAAGATTGCCAAGACCCTAAACTGAGCTGCAACATGGTGGCCAAGACCATACAGCGGTTTAACAGGACAGGTTCCACTCAGAACAGGCTTCACCATGGTCGACTAAAGAAGTTGAGTGCACGTGCTCAGCGTCATATCCAGAGGTTGTCTTTGGGAAATAGACGTATGAGTGCTGCCAGCATTGCTGCAGAGGTTGAAGGGTTGGGGGGTCAGCCTGTCGGTGCTCAAACCATACGCCGCATACTGCATCAAATTGGTTTTATGGCTGTCGTCCCAGAAGGAAGCCTCTTCTAAAGATGATGCAAAAGAGAGCCCGCAAACGGTTTGCTAAAGACAAGCAGACTAAGGACATAGATTACTGGAACCATGTCCTGTGGTCTGATGAGACCAAGGTAAACTTATTTGGTTCAGATAGTGTCAAGCATCTGTGGCGGCAACCAGGTGAGGAGTACAAAGACAAGTGTGTCTTGCTTACAGTCAAGCATGGTGGTGGAAATGTCATGGTCTGGTGCTGCATGAGTGCTGCCGGCACTGGAGAGCTACAGTTCATTGAGGGAGCCATGAATGCCAACATGTACTGTGACATACTGAAGCAGAGCATGATCCCCTTCCTTCGGAGACTGGTCCGCAGGGCAGTATTCCAACACGATAAGGACCCCAAACACACCTCCAAGATGACCACTGCCTTGCTAAAGAAGCTGAGAGTAAAGTTGATGGACTGGCCAAGCATTTCTCCAGACCTAAACCCTATTGAGCATCTGTGGGGAATCCTCAAATGGAAGGTGGAGGAGCACAAGGTCTATAACATCCACCAGCTCCGTGATGTTGTCATGGAGGAGTGGAAGAAGACTCCAGTGGCAACCTGTGAAGCTCTGGTGAACTCCATGCCCAAGAGGGTTAAGGTAGTGCTGGAAAATAATGGTGACCACACAAAATATTGACACTTTGGACCCAGTTTGTACATTTTCACTTAGCGGTGTACTCACTTTTGTTGCCAGCAGTTTAGACATTAATGGCTGTGTGTTGAGTTATTTTGAGGGGACAGCAAATTTACACTGTTATGCAAGCTGTACACTCACTACTTTACATTGTAGCAAAGTGTCATTTCTCCAGAGTTGTCACATGAAAAGATATAATAAAATATTTACAAAAATGTGAGGGGTGTACTCACTTCTGTGAAATACTGTGTGTGTTATATTTATATATATATATATATATATATATATATATATATATATAGTGAATTCATAAATTTAGACCCCCTTCATTTTTTTCAGTTGTTATGCTGCAGCCCGATACTACAGCTGTTTAAATTCATGTTTTTTCTCATTAATCTACACTTACTACCCCATACTGGCAAAGTGAAAACAAAACTAGTTGCGTCATACTGAAAAAGACTCAAGGCTGTAATTGCTGCCAAAGCTGCTTCAACAAAGTACTGAGTGAAGGGTCTGAATACTTAAGTACCTGTAATCTTTCAGTTGTTTCTTTATAATAAATTCACAGACATTTCTAAAATTCTGTTTCCACTTTTTTAATATGGGGCACTAAGTGTATTCATCAAAAAAAAAAAAATGAATTTAAACAACTGTAGTATCAGGCTGCAACAAAACAAAATTGAAAAACGTAAAGGGGGTCTGAATATGTATATATATGTTGAGGGTTGTTGGTCTCTTTGATTGATGGATTTCCCCTGGTCAAGACAGAAAATCTTGTCAGCATGTGTGGTGTGTCTTAGTCCTTAGTGGAGCAGCTGGGATCAAGCTAGAGAGGCAGTAGTTGAAATTAATAACCTGTAGGCCCAGTTGTGTCAATGGCAAAGATAAAACACAAGCAGAATGGTCACATGAACAGCAGAGTGTGGCCCGAGAGTTTCTAAGACCCGTCTGGAAAGTTGTGATATCAGATGTATGTGTAGTGGCATTTGTAGAAGTTCCTGCTCGTAGCATAATTCTAACCTTTCCCTCTTCTCTTTGGCCACCCCCGTAATACACAGATGATATGTGTTAAGACCCCCACTACATTTATATGTACACTGATGCAGAGTAGGGGGTTACTTAACAGTTCAGAACAACGTAGTAAGAGATAGGTCTTAGAAAAAACCTTATCTGTCCGGCCACACATACCTTGTGTCCACCAAGTTCTATGTGCCTCATATAATATACTGTAATACAGTCATTATACATGCAATGAACCATGTATTTCAAGATATTTTTTTCTTAAACATTACTATGATGGACCACCTGGCACCCTGTTTGGGTCTTCTGTCAGAGAACTGCTTCCTTGCCACTGGGACACAGGACCAAGGTATTATAGCCGGACATTGCATCCAAGGACTAGAAGACACTAGCTTAGGTTCAACTAGAACTGTTTACTGAACAGAAATACAGGTTTTTATACACTTCACAAATAGTGGCAGTCCTCACATGAACAATAATTGCAATTACACCTTAGGATAAACATCCCACACTGATTAGATAATGTGGTAGAGCTGACACAAGACTAATCCCATCATGTAGGAACCTCCAGGAGGTCTTGCCAACAGACAGAAACAATAGGTGACTCAAATTACTAAATTAACAATGGAACAAATACTCAACGGAAAACACATAACACCTTGATAAACATATTACAGCAAGAGACCTCAGCATCAGGTTGTTTTGAGCTGATTATATTAACATCTGCTCTAAGTCTAAAAAATAGAGCAGGAACCTTTTTTTTCAAATTGGTGTGGCACCACAAAGTCAGAGTCGCACAGATTTAAATGGTTCCATTGCCGACAATATGTGCGATTTGTCATGCAATTTGAAACAGTCAAATCGCATTACAATTCTCACCGGTGTGAACCAGGGCTTAGTTTACCTCACCACTTTCAGTACACACTCCCCAAATTTACCTCACTTACTCCACTCACTGTACATTCTGGATTACCCCTCTAGCCAACGTGTACCCAAATGTACCTCACCCCTCACACTGTGCACCAAGATAAAACTCATAGGTATGCTGATGTGCCATTTATGTTGCATGGCACCCCAATGAACCTTGACAATGCACTTGTGTTACAACCCACCACAGCACAACATAATGCATGATTAAACACATTACACATGCTGCAATATGCCTCAATGGACCAAATGCTTTGTGATACGGTGAAATTTAGTTTGAATCCCTTATAACTGCATGGCCTAGGTATGCTCCCAACTGTAAACTTCAACTTGCTCACAATATCATTGAGTGAGTTCACCAGTACAGGGTAGGTGAGTGCCTACTGAGTGACATGCTTGGGTGCCACCAGATTCGATGGTGCCTTCATTGATTTCGAAATTTGACTAACCAAGCCTTCAATTTGACCTCATGTTGCTACAGAAAATAATTTTCATGGCTATGGATTTTCTTTTCTTTCCAGGTTATTACAGCTGAGAATCAAGAGCTGGCCAGTGGTTCATAAACCAGGTGGATATCCTAACTTGATATTCCACCTAAAGCAACTTCTAAAATTTCTATGCCTATGCTAGATTCAAGCTTTGCTGTCTTTTTCACCAGTGCAGGCTTTCTATTTGCCCAGTTCAGTGATGAGGAGAAAGGCACAATCCTACACTGTGCTTAGCCACATTGAAGCCACTATGAAGCAGCTATGTGCAAAACTACTGACCAATTATACATTACTAAAATATACCTGCCTCGAAGGTCAAAATTATTTAAATGTGCTGCTTTAAGTTCCATACCATGTAAACCTGATATATACTTTTGATAGACATAAGAACAATGTTTTCCTCGCTCACTATATATCACTCCAGTATTGAGGTCTCTGTACTTGCCTTCCTAGGCCTCTTCAGCGACCTTTTGAGACCCTTTTTTTCCCTAATGGATTATTTCATATTATGGTAAATGAATCAGAAGAAAAGGACACCCCTCAAATAGGTGGGAATAGTACAACTCGAAAGTGAATGGTCAATAATCTATGAACATAATGGTAAATATTTATAAAATTGATTCAAGATGAAAGTCAGGCAGTTCCAGTACACACACCACATTACATTACATTTGTCATCCAGTACTAAAAAAGGATATTAAATACTAATACTATACTAAAAAGAAGCAGGGCTTTACTTAGAACAGTGTACTTAAAAAAAATATACAATTATTAAAAGAGAACTATGATATCCAAAAAAATAAACATTTATATCTACATAGATAGCTTCAGCACCGACCTAGTTCAACACAGAAAACTGAGAGATCAAAGACCACTGATTGCTCAGTTCTTGCGTCCGCTCTAAGCACAGTCACCGCTCTCTGCTCTGCCCCTCCTGCTCTCACTAGAGCACCGGACTGTGGAAGGGAAGGAGTGATTGGCTCAGACTCTCAAAGATTCACTAAGCAACTCAGCCAGTCAGGCATCTGGGCAGATTGCCACATTATTGTTGGGATCCCCGCAGGGCCTGCGCCAGATCTGTGATGATAGCAGACATTAGCCCATTGACGGCTGAATCTGGGTCACTGGAGTGCAGAATGAAGTGTACTCCTGTGGCCCACAGGACAAGTAGGGACAAAAGAACTTTGGCCATACTTCTGCTTTAAAGTGTCACTAAAGGCAATTTTTTTCTAGTTTCGGATAGAATAGAGATGGATTAGAACCTTTGTCAGGTTTCATTGCTGTCTCTCTGCCCCCATTAGGAAGATTCACCCCTTCTATTTGTCCTGTTTACCATTATCATCAAAAGTGAAAGTAAAAGAAAATCTCAAATTTTGGGTTTATATCAGAACAGGAATAGAGGGGAAATCACCCAATGGGGACACTAGTTCTGGTGACTCTCTGGGATTCCCTCGCTTTGAAGGGATTTCCTCTCACTTCCTGTTTTGGCTACAAGATAGGATGTGAAGGTAAATCTGCTAATTGACACACAGATGGCAAAGAACAACAGGGGTGTAACCCTCCCTTACTCCTAAATGAAAAAAACAAAAAGTTTTGTCTTTAGTGACACTTTAAGATATGTAGATGAATCATAAAGTCATGTTACCCAATATATGCTGACACAGTTAAATTTGCTCCAGGTACCTTGGCTTCATGGACCTTGGCTTGCCATGGAAGAAATTGAAAATTCTTTCCTCAGCTTCCCCATAGTGAATGAATTACACATTTGACCACAACACATAACAGTTTTTGTACTATACATTTCTGTACTTGGTTATTAATTCAAAAAGATGCCAGCTCTTTAACTGATATTGAGAATGTAACATTTTAGATGGGCCCTAACGCTTAGCAATTAAAAACAGAGGTTCTTCTTTTTCCCTACCCTATCTAAAAATGAAAAAAACAAAAATGTTTGCTCTAGAAACAGTAAGGAACCTGGCTTCAAATGTAGTGAAAAGAAGCAATGCTACTATTGTGTTTATTAATTAAAATTCATGCACAGTTGTTTAAAAATTGTACATGCTAAGGATCTATAATAGAAATGGAATCAATGTGCCGCTTTGTGTCTTCAGTTTGACCATCACAACTCTACTGCATTGACCCGTTTCTTTTGCCTGTAGCCTCAGGGTAGGGTCAGAGAGGAAATCCTAGTCCAGCTAGGACTTGACGCTCACACTGAGCTTTCTTCCCTCACATCCAATGGCTGCAACTAGCAGTGGGGGAGTACAGTAAAAATGTGTGTGTATATAGGCTGTTGGGGTTAGGGCATTAAAATGCATGATCAAAGCACAGGTTTAATTTAAGACCTTGAACTGGTTGCAAAGGCTTAGGGTTTTTTTTTACCTTAATGCATTCTTTGCATTAAGGTAAAAAACCTTCTATGGTCATCTACCCTAAAAACTTACCTGAGCCCCAATTCGATCCAGTACTGTGCCCAAGAGCAGTGACGCGGCCCACTTTCTCTCACCGCAGGATATCTCCATGAGATGCCCCTGGTACCTTTTTCATAGGCTTTTTTGAGTTTGGGCAAGGACACAGGGGCCCCATGATCCCCTATTGCCCGGGGGCCCCATGAGTTGTCAGTCCGCCCCTGACAGCAACAATACAGTTCAATACAAGAAGGATTTGAGGGCCCTGCTCCTTGGAGCTTACAATCTAGGAGGGAGGGGCTAGTGGTACAAAAGGTAGTAACTGTGGAGGATGGACTGGTTGGAAAAGTAGAAGAATCCAGTATTAGCTGAGGGCAGGATAGGCTTCCCTGAAGAGATAGGTTTTCAGAGATCGCCTAAAAGTGAGCAGAGTAGGCGATAGTCTGATAAATTGGGGTAGAGAGTTTTAAAGGATGGGGGAAGCTCTGGAGAAGTCCTGGAGACAAGCATGGGAGGAGGAGACAATGGAGCTAGAGAGTAGGAGGTCTTGCGAGGAGCAGAGAGTATGGTTTGGGTGATTTAGAGACAAGATCGGTGATGTAATTTGGGGCAGAGTTATAAATGGCTTTATACGTTATTGTTAATGTTTTAAATGTTATTTGTTGGGAAACGAGAAGCAGAGTGGAGGGATTGGCAGAGAGGGGTGGCAGATACAGAACGGTTAGTAAGGTGGATGAGTCTAGCAGCAGCATTCATGATAGACTGAAGAGGGGATAGTCTGCAATGAGGTAGGCCAATGAGGAGGGAGTTACACTAGTCAAGGCGAGATATAACAAGGGAGTGAATACGTTTCTTAGTGGTTTCCGAGGTTAGGAACGGGCGTATCTTGGAGATGTTGCGGAGGTGAAGTCTACAAGATTTGGACAGTGATTGGATTTGGGGCTGAAAGGACAGGTGGGAGTCTAGGATTACATCTAGTACCCTGGCATGAGGGGAGGGAATGATGATTGTGCTTTGATCTTGATGGAGAAGTCAGGGGAGGGGGCACGGGCTGCGGGGAATACTAAGAGCTCAGTTTTGGAAAGATTGCGTTTGAGGAAGTGGACCGGCATCCATGCCGATATGTCACTTAGCAGGTTAGTAATGCAAGAGGAGACTGAAGGGGTGAGGTGAGGGGTAGAAAGATAGATTTGTGTGTCATCAGCATAGAGATGGTACTTAAAGCCATGGGAGTTTATCAAGTGACCAAGGGAGGAAGTGTAGATGGAGAAGAGAAGGGGTCCAAGGAGAGAACCTTGAGGGACCCCTACAGAAAGAGGGAGTGAAGAGGAGGAGGAAGCGTTATAGGTAACACTGAAGGAGCACTGTGATAGGTAGGAGGAGAACCAGGAGAGAGCAGAGTCTCTGAGGCCAAGAGAGTGGAGTTTTTTTGAGGAGGAGGGGATGGTCAACCGTATCAAAAGCCGCAAAGAGGTCAAGTAGTAAGAGTACGGAGTAGCGGCCATTGGTTTTAGCAGTTAGTAGATCATTAGTGAGTTTTAATAGGGCAGTTTTAGTGGAGTGTAGTGAGCGAAAGCCAGACTGTAAAGGGTCAAGAAGGTTGTTGTCAGTGAGGTGGGAGCTCAGGCGATTGTAGACTAAGCGTTCTAGGAGTTTAGAGGTAAATGGCAGCAGGGAGATGGGTCTTAAGTTGTTCAGGTTGGTGGGGTCCAGGGAGGGCTTTTTAAGTATGGGAGTGATGTGTGCATGCTTTAGAGGGGAGGGGAAGGCACCAGTAGAGAGGGAAAGATTGAAGATGTGAGTGAGGGAGCATAGGATGGAAGGAGAGGGTGACTGTAGTAGTTGTGAGGGGACAGGATCCAGGAGGCAGGTGGTGAGACGGGCTTCTGAGAAAACCTTAGTGACCTCTTCGGTAGTGGCAAGGTCAAAAGAGGAAAGTGTTGAGGGAGGTTTAGTATAAGGTATGCTAAGTGGGACGGATGTCTGTGCAGTGGCGATGCCACTACGAATTGCGTCAATCTTGTTTTTGAAATGATTTGCAATCTCGTGAGCAGTGAGTGAGGTACTGGGTGGGGGTGGAGGTGGAGAAAGTAGAGAGTTAAAAGTAGAGGAGAGACGACGAGGACTGGATGACAAGGTATTAAAAAGAGTGACAAAGTAGGCTTGTTTGGCAGCATGAAGGGAGGACTTGTATGTTAAGAAAGCAGATTTATATAGGGTGAATGCTTGTTGAGATTTGGTTTTATGCCACAATTGCTCCAGCGCATGACTATGTCGTTTAAGATTTCTGGTGTGGTCAGTCTACCAAGGTTGTAACGGTCAGGGCCTGATGCTTCGTGTTGTTAGAGGAGCAAGTGAGTCTAATGCAGATGAAAGCCAACTGTTGTAGACAGTAGTGGCCAGGTGAGGGCAGGACAGGGGAGAGATTGTGTCATAGAGTTGGTCAGTTGCAGAGTGGAATGGAGCAGGGTTCAAGTTTTGAAGGTTTCTTGCGGTAATTGTTTGCCGCTTGGAGGGATAGGTGTTGGAAGACAAGGAGACTGTGAAGGTGATGAGATTGTGATCAGAGAGAGGAAAGGGGGCGTTTGTGAGGTTGTAGGGAGTGCAAATACGGGAGAAAACAAGGTCTAATGTATTCCCATCAGAGTGAGTGGAGGACTGTATACATTGTACTAATGCAAAAGATGAGGTTATGTTGAAGAGTTGGGATGTAGCCGGGTTGTTGACATTAATAGGGATGTTAAAAGCAATATTAAATGTTAGAATTTATTACTTTGCAGCTTGTCAATTCTAAAATGTGGTAGGAGCATTTGTTTTCTTTTTTTAGCTTTGTTTCCCTTTTTGATCCCACCAGTAAGTGTTATTTTGTTTTCTTCCTGCTAATGCATCTAATTCTACCCTACCCCCAGACTGACAATGCTGCTGTCCAAAGGTGTCTCAGTTGCTCTTCCATCAAGAGTGGAGACACCCTAATATAGGAAGTGTGTTACTGACCAGATCACTAAGTGAAAACAAAAGGAAAAAATAGCCTACAAAACAAAACTAATGCAGCCACCACATTGTATAATATATTACATTCTTTTTTTTGGGGGGGGATTTAATACCACTGTAACTAAAATGAAACATTAAACCGTGCATCAAAACTACAGCTACTATTTATTAAATAATATTTTATGGACAGTGCAATTTGAATTTAAATGTCATGTTCCACTTTAGCAAGCAAATTATTCGAAATAAACTTGGCAGTATAAAAACTAGGAAATAGATTCTCAAATAAATATGTTCTTCATATAAAACGATCACAATGTAGAATTGTATATAATATGTAGCCTACACAACAAAATGTACATGGTTCGTTTTTCTTGATGGGAAGGCTGTTTTATAAATAGCATGTTATTAGACATTAATAGTAAAGGCACCTTCCCAAGTATTCAGTATTAAAGCTTACAAATAAATGGACTTACAATTTTGAAGATTTCTTGTTTTCGGTTAGATGACCTTGCCATCTCAAAGGTACTAGAATCTGCAAATAGCTACTGATATCCCAGCTTTTCCCAATGGTACTTTGTTTGTCTGTAGGCTTTGCTTGTTTGTTGTACATTGCATTGATCTTATGTTTCCTTCTGTCTCTACTGATGTTGTACTCTTGGCTGCTCCTCCCACAATGTGCACGCATTTAGCAGCGGAAAGCAGATTGATTGCCAGCAGGACCGTTTGAAAGCACAATAACCTGACTCAGATTAAATAATGTGGCTGTTCCATTTACGCAAATGGAAGAAAGAGAACATCTAAATTACCTCTATGCTTCTTCCTGTTGTTTTCTGATATGTTATTGTAATCTCAAGGGCAATTGAATAAATGCAGAAATATAAGAAATGTACAATTTTTGTAAATATCTTTACTAAAGATGGTATACTCATAGTTACATAGTCTAGTTGAAAAAAGACACAAGTCCATCTAGTTCAACCAATAAAAGGGGAAAAAAATACAATCCTATACCCATAGTTAAGCCAGAGGAAGGCAAAAAACCCCACCCAATAAAGCATGATCCAATTTGTTCCAGCAGGGGAAAAAAATCCTTCCTGATCCCCCAGGAGGCAATTTAATATTCCCTGGATCACGTGTACTTATAAATGGTCTGATGGAAATCACTGACCAGTTTCTGCTTATCCTCTATTTAAAGCTAAACTCGAGACTAAAAGATACATTTATGTAGACTGCCCGATGTGCCAAAAGATTTGTAATTCTGCTCAGTCTGTCACACATGCCGAACACACTATAGCCAGAAAATCACTAATACACCAATACATTACCAGAATTTTGGTGGTGGTCATTTGAGCATAGAGCTCCCAGGAATAGTGTAGCTGGCCAGTGATTTATTCCCTATACTAAAAAACCGTTCTGACACTTAATCCCCCCCAACATTTAACCTTTAGCATCATGTCTCACTGTATACAGTTTTCTGAAGCATATTTTTGTGAATACATTGCAACATTTTTACCTGGAGGATCCTGCCATTAACCATACTTCCTGTTGCAGGCTGATAGTGCTAAGCCACTGCCTCTCAGTTAGAAGTGGCATTCTCAGCCTGCCATGTTATTTCTTTCAGTTAGCCATTGGGCTGCCTATCTGGTAGTGCTAATACGCAGCCCTATGGCCAACTAAAAAAGCACACACAATAGAATGGCACTTCTGCTGCTAATTGTGATGCAATGACAAGGTTCAGTTCACACTACTGAGACCTGAAAGTCGTGCGACTTACGGTGCAACTTTGACAGGCGACTTTCTGGCGATTTGGTGGCAACTTGAGTACGATTTTGATGCATCTTGATGAGCGACTTTTATGCCAAGCGACATTGCCTGGATAATCTTTCTGCAATGTTGGATCCAAATCACATCAATATAGAAGAGGATCCCACTTGGAGGCAACTTCCATTAAAGTCTATTAGCACAGGAAGTTGCCTTGAAGTAGTACAGGAACCTTTTCTAAAGTCTGAGTGACTTAAGTAGTGTTAATTAAGACAGCTCCCATTGACTAACATGGGATTTCACATGTCATGCGTCTTGGGGTCTCGCTAGTTGGATCCCAAGCCATGGTAGTGTGAACCAGGCCTTAGTGCTGTAGGGGCTGTAACAGAAAGTGCTCTTACTGGCAGGTAAGAAACTGCAATTAATTCACAAAAAAATTCCACAGATCTGCATTAGTTGCTACAAGTAAACACAGCAATCACATGATTCCTGTTTACCTCTGCTGCTAGGGGAAACTTGTAGAGGTCTGACTTGTTCCATCTTCAGGAAGCCTGTGTCTAACTGGACCAGGAGGTCATGCGAGATTTAGGCAGTCATCTTAAACTCAGGAAAGCTATATATCGAGCCCCTGCTGCATCATTTTGGTGGGAATGCAATTTGGGGAGTGTGCAGAAAGAAACAGACACGCTGGCAAGGGAGAGATAAGTTTAGAGCTGGAAATATTTCTTAACAGGGACAGCATAGGGGTGCCCTGGAGTACCCCTGAATGCTACATACAGTGTGGGGAAGGACCTTTTTTCCCAGGTTGCCGCCAGGATTGGTGCATCCTTTAGCCATTCTTTACCAGCACAGTACCCCGAAACTCAGGCATTTGGACAGTCATCTTGGATTCAGGAAAGTGAAATATAGCTCCTGCTGTATCATTTTAGTAGGCATGTGGGGGGAGTGCAGAAGGGGACAGACACAGACTGGCTAGAGTAAGAGAAGTTTAGGGCTGAGAAAAGTTTTTGAGGAGCAGAAAGGGTGCCTTGAAGTATCTCTTAATACTGCATAGAGTGTGGGGATGGACCTTCTTTCCCAGTTTTCCACCAGGGTTGGTTAAGCATTGAGCCATTCACTGCACCCCATCTGGAAGTCCACTGCAGAAATCTTAGGGGCATTTGGTTAAAGAAGTTAAAATTAAGCATATTGTACTTTTTACTATTCATTACCTAGACAAGAAAGTCCGGAGAAAACGACATTTACCTTATCCCATTAAATCATTGCCATACACTTAGCTGCCCACATGTGCAGGATGTAAACAAACATCAAAGGCCACAGTCATCGGACTGAGGTAAGTATGCATCTTGGCAAAGGGATGGTGGGCTAGTTCAGGTCAGGGATGGGGAGTGGGGGATAAAGAATAAGTTTACAATAAGCATGAGTATTTCCTGCATTAATTTCCTGCACATCAGTAGCATAATTTTTATATTGCTTGATGCTGACAAATTTGTGAAAGTACAATCTTTTTAAGTAAATAAGATCATTATTACTGGTTATGAATAGATCTTCCATAGGAAGACTGTTTGTAAGAAACACTGTCTTATATCTCTGGGTAGCTCAAGAAGATCCTTATGACCACCAATTAGATTCAACCTACCTTGAAAGGATGATCTCACTGCACTGGCAATACATTGTGCATAGTGGCAGAAAAGGTTTTAAAGCCTAGTACACACGATGAGAAAATCAGATGAAAAATAACACTTTTGGAGCAATCATCCACTAATCTGATTGTTAGTACACAGCTTTTAAGAGCTGATCACAACAGTTCATGTGAAATTATCTGAAGGGACAAGTACAAAAATTTTTCTCATACAATAGCAGAACTAACGATTTTAATTTAATCAGTACAGTATTTATCCGTAAAAAAGGGAGTGACCAAGACTGCACATGCTTGGAAATGAAAGAATACATTGCAATACATTACATTACATCACTTCCGAAGTTGTATTCTGTCTTATAAGAATTTTCGTAACTTTACTAACCTCTTAATTTTTGATATGAGACTAGCATTAAAAAACATAGACGATCATTTGTCCGATATTCTTATCGTGTGTACGAGGCTTAAAGGACAGAAGCCCACTCACACGAATTGAGTAACTATTTACTTAAGCCTTGTACAGATGATGAGAATATCAGACGAATGATTGTACGTTTTTTTCATGCTAGTCTCATATCAAAAATGAAGAGGTTGCTAAAGTTACAAAAATTCTCGTACGACAGAATACAACTTTGGAATTGTTATCATGTATTATATTGTATTGTAATATGTTCTTTCATTTCCAAGCATGTGCGGTCTTAGTCACACAATTTTTTATAGACAAATACTGTACTGATTAAACAAAAATCATTCTTTCTGATATCGTACGAGAAAAAAATTTTGTGCTGGTCCCTTCAGATAATTTCACATGAACTGTCATGTTCGGCTCTTGAAAGCTGTGTACTAACAACCAGATTATCGTAGGATCGCTCTGAAAGCATTATTTTTCATCTGTGTTTACTAGGCTTTACATTGTGCTGTGTTCAGCAATTAACTGTTATTATCTCACTTACAGCAGGCTAACAAGTCTTCCATATCTCCTTACAGTAAACAGTGCCCCTTTCATGTTTGTCCTTGCCCCCAAAACAGCATACTCTCTAATATCCCTATCAAAAAACAGAATAGGGTAATGCAGGCCATAGACGGGTCGTTTATTGGCCGATTTTTCGTCCGCACGAAAAATCAGCCGATATTCACGCCGTTAGTGGGGCCCGCCCGTCGGCCATTTTTTGTGGATCTTCTCGTTTACTTTTATCGGTCATGCTGGAAAATCCATGAAAAACTGACGTTTTTAGTGGACGATGGTGGCAGCATTGGTGACGACCGATTTTTTGTTTATCGGCCGACAATTTGGCCGATAAACGGCCCGTTTGTGGCCTGCCTAAGTTTCCAAGCAAATAAAGGAGGATAGGCAAACCCCATACAGATGAATGTAGATGGAAATAAGAATACAGTGGAGGCTGTGGTGTGTCACCTAGGATTTCTCATAAAGTGTTCTTTGCATAACGTTACAAGACTGGAGAAGAAGCAGACCATTTGAATTTAAAAGGTAATGTGACCAGGCTCTTCTCCTGTTTGTTTGTTTTTTTCCCTTCATTTAAATGTGGATAAGTACATTTGTAAAGCACACTGCAATGCTATCATTGCTAAATAAATGAGCCTCTAAGGCAACCATTCCCAAACAGGATTTGGTTAGTGACACCTAGATGTTCCTTGAACTGTGGCTCATTGACCTCCCATTTGATGGTATCTGCATAGTTCCAGGACCTACATCACTTGGCAAAGCCAGCAACATGACACCAATGATTTTTTAGCTGTCTATAAGAGCGGTATCGTGACTGCAACTGTAAAGGTTATGTTCTTCCTACTGATAACCAAAGTAAGGGGCATTTTCCCACTGACCACCAATGACCTGGCTTTAATAAAGGCTCCACAAGACCTGACAATTACACTGTTCAACAAATTTTTATTTTTTGCCAGTTTTGGAAACAAAAGGATCCATTTCTTAATGAATTTCACATTCTGAGTTCAAATATAACAATGAAATTTGTCAATTGGCTCTAGTTTTTCTGTAAACGGAATGTTTTCTACTATAGGCGTAATGACTACATAATGCACAATAATTATATAGATAGATGTCTTTCCACAAATATAAAGCAAGTGATATTTACTACATAACAAAGCCTAAATGGCATAATATATTGCATAGGATTACCAAGAAAAATTATAGCCATAAGCTAAGTTGAATCATTTTAATACTTAGGATTCTCACTAGTTTTGTCTTCAGTTTGTGTCGGTTTTGCTTCTCTTGGCTTTTCTCTTGTATTCGAGGAAAGGGCTATCTCTTACAACTGCACGTGACTACACGCTTCAGGTTCTTCCTCACTTGACTCGACCACGAAGGATTCTGGTACTTTAGGAATTGGTAGCCCCTCTCCATGAGGAACTGGACGTATTGCCGATAGAATATTTGGATAGTGCACAGATAACTTTTTTTTCTTATTTAGCTCTTTTACAATTGGAGGCACCATACAAAAGTAACAATTACTAACATGATTTCTTGGCTCTCTCCAAATCATTGGCACAGCGAAAGGCATAGATGCCTTTTTTCCATTCAACCATTGCTCCAGTGCCGTCCCACAAGAATTGCAGCATATATGTGGTGCCCAGCTCTTGTCCTGGTCTCCTATCTTGCAGCCAAAATACAAGTTGTAGGCTTTCTTAATCATTCCTGTTATCCTCCTTTTTTGTGAGATAAAAGTTATTTCACCGCAGATATAGCAGAAATTATCTGCTTTATTCACACAAGTTCGAGGCATTACTGAGTAGCCTATATAAGCATAAAACGAAATGTAAAGACGCTGTCGAACTACAATCAGCTACAGATACTGCAGCTTTTATGCAGTGAAGTGATGCAATTAAAGGCTAATATTGCATCATCTCAGTATACATGCAATTTTCTATTGGTCATCAGTATCAATTGCGCAATATGCAGCTGAAGTTGCATCATAATTTTGAATGGCTTACGTCATTAGATGGGTGAATATATCATGGAAACTAGAGCCAATCAACATTTTTTAGGGTCATTTTCGTTTTCAGCACCCCAAAATTATGTAAGATTAGCTAATTTTATGCCCAAAACTTTTTACCTGTTGAACAGTGTTATTTTAGGGGTTCCCCTAAGGTAATAAGATTGAAAAAGGCTACAATAAGGCATTAATTTAAAATAGCAGTATGCCCATAATTGATATATAAAAATAATAATAATAATACTGCACATTTATAATGTAGAGTAATCCACTCCCACCAGTGGCAGAGTAGTTGACCAGAACCTGGTGTAGCAGCTGGGCGAATGACAGCGAAAGCCATTGAGTGGAAACAGAGGACTTTGTTGGCTGCTAGCTTAAAGGTGATGAGAGCCCTGGAAAGTGTCAAGGTGCAGAATCAAAGATAACACCTGGTCTTCACCAGAGCTCCTAGCGGTGGAGATATTGAGCTGCAAGCAGTATCCAGGATGCAACCCTCCAACTCACCCGAGCAAGCTGCAACCAAAGGCAGTTGACAGCGCTAGGACACTGGCTTACATGGCAACAGGGTACGCAGGGAAACAGCTGGGGAACACAAGTTGATAAATGAGGGACACAGACTGGAGGTGTACAGGTGCAGATAATGAGGCAGGTTGGACTCACAGGGAAAAATGACTAGCACAAAGACTAGTAACAAGAGAGACACAGGGGTACAAGGAGAGACACAGGGGTGGAGAAAGATGGAATGCAGATAGGTATGAATAGAGAGAACAGAGCTATCTAAGGTAAGAGAGACACAAGGTAGGACACAAGCTGGGACACACCAGCAACAAGGTAGCAAAACTACTGAGACATACTGGGAGCAAAACACGGAGCAAACTGGACTACACTAAGAACTAAGCAGGGAACAAGCTAGTCCACACTAGGAACTAAGCCGGGAGCAAGCTGGGCCACACTAGGAACTAAGCAGGGAGCAAGCTGGACCACACTAGGCACTAAGCAGGGAGCAAGCTGGACCACACTAGGAACTAAGCAGGGAACAAGCAGGACCACACTAGGAACTAAGCAAGGAACAAGCTGGGCCACACTAGGAACTAAACAGGGAGCAAGCTGGACCACACTAGGAACTAAGCAGGGAGCAAGCTGGACCACACTAGGAACTAAGCACAGAGCAAGCTGGGCCACACTAGGAACTAAGCAGGGAACATGCTGGGCCACGCTAGGAACTAAGCAGAGAGCAAGCTGGGCCACGCTAGGAACTAAGCACAGAGCAAGCTGGGCCACACTAGGAACTAAGAAGGGAACAAGCTGGACCACACTAGGAACTAAGCAGGGAACAAGCTAGTCTACACTAGGAACTAAGCCGCGAGCAAGCTGGGCCACACTAGGAACTAAGCAGAGAGCAAGCTGGGCCACACTAGGAACTAAGCAGGGAATAAGCTGGACCACACTAGGCACTAAGCAGGGAGCAAGCTGGGCCACACTAGGAACTAAGCAGGGAGCAAGCTGGACCACACTAGGAACTAAGCAGAGAGCAAGCTGGGCCACACTAGGAACTACGCAGGGAACAAGCGGCACCACACTAGGAACTACGCAGGGAACAAGCTGGGCCACGCTAGGAACTAAGCAGAGAGCAAGCTGGGCCACGCTAGGAACTACGCAGGGAACAAGCTGGGCCACGCTAGGAACTAAGCAGGGAGCACTGGACCACACTAGGAACTAAGCAGGGAACAAGTGGGACCACACTAGGAACTAAGCAAGGAGCAAGCTGGGCCACACTAGGAACTAAGCAGGGAGCAAGCTGGACCACACTAGGAACTAAGCAAGGAACAAGCTGGGCCACACTAGGAACTAAGCAAGGAACAAGCTGGGCCACACTAGGAACTAAGCAGGGAGCAAGCTGGACCACACTAGGAACTAAGCACAGAGCAAGCTGGGCCACACTAGGAACTAAGCAGGGAACATGCTGGGCCACGCTAGGAACTAAGCAGAGAGCAAGCTGGGCCACACTAGGAACTAAGCACAGAGCAAGCTGGGCCACACTAGGAACTAAGAAGGGAACAAGCTGGACCACACTAGGAACTAAGCAGGGAACAAGCTAGTCTACACTAGGAACTAAGCCGCGAGCAAGCTGGGCCACACTAGGAACTAAGCAGAGAGCAAGCTGGGCCACACTAGGAACTAAGCAGGGAATAAGCTGGACCACACTAGGCACTAAGCAGGGAGCAAGCTGGGCCACACTAGGAACTAAGCAGGGAGCAAGCTGGACCACACTAGGAACTAAGCAGAGAGCAAGCTGGGCCACACTAGGAACTACGCAGGGAACAAGCGGCACCACACTAGGAACTACGCAGGGAACAAGCTGGGCCACGCTAAGAACTAAGCAGAGAGCAAGCTGGGCCACGCTAGGAACTACGCAGGGAACAAGCTGGGCCACGCTAGGAACTAAGCAGGGAGCACTGGACCACACTAGGAACTAAGCAGGGAACAAGTGGGACCACACTAGGAACTAAGCAAGGAGCAAGCTGGGCCACACTAGGAACTAAGCAGGGAGCAAGCTGGACCACACTAGGAACTAAGCAAGGAACAAGCTGGGCCACACTAAGAACTAAGCAAGGAACAAGCTGGGCCACACTAGGAACTAATAACGGAAAAAGCTGGGGCACACTAGGAACTAAGCAGGGAACAAGCTGGGCCACACTAGGAACTAATAAGGGAAAAAGCTGGGGCACACTAGGAACTAAGCAGGGAATAAGCTGGGCCACACTAGGAACTAAACAGGGAACAAGCTGTGCCACATTAGGAACTAAGCAGGGAACAAGCTGGGATTTGAACACTGGGGCACACAAGAAGCATAGAGAAACACAGTAAGAAACCACAGGGGCCTGGCTGCTAGTGTATGGACGCATTGCTTACTCTAGCCTTTTAAAACTGCCCCCTATGATTGGTTGAAAGCTGGCGGCTGTCAACAGAGGGAAAGGCCCAGAGCTGGAGCCTGGAACATGTGAGTGTGACAATTATATTCTGCCCACTTCAGGATATTGAAGGTGTTGGAGAACAATTCAAACTAGAAAAGCTACAATTTCTGGGGAAATTGTGTGAAGTGTTCTTGCCTCCACCAGTAGTTCTACAACTGGAGTGGGTAGAGTAACTGGGTGGAGTGGCTTGAGTAACTATTGTGTGGTTGGAGTGGGTGGAGTAACTGTGAAAAGGTTGGACTGGGCAGGGTAACTTTATGGAGTGGGCAGAGTAACTCTGTGGAGTGTTTGGAGTGAGTAAAGATAGTAAACATTACACTAACCAATTGATTGATCAAATTTAAAAAGTGCACATGGCAAGCTTGACAGAGTGAGAAATGCATTTCAACTTTTAATTATTTATATAGCACATTTAATTGCAATGTTGTTGCCCAAAGTGCTTCACAGTTACATTAAAACTAGAGATGAGCGAATTATTCAAAAACTCGATTCGGCTGATTCGCCGAATTTGCGGGAGAAATTCGATTCGATGCAAATTTATTTGCCGCAAATTTAACTTATTTAAAGGGTTTCTAGGCTTCAGAGAGCCTTTATATTAGTGCAGAACACTGTACCTTTAATTTAAATGCCCTTGGAGTCTGCTGGGGAAGAGAAATAATACTGTCAGTCAGTATGACATGCAGATGACTGCCGTCGATTTTAGAATCACCGCACACTTCACTCATTTGGGCAGTCACGGGGCACGACGAAGAAGAAGAAGAATGAAAAGAAGAATGAAAAGAAGAAGAAGAATGAAAAGAAGAAGAAGAAGAATGAAAAGAAGAATGAAAAGAAGAAGAAGAAGAATGAAAAGAAGAAGAATGAAAAGAAGAAGAAGAAGAATGAAAAGAAGAAGAAGAAGAATGAAAAGAAGAATGAGAAGAAGAATGAGAAGAAGAATGAAAAGAAGAAGAAGAAGAATGAAAAGAAGAAGAAGAATGAAAAGAAGAAGAAGAAGAATGAAAAGAAGAAGAAGAAGAATGAAAAGAAGAATGAAAAGAAGAAGAAGAAGAATGAAAAGAAGAAGAAGAATGAAAAGAAGAAGAATGAAAAGAAGAAGAAGAAGAATGAAAAGAGGAATGAAAAGAAGAAGAATGAAAAGAAGAAGAAGAAGAATGAAAAGAAGAAGAAGAAGAAGAATGAAAAGAAGAAGAAGAAGAATGAAAAGAAGAATGAAAAGAAGAAGAAGAAGAATGAAAAGAAGAAGAAGAAGAATGAAAAGAAGAATGAAAAGAAGAATGAAAAGAAGAATGAGAAGAAGAATGAGAAGAAGAATGAAAAGAAGAATGAGAATGAAAAGAAGAATGAGAAGAAGAATGAAAAGAAGAATGAAAAGAAGAATGAGAAGAAGAATGAAAAGAAGAATGAGAAGAAGAATGAGAAGAAGAATGAAAAGAAGAAGAAGAATGAAAAGAAGAAGAAGAATGAAAAGAAGAAGAATGAAAAGAAGAAGAATGAAAAGAAGCAGAAGAATGAAAAGAAGAATGAAAAGAAGAAGAAGAATGAAAAGAAGAATGAAAAGAAGAAGAAGAAGAATGAAAAGAAGAAGAAGAATGAAAAGAAGAATGAAAAGAAGAAGAATGAAAAGAAGAATGAAAAGAAGAAGAATGAAAAGAAGAAGAAGAAGAATGAAAAGAAGAATGAAAAGAAGAAGAAGAAGAATGAAAAGAAGAATGAAAAGAAGAAGAAGAAGAATGAAAAGAAGAAGAAGAAGAATGAAAAGAAGAAGAAGAATGAAAAGATGAATGAAAAGAAGAAGAAGAAGAATGAAAAGAAGAAGAAGAAGAAGAATGAAAAGAAGAAGAAGAAGAATGAAAAGAAGAATGAAAAGAAGAATGAAGAAGAAGAATGAAAAGAAGAAGAAGAAGAAGAATGAAAAGAAGAATGAAAAGAAGAAGAAGAAGAATGAAAAGAAGAAGAAGAAGAATGAAAAGAAGAAGAAGAATGAAAAGAAGAAGAAGAATGAAAAGAAGAATGAAAAGAAGAAGAAGAAGAATGAAAAGAAGAAGAAGAAGAAGAATGAAAAGAAGAAGAAGAAGAATGAAAAGAAGAATGAAAAGAAGAAGAAGAATTAAAGTACAGCAAAAAGTGTATCTGCAGAGAGCTCCACTATTTCTGACAGTTCTCTGACAGTTCCTTCACATTTACAGCGGTTGAAACATTGTATCTATTTATTTCCGAATAAAAACATCTGTATCCTAAATGGAAACAAATAGATACAATGTTTCAACCGCTGTAAATGAACTGTCAGAACTGTCAGAAATAGCGGAGCTCTCTGCAGTGACACTTTTGCCGGCTGATCGGGAAAAATTCGATTCGTGCACCCCAAGTTTGCTAAAATTCGGATTCGATGCGAATCGAATTTTTCCTGATATTCGAAACGAATTCCACTTCGCCAGGTTCGATTCGCTCATCTCTAATTAAGTGTTCTTGCATAGCAAGGAACACTTATTGTTATCTCACAAATATATTCTTATTAAGTGTTCTTGCATAGCAAGGAACACTTATTGTTATCTCACAAATATATTCTTATTCTTATTTTTATTAAGTGTTCTTGCATAGCAAGGAACACTTATTGTTATCTCACAAATATATTCTTATTCTTATTTTTATTAAGTGTTCTTGCATAGCAAGGAACACTTATTGTTATCTCACAAATATATTCTTATTCTTATTTTTATTCTTATTCTTATTATTATAGCCAAATTTGCCACGCTAACTCCTCCCACAGTTTTTACACTACAAAGACAAGTAATATATCAAAACGTGCGGATTGTTCTCGATCGGATTGCTATTACTTTGTGGAACGTTTCGCCGAATCGTTCAAGAAATATCGCGGTTTTTGCGGCGAAATTTTCCCATAGGAATGAATGGTGCATTTAGAGTGGCAGCAGAGCACAGCTAGAGTGTGCAAAGGAAAAATCAGAACATGATTTGTAAACTGCCATCACTCTGCCATTTTCAAGCCCACCTACACATATCTTATATCAAAACGTTCAGCTAACCCTGCTGTCACTAAAAATGTCCACGGCTAGGACATACTCCTGATAGTTTTCACAATATGACCATTTGTTTGGACCTCACCCCTCCCATTGACTTTCATTGAAACTCCACTTTAGACACAAGAAATTTTAAGGGACGTTTTTAAACTGCGACTGTGCCTTCATTTTTTATCTTTCAGAGACATACTATACATCAAAATTTAGGTCTGTTTCTTGTGATTGTCACAGTATAAACCTTTTCACTGTAGCATTTATACTTTTAAAACTACAAGCGTTTGAAAATGGCAATCGCCAGTGAACTTGGCAAGTTTAAATAGCCTGTTTAGAGCAGAGCTGTCACACACCTGTGACTGACTGAGGTAACAGGTGCAAGCAAAGGTCACTCAGGGGGCAGCTGAGTCACATTAGAGTGAGAAAGCTGCAGTGTGAAAGGAAAAATCAGAACATGATTTGTAAACTGCCATCACTATGTCATTATCAAGCCCACCTACACATATCTTATATCAAAACGTTCAGCTAACCCTGCTGTCACTAAAAATGTTCACGGCTAGGACATACTCCTGATAGTTTTCAGAATATGACCATTTGTTTGGACCTCATCCCTCCCATTGACTTTCATTGAAACTCCACTTTAGACACAAGAAATTTTAAGGGACGTTTTTAAACTGCGACTGTGCCTTCATTTTTTATCTTTCAGAGACATACTATACATCAAAATTTAGGTCTTTTTCTTGTGATTGTCACAGTATAAACCTTTTCACGGTAGCATTTATACTTTTAAAACTACAAGCGTTTGAAAATGGCAATCGCCAGTGAACTTGGCAAGTTTAAACAGCCTGTTTAGAGCAGAGCTCATCACACACCTGTGACTGACTGAGGTAACAGGTGCAACCAAAGGTCACTCAGGGGGCAGCTGAGTCACATTAGAGTGAGAAAGCTGCAGTGTGAAAGGAAAAATCAGAACATGATTTGTAAACTGCCATCACTCTTTCATTTTCAAGCCCACCTACACATATCTTATATCAAAACGTTCAGCTAACCCTGCTGTCACTAAAAATGTTCACGAATGCCAGTAGTGTACCGCGCTCCAATATATTCTACCTTATGTGATATAATGAATTCATAAGTGTACCACCGATAATCAAATAATTACATCAATTAATTATACTTAAATATATGATTTGTGTAAATACATAAAATAAATTAATTTATCAATGTGAAAAAACAAAAACTATGAATGAAAAATATAAATAAAAAATAAAAAATATTTGCAGGGCGAATGACAGTTCCTTCTGTATAAATGAGATGGTGTTATTATTCAGTCTGGATAAAATTAAAATAAAATTAAAATTATAATAAAAAAATAAAATAAAATAAAATTAAAATAAAAATAAAATTAAAAATTAAAATTAAAATAAAAATTAAATGAAAAATAAAATAAAAATTAAATTAAAATTAAAATTAAAATAAATAAAAAATATTTGCAGTGGGAATGACAGTTCCTTCTGTATAAATGAGATGGTATTATTATTCAGTCTGGATAAAAATAAAAATAAAATAAAAATTAAATTAAAATAAAAAAAAATAAAACTAAAATTAAAATAAAATTAAAAATAAAAATAAAAATTAAAATAAAAAAATTAAAATTAAAATAAAAAATTAAATAAAAATAAAATTAAAAATAAAATTAAATTAAAATAAAATAAAAATAAAATTAAAATTAACATAAAATTAAAATTAACATAAAATTAAAATTAACATAAAATTAGAATTAAAATAAAAATAAAAAAAAAATTAAAATTAACATAAAATTAAAATAAAAATAAAATTAAAATAAAAATAAAATAAAAATTAACATAAAATTAAAATTAACATTAAATTAAAAATAAAATAAAATAAAAATTAAAATTAAAATTAAAATAAAAAAAAAATTAAAATAAAAATAAATAATTGATATCCTGGATAAGACACTATGTTTCTTTTCTTTAATATTTAATTAATACTAATTTTAGCACGCAATTGAACTTGGCAAGTTTAAAAAGCCTGTTTAGAACAGGCATGCTGACATTCCTCTCAGAGTGAGTTGTCATAGCAACCCAGCTGTCTCAGCACAGTGAGCCTACTCCGCCCTCTCCAGGTGCAGCAACCAAAGGTCACTCAAGAGGCAGATGACTCACGAGGCTGGACTGTGAGCTTCAAAATACAAGCTGAAATGCATTTCTCACTATCAGGCTTGCAATGTGCACTGCTTACATTTCATCAATCATTTGGTAAAGGTTGCGGCAAGAACACTTTACACAATTTCCCCAGAAATTGTAGATTGTCTAGTTCTTATTAAGTGTTCTTGCATAGCAAGGAACACTTATTGTTATCTCACATATATATTCTTATTCTTATTCTTATTATAGCCATATTTGCCACGCTAACTCCTCCCACAGTTTTTACACTACAAAGACAAGTAATATATCAAAATGTGCGCATTGATCCCGATCGGATTGCTATTACTTTGTAGAACGTTTCGCCGAATCGTTCAAGAAATATCGCGGTTTTTGCGGCGAAATTTTCCCATAGGAATGCATTGAGCAGCACAGCACAGCTAGAGTGTGCAAAGGAAAAATCAGAAAAATCAGAACATGATTTGTAAACTGCCATCACTCTTTCATTTTCAAGCCCACCTACACATATCTTATATCAAAACGTTCCGCTAACCCTGCTGTCACTAAAAATGTTCACGGCTAGGACATACTCCTGATAGTTTTCACAATATGACCATTTGTTTGGACCTCACACCTCCCATTGACTTTCATTGAAACTCCACTCTAGACACCAGACATTTTAAGGGACGTTTTTAAACTGCGACTGTGCCTTCATTTGTTATCTTTCAGAGACACACTATACATCAAACTGTAGGTCTTTTTCTTGTGATTGTCACAATATAAACCTTTTCACGGTAGCATTTATACTTTTAAAACTACAAGCGTTTGAAGATGGCAATGGCCAGTGAATTTGGCAAGTTTAAATAGCCTGTTTAGAGCACAGCTTCTCAAACACCTGTGACTGACTGAGGTAACAGGTGCAAGCAAAGGTCACTCAGGGGGCAGCTGAGTCACATTAGAGTGAGAATGCTACAATGTGAAAGGAAAAATCAGAACATGATTTGTAAACTGCCATAACTATGTCATTATCAAGCCCACCTACACATATCTTATATCAAAACGTTCAGCTAACCCTGCTGTCACTAAAAATGTTCACGGCTAGGACATACTCCTGATAGTTTTCAGAATATGACCATTTGTTTGCACCTCACTCCTCCCATTGACTTTCATTGAAACTCCACTTTAGACACAAGAAATTTTAAGGGACGTTTTTAAACTGCGACTGTGCCTTCATTTTTAATATTGCAGAGACATACTATATATCAAAATTTAGGTCTGTTTCTTGTGATTGTCACAATATAAGCCTTTTCACGGTAGCATTTATACTTTTAAAACTACAACCGTTTGAAGATGGCAATCGCCAGTGATGTCAGCAACTTGGAGCAGTTTGTTTATAACCATGACTCTGCCCTTGGTGTGGAGGGAGTTGCCATAGGAACCCAGCTGTGTGAGCAGGAAGCAGAGAGACAAAAGCTAACCTGCCCACTCCAGTTGTGTGGAGGCCAGAACACCACACAATTTCCACAGAAATTGTGAAGACGCCAGTGAAGTGAGCAATTTGAAGCAGTTTGTTTTTAACCGCTCTTCTCTGCCATATTTGAAATCTAATTCTTTTCCTTATTATAGCCATATTTGCCACGCTAACTCCTCCCACAGTTTTTACACTACAAAGACAAGTAATATATCAAAACGTGCGCATTGATCCCAATCGGATTGCTATTACTTTGTAGAACGTTTCGCCGAATCGTTCAAGAAATATCGCGGTTTTTGCGGCGAAATTTTCCCATAGGAATGCATTGAGCAGCACAGCACAGCTAGAGTGTGCAAAGGAAAAATCAGAAAAATCAGAACATGATTTGTAAACTGCCATCACTCTGCCATTTTCAAGCCCACCTACACATATCTTATATCAAAACGTTCCGCTAACCCTGCTGTCACTAAAAATGTTCACGAATACCAGTAGTGTACCGCGCTCCAATATATTCTACCTTATGTGATATAATGAATTCATAAGTGTACCACCGATAATCAAATAATTACATCAATTAATTATACTTAAATATATGATTTGTGTAAATATATAAAATAAATTAATTTATCAATGTGAAAAAACAAAAACTATGAATGAAAAATATAAATAAAAATAAAAAATATTTGCAGTGGGAATGACAGTTCCTTCTGTATAAATGAGATGGTGTTATTATTCAGTCTGGATAAAAATAAAATAAAATTAAAATTAAAATAAAAAAATAAAATAAAATTAAAATAAAAATAAAATTAAAAATTAAAATTAAAACAAAAATAAAATGAAAAATAAAATAAAAATTAAATTAAAATTAAAATTAAAATAAATAAAAAATATTTGCAGTGGGAATGACAGTTCCTTCTGTATAAATGAGATGGTATTATTATTCAGTCTGGATAAAAATAAAAATAAAATAAAAATTAAATTAAAATAAAAAAAAATAAAATTAAAATTAAAATAAAATTAAAAATAAAAATTAAAATTAAAATAAAAATAAAATTAAAATTAAAAAAAAAAATTAAATAAAAATAAAATTAACATAAAATTAAAATAAAAATAAAATTAAAATAACATAAAATAAAAATAAAAATAAAATTAAAATTAAAATAAAAATAAAATTAATTTAAAATAAAAATAAAATTAAAATTAACATAAAATTAAAATTAACATAAAATTAAAATTAAATTAAAATAAAAATAAAATTAAAAATAAAATAAAATAAAAATTAAAATTAAAATAAAAAAAAAATTAAAATAAAAATAAAAATAAATAATTGATATCCCGGATAAGACACTATGTTTCTTTTCTTTAATATTTAATTAATACTAATTTTAGCACGCAATTGAACTTGGCAAGTTTAAAAAGCCTGTTTAGAACAGGCATGCTGACATTCCTCTCAGAGTGAGTTGTCATAGCAACCCAGCTGTCTCAGCACAGTGAGCCTACTCCGCCCTCTCCAGGTGCAGCAACCAAAGGTCACTCAAGAGGCAGATGACTCACGAGGCTGGACTGTGAGCTTCAAAATACAAGCTGAAATGCATTTCTCACTATCAGGCTTGCAATGTGCCCTGCTTACATTTCATCAATCATTTGGTAAAGGTTGCGGCAAGAACACTTTACACAATTTCCCCAGAAATTGTAGATTGTCTAGTTCTTATTAAGTGTTCTTGCATAGCAAGGAACACTTATTGTTATCTCACATATATATTCTTATTCTTATTCTTATTCTTATTATAGCCATATTTGCCACGCTAACTCCTCCCACAGTTTTTACACTACAAAGACAAGTAATATATCAAAATGTGCGCATTGATCCCGATCGGATTGCTATTACTTTGTAGAACGTTTCGCCGAATCGTTCAAGAAATATCGCGTTTTTTGCGGCGAAATTTTCCCATAGGAATGCATTGAGCAGCACAGCACAGCTAGAGTGTGCAAAGGAAAAATCAGAAAAATCAGAACATGATTTGTAAACTGCCATCACTCTTTCATTTTCAAGCCCACCTACACATATCTTATATCAAAACGTTCAGCTAACCCTGCTGTCACTAAAAATGTTCACGGCTAGGACATACTCCTGATAGTTTTCACAATATGACCATTTGTTTGCACCTCACACCTCCCATTGACTTTCATTGAAACTCCACTCTAGACACCAGACATTTTAAGGGACGTTTTTAAACTGCGACTGTGCCTTCATTTGTTATCTTTCAGAGACACACTATACATCAAACTGTAGGTCTTTTTCTTGTGATTGTCACAATATAAACCTTTTCACGGTAGCATTTATACTTTTAAAACTACAAGCGTTTGAAGATGGCAATCGCCAGTGAATTTGGCAAGTTTAAATAGCCTGTTTAGAGCACAGCTTCTCAAACACCTGTGACTGACTGAGGTAACAGGTGCAAGCAAAGGTCACTCAGGGGGCAGCTGAGTCACATTAGAGTGAGAAAGCTGCAATGTGGAAGGAAAAATCAGAACATGATTTGTAAACTGCCATAACTATGTCATTATCAAGCCCACCTACACATATCTTATATCAAAACGTTCAGCTAACCCTGCTGTCACTAAAAATGTTCACGGCTAGGACATACTCCTGATAGTTTTCAGAATATGACCATTTGTTTGCACCTCACTCCTCCCATTGACTTTCATTGAAACTCCACTTTAGACACAAGAAATTTTAAGGGACGTTTTTAAACTGCGACTGTGCCTTCATTTTTAATATTGCAGAGACATACTATATATCAAAATTTAGGTCTGTTTCTTGTGATTGTCACAATATAAGCCTTTTCACGGTACCATTTATACTTTTAAAACTACAACCGTTTGAAGATGGCAATCGCCAGTGATGTCAGCAACTTGGAGCAGTTTGTTTATAACCATGACTCTGCCCTTGGTGTGGAGGGAGTTGCCATAGGAACCCAGCTGTGTGAGCAGGAAGCAGAGAGACAAAAGCTAACCTGCCCACTCCAGTTGTGTGGAGGCCAGAACACCACACAATTTCCACAGAAATTGTGAAGACACCAGTGAAGTAAGCAATTTGAAGCAGTTTGTTTTTAACCGCTCTTCTCTGCCATATTTGAAATCTAATTCTTTTTCTTATTATAGCCATATTTGCCACGCTAACTCCTCCCACAGTTTTTACACTACAAAGACAAGTAATATATCAAAACGTGCGCATTGATCCCGATCGGATTGCTATTACTTTGTAGAACGTTTCGCCGAATCGTTCAAGAAATATCGCGGTTTTTGCGGCGAAATTTTCCCATAGGAATGCATTGAGCAGCACAGCACAGCTAGAGTGTGCAAAGGAAAAATCAGAAAAATCAGAACATGATTTGTAAACTGCCATCACTCTGCCATTTTCAAGCCCACCTACACATATCTTATATCAAAACGTTCCACTAACCCTGCTGTCACTAAAAATGTTCACGAATACCAGTAGTGTACCGCGCTCCAATATATTCTACCTTATGTGATATAATGAATTCATAAGTGTACCACCGATAATCAAATAATTACATCAATTAATTATACTTAAATATATGATTTGTGTAAATATATAAAATAAATTAATTTATCAATGTGAAAAAACAAAAACTATGAATGAAAAATATAAATAAAAATAAAAAATATTTGCAGTGGGAATGACAGTTCCTTCTGTATAAATGAGATGGTGTTATTATTCAGTCTGGATAAAAATAAAATAAAATTAAAATTAAAATAAAAAAATAAAATTAAAATAAAAATAAAATTAAAAATTAAAATTAAAACAAAAATAAAATGAAAAATAAAATAAAAATTAAATTAAAATTAAAATTAAAATAAATAAAAAATATTTGCAGTGGGAATGACAGTTCCTTCTGTATAAATGAGATGGTATTATTATTCAGTCTGGATAAAAATAAAAATAAAATAAAAATTAAATTAAAATAAAATTAAAATAAAATAAAAATAAAAATTAAAAAATAAAATAAAATTAAAATTAAAAAAAAAATTAAATAAAAATAAAATTAACATAAAATTAAAATAACATAAAATAAAAATAACATAAAATAAAAATAAAATTAAAAATAAAATAAAATTAAAATAAAATAAAAATAAAATAAAAATAAAATTAAAATTAACATAAAATTAAAATTAACATAAAATTAAAATAAAAATAAAATTAAAATAAAAATAAAATTAAAATTAACATAAAATTTAAATTAAATTAAAATAAAAATAAAATTAAAAATAAAATAAAAATTAACATAAAATTAAAATAAAAATAAAATTAAAATAAAAATAAAATTAAAATTAACATAAAATTAAAATTAAATTAAAATAAAAATAAAATTAAAAATAAAATAAAATAAAAATTAAAATTAAAATAAAAAAAAATAAAAATAAAAATAAATAATTGATATCCCGGATAAGACACTATGTTTCTTTTCTTTAATATTTAATTAATACTAATTTTAGCACGCAATTGAACTTGGCAAGTTTAAAAAGCCTGTTTAGAACAGTCATGCTGACATTCCTCTCAGAGTGAGTTGTCATAGCAACCCAGCTGTCTCAGCACAGTGAGCCTACTCCGCCCTCTCCAGGTACAGCAACCAAAGGTCACTCAAGAGGCAGATGACTCACGAGGCTGGACTGTGAGCTTCAAAATACAAGCTGAAATGCATTTCTCACTATCAGGCTTGCAATGTGCCCTGCTTACATTTCATCAATCATTTGGTAAAGGTTGCGGCAAGAACACTTTACACAATTTCCCCAGAAATTGTAGATTGTCTAGTTCTTATTCTTATTATTATAGCCAAATTTGCCACGCTAACTCCTCCCACAGTTTTTACACTACAAAGACAAGTAATATATCAAAACGTGCGGATTGTTCCCGATCGGATTGCTACTACTTTGTGGAACGTTTCGCCGAATCGTTCAAGAAATATTGCGGTTTTTGCGGCAAAATTTTCCCATAGGAATGAATGGTGCATCTAGAGTGGCAGCAGAGCACAGCTAGAGTGTGCAAAGGAAAAATCAGAACATGATTTGTAAACTGCCATCACTATGTCATTTTCAAGCCCACCTACACATATCTTATATCAAAACGTTCAGCTAACCCTGCTGTCACTAAAAATGTTCACGGCTAGGACATACTCCTGATAGTTTTCACAATATGACCATTTGTTTGGACCTCACCCCTCCCATTGACTTTCATTGAAACTCCACTTTAGACACAAGAAATTTTAAGGGACGTTTTTAAACTGCGACTGTGCCTTCATTTTTAATATTGCAGAGACATACTATATATCAAAATTTAGGTCTTTTTCTTGTGATTGTCACAATATAAACCTTTTCACGGTAGCATGTATACTTTTAAAACTACAAGTGTTTGAAAATGGCAATCGCCAGTGAACTTGGCAAGTTTAAACAGCCTGTTTTCAGCAGAGCTTCTCACACACCTGTGACTGACTGAGGTAACAGGTGCAAGCAAAGGTCACTCAGGGGGCAGCTGAGTCACATTAGAGTGAGAAATCTACAGTGTGAAAGGAAAAATCAGAACATGATTTGTAAACTGCCATAACTATGTCATTTTCAAGCCCACCTACACATATCTTATATCAAAACGTTCAGCTAACCCTGCTGTCACTAAAAATGTTCACGGCTAGGACATACTCCTGATAGTTTTCAGAATATGACCATTTGTTTGCACATCACCCCTCCCATTGACTTTCATTGAAACTCCACTCTAGACACCAGACATTTTAAGGGACGTTTTTAAACTGCGACTGTGCCTTCATTTGTTATCTTTCAGAGACATACTATACATCAAACTGTAGGTCTTTTTCTTGTGATTGTCACAATATAAACCTTTTCACGGTAGCATTTATACTTTTAAAACTACAAGCGTTTGAAGATGGCAATCGCCAGTGAATTTGGCAAGTTTAAATAGCCTGTTTAGAGCACAGCTCCTCACACACCTGTGACTGACTGAGGTAACAGGTGCAAGCAAAGGTCACTCAGGGGGCAGCTGAGTCACATTAGAGTGAGAAAGCTGCAATGTGGAAGGAAAAATCAGAACATGATTTGTAAACTGCCATAACTATGTCATTTTCAAGCCCACCTACACATATCTTATATCAAAACGTTCAGCTAACCCTGCTGTCACTAAAAATGTTCACGGCTAGGACATACTCCTGATAGTTTTCAGAATATGACCATTTGTTTGCACCTCACTCCTCCCATTGACTTTCATTGAAACTCCACTTTAGACACAAGAAATTTTAAGGGACGTTTTTAAACTGCGACTGTGCCTTCATTTTTAATATTGCAGAGACATACTATATATCAAAATTTAGGTCTGTTTCTTGTGATTGTCACAATATAAGCCTTTTCACGGTAGCATTTATACTTTTAAAACTACAACCGTTTGAAGATGGCAATCGCCACTGATGTCAGCAACTTGGAGCAGTTTGTTTATAACCATGACTCTGCCCTTGGTGTGGAGGGAGTTGCCATAGGAACCCAGCTGTGTGAGCAGGAAGCAGAGAGACAAAAGCTAACCTGCCCACTCCAGTTGTGTGGAGGCCAGAACACCACACAATTTCCACAGAAATTGTGAAGACGCCAGTGAAGTAAGCAATTTGAAGCAGTTTGTTTTTAACCGCTCTTCTCTGCCATATTTGAAATCTAATTCTTTTTCTTATTATAGCCATATTTGCCACGCTAACTCCTCCCACAGTTTTTACACTACAAAGACAAGTAATATATCAAAACGTGCGCATTGATCCCGATCGGATTGCTATTACTTTGTAGAACGTTTCGCCGAATCGTTCAAGAAATATCGCGGTTTTTGCGGCGAAATGTTCCCATAGGAATGCATTGAGCAGCACAGCACAGCTAGAGTGTGCAAAGGAAAAATCAGAAAAATCAGAACATGATTTGTAAACTGCCATCACTCTTTCATTTTCAAGCCCACCTACACATATCTTATATCAAAACGTTCAGCTAACCCTGCTGTCACTAAAAATGTTCACGAATACCAGTAGTGTACCGCGCTCCAATATATTCTACCTTATGTGATATAATGAATTCATAAGTGTACAAATAATTACATCAATTAATTATACTTAAATATATGATTTGTGTAAATATATAAAATAAATTAATTTATCAATGTGAAAAAACAAAAACTATGAATGAAAAATATAAATAAAAAATAAAAAATATTTGCAGTGGGAATGACAGTTCCTTCTGTATAAATGAGATGGTGTTATTATTCAGTCTGGATAAAAATAAAATAAAATTAAAATTAAAATAAAAAAATAAAATAAAATAAAATTAAAATAAAAATAAAATTAAAAATAAAATTAAAATAAAAATAAAATGAAAAATAAAATAAAAATTAAATTAAAATTAAAATTAAAATAAATAAAAAATATTTGCAGTGGGAATGACAGTTCCTTCTGTATAAATGAGATGGTATTATTATTCAGTCTGGATAAAAATAAAAATAAAATTAAAAATAAAATTAAATTAAAATAAAATAAAAATAAAATTAAAATTAACATAAAATTAAAATTAACATAAAATTAAAATTAACATAAAATTAAAATAAAAATAAAATTAAAATAAAAATAAAATTAAAATTAACATAAAATTAAAATTAAATTAAAATAAAAGTAAAAATAAAATAAAAATAAAATAAAATAAAAATTAAAATTAAAAAAAAAAAAATTTAAATAAAAATAAAATTAAAATAACATAAAATTAAAATAAAAATAAAATTAAAATAAAAATAAAATTAAAATAAAAATAAAATTAAAATAAAAATAAAATTAAAAATAAAATAAAATTAAAATTAAATTAAAATAAAAAAAAAATTTAAATAAAAATAAAATTAAAATTAACATAAAATTAAAATTAAATTAAAATAAAAATAAAATTAAAAATAAAATAAAAATTAAAATTAAAATTAAAATAAAAAAAAAATTAAAATAAAAATAAATAATTGATATCCCGGATAAGACACTATGTTTCTTTTCTTTAATATTTAATTAATACTAATTTTAGCACGCAATTGAACTTGGCAAGTTTAAAAAGCCTGTTTAGAACAGGCATGCTGACATTCCTCTCAGAGTGAGTTGTCATAGCAACCCAGCTGTCTCAGCACAGTGAGCCTACTCCGCCCTCTCCAGGTGCAGCAACCAAAGGTCACTCAAGAGGCAGATGACTCACGAGGCTGGACTGTGAGCTTCAAAATACAAGCTGAAATGCATTTCTCACTATCAGGCTTGCAATGTGCACTGCTTACATTTCATCAATCATTTGGTAAAGGTTGCGGCAAGAACACTTTACACAATTTCCCCAGAAATTGTAGATTGTCTAGTTAAGTGTTCTTGCATAGCAAGGAACACTTATTGTTATCTCACATATATATTCTTATTAAGTGTTCTTGCATAGCAAGGAACACTTATTGTTATCTCACAAGTATATTCTTATTCTTATTCTTATTCTTATTATTATAGCGAATTTGCCACGCTAACTCCTCCCACAGTTTTTACACTACAAAGACAAGTAATATATCAAAACGTGCGGATTGTTCCCAATCGGATTGCTATTACTTTGTGGAACGTTTCGCCAAATCGTTCACGAAATATCGCGGTTTTTGTGGCGACATTTTCCCATAGGAATGCATTGAGCAACTAGAGTGAGAAGTGACAAATCTAGAGTGTAGAAGGAAAAATCAGAACATGATTTGTAAACTGCCATCACTCTGCCATTTTCAAGCCCACCTACACATATCTTATATCAAAACGTTCAGCTAACCCTGCTGTCACTAAAAATGTTCACGGCTAGGACATACTCCTGATAGTTTTCAGAATATGACCATTTGTTTGGACCTCATCCCTCCCATTGACTTTCATTGAAACTCCACTTTAGACACAAGAAATTTTAAGGGACGTTTTTAAACTGCGACTGTGCCTTCATTTTTTATCTTTCAGAGACATACTATACATCAAAATTTAGGTCTGTTTCTTGTGATTGTCACAATATAAACCTTTTCACGGTAGCATTTATACTTTTAAAACTACAAGCGTTTGAAAATGGCAATCGCCAGTGAACTTGGCAAGTTTAAATAGCCTGTTTAGAGCAGAGCACCTCACACACCTGTGACTGACTGAGGTAACAGGTGCAAGCAAAGGTCACTCAGGGGGCAGCTGAGTCACATTAGAGTGAGAAAGCTGCAGTGTGAAAGGAAAAATCAGAACATGATTTGTAAACTGCCATCACTCTGTCATTTTCAAGCCCACCTTCACATATCTTATATCAAAACGTTCAGCTAACCCTGCTGTCACTAAAAATGTTCACGGCTAGGACATACTCCTGATAGTTTTCAGAATATGACCATTTGTTTGCACCTCATCCCTCCCATTGACTTTCATTGAAACTTCACTCACAGCCACCAGAAATGTTAAGGGACGTTTTTAAACTGCGACTGTGCCTTCATTTTTAATATTGCAGAGACATACTATACATCAAAATTTATGTCTGTTTCTTGTGATTGTCACAGTATAAACCTTTTCACGGTAGCATTTATACTTTTAAAACTACAAGCGTTTGAAGATGGCAATCGCCAGTGAATTTGGCAAGTTTGAGCACTGTGTTTAGAGCAGAGCTGTCACACACCTGTGACTGACTGAGGTAACAGGTGCAACCAAAGGTCACTCAGGGGGCAGCTGAGTCACATTAGAGTGAGAAGTGAGAAAGCTGCAGTGTGGAAGGAAAAATCAGAACATGATTTGTAAACTGCCATCACTCTTTCATTTTCAAGCCCACCTACACATATCTTATATCAAAACGTTCAGCTAACCCTGCTGTCACTAAAAATGTTCACAAATGCCAGTAGTGTACCGCGCTCCAATATATTCTACCTTATGTGATATAATGAATTCATAAGTGTACCACCGATAATCAAATAATTACATCAATTAATTATACTTAAATATATGATTTGTGTAAATATATAAAATAAATTAATTTATCAATGTGAAAAAACAAAAACTATGAATGAAAAATATAAATAAAAAATAAAAAATATTTGCAGTGGGAATGACAGTTCCTTCTGTATAAATGAGATGGTGTTATTATTCAGTCTGGATAAAAATAAAATAAAATTAAAATTAAAATAAAAAAATAAAATAAAATTAAAATAAAAATAAAATTAAAAATTAAAATTAAAATAAAAATAAAATGAAAAATAAAATAAAAATTAAATTAAAATTAAAATATATAAAAAATATTTGCAGTGGGAATGACAGTTCCTTCTGTATAAATGAGATGGTATTGTTATTCAGTCTGGATAAAAATAAAAATAAAATAAAAATTAAATTAAAATAAAAAAAAAATAAAATTAAAATAAAATTAAAAATAAAAATTAAAATTAAAATAAAAATAAAATTAAAATAAAAAAAAAAATAAAATAAAAATAAAATTAACATAAAATTAAAAAAAAAATAAAATTAAAATAACATAAAATAAAAATAAAAATAAAATTAAAATAAAAATAAAATTAAAAATAAAATTAAAAATAAAATAAAATAAAAATAAAATTAAAATTAACATAAAATTAAAATTAACATAAAATTAAAATAAAAATAAAAATAAAATTAAAATAAAAATAAAATTAAAATAAAAATAAAATTAAAATAAAAATAAAATTAAAATTAAAATTAACATAAAATTAAAATAAAAATAAAATTAAAAATAAAATAAAATAAAAATTAAAATAAAAAAAAAATTAAAATAAAAATAAATAATTGATATCCCGGATAAGACACTATGTTTCTTTTCTTTAATATTTAATTAATACTAATTTTAGCACGCAATTGAACTTGGCAAGTTTAAAAAGCCTGTTTAGAACAGGCATGCTGACATTCCTCTCAGAGTGAGTTGTCATAGCAACCCAGCTGTCTCAGCACAGTGAGCCTACTCCGCCCTCTCCAGGTGCAGCAACCAAAGGTCACTCAAGAGGCAGATGACTCACGAGGCTGGACTGTGAGCTTCAAAATACAAGCTGAAATGCATTTCTCACTATCAGGCTTGCAATGTGCACTGCTTACATTTCATCAATCATTTGGTAAAGGTTGCGGCAAGAACACTTTACACAATTTCCCCAGAAATTGTAGATTGTCTAGTTCTTATTCTTATTCTTATTATAGCCATATTTGCCACGCTAACTCCTCCCACAGTTTTTACACTACAAAGACAAGTAATATATCAAAATGTGCGCATTGATCCCGATCGGATTGCTATTACTTTGTAGAACGTTTCGCCGAATCGTTCAAGAAATATCGCGGTTTTTGCGGCGAAATTTTCCCATAGGAATGCATTGAGCAGCACAGCACAGCTAGAGTGTGCAAAGGAAAAATCAGAAAAATCAGAACATGATTTGTAAACTGCCATCACTCTTTCATTTTCAAGCCCACCTACACATATCTTATATCAAAACGTTCAGCTAACCCTGCTGTCACTAAAAATGTTCACGAATACCAGTAGTGTACCGCACTCCAATATATTCTACCTTATGTGATATAATGAATTCATAAGTGTACCACCGATAATCAAATAATTACATCAATTAATTATACTTAAATATATGATTTGTGTAAATATATAAAATAAATTAATTTATCAATGTGAAAAAACAAAAACTATGAATGAAAAATATAAATAAAAATAAAAAATATTTGCAGTGGGAATGACAGTTCCTTCTGTATAAATGAGATGGTGTTATTATTCAGTCTGGATAAAAATAAAATAAAATTAAAATTAAAATAAAAAAATAAAATAAAATTAAAATAAAAATAAAATTAAAAATTAAAATTAAAAAAAAAAATAAAATGAAAAATAAAATAAAAATTAAATTAAAATAAAAATTAAAATAAATAAAAAATATTTGCAGTGGGAATGACAGTTCCTTCTGTATAAATGAGATGGTATTATTATTCAGTCTGGATAAAAATAAAAATAAAATAAAAATTAAATTAAAATAAAATTAAAATAAAATAAAAATAAAAATTAAAAAATAAAATAAAATTAAAATTAAAAAAAAATTAAATAAAAATAAAATTAACAAAATTAAAATAACATAAAATAAAAATAACATAAAATAAAAATAAAATTAAAAATAAAATAAAATTAAAATAAAAATAAAATTAAAATTAACATAAAATTTAAATTAAATTAAAATAAAAATAAAAATAAAAATAAAATAAAAATTAACATAAAATTAAAATAAAAATAAAATAAAAATAAAATTAAAATTAACATAAAATTAAAATTAAATTAAAATAAAAATAAAATTAAAAATAAAATAAAATAAAAATTAAAATTAAAATAAAAAAAAATAAAAATAAAAATAAATAATTGATATCCCGGATAAGACACTATGTTTCTTTTCTTTAATATTTAATTAATACTAATTTTAGCACGCAATTGAACTTGGCAAGTTTAAAAAGCCTGTTTAGAACAGTCATGCTGACATTCCTCTCAGAGTGAGTTGTCATAGCAACCCAGCTGTCTCAGCACAGTGAGCCTACTCCGCCCTCTCCAGGTGCAGCAACCAAAGGTCACTCAAGAGGCAGATGACTCACGAGGCTGGACTGTGAGCTTCAAAATACAAGCTGAAATGCATTTCTCACTATCAGGCTTGCAATGTGCCCTGCTTACATTTCATCAATCATTTGGTAAAGGTTGCGGCAAGAACACTTTACACAATTTCCCCAGAAATTGTAGATTGTCTAGTTCTTATTTTTATTCTTATTCTTATTATAGCCATATTTGCCACGCTAACTCCTCCCACAGTTTTTACACTACAAATACAAGTAATATATCAAAACGTGCGGATTGTTCCCGATCGGATTGCTATTACTTTGTGGAACGTTTCGCCGAATCGTTCAAGAAATATCGCGGTTTTTGCGGCGAAATTTTCCCATAGGAATGCATTGAGAAGCAGAGCACAGCTAGAGTGTGTAAAGGAAAAATCAGAAAAATCAGAACATGATTTGTAAACTGCCATTTTCAAGCCCACCTACACATATCTTATATCAAAACGTTCAGCTAACCCTGCTGTCACTAAAAATGTTCACGGCTAGGACATACTCCTGATAGTTTTCACAATATGACCATTTGTTTGGACCTCACCCCTCCCATTGACTTTCATTGAAACTCCACTTTAGACACAAGAAATTTTAAGGGACGTATTTAAACTGCGACTGTGCCTTCATTTTTTATCTTTCAGAGACATACTATACATCAAAATTTAGGTCTGTTTCTTGTGATTGTCACAATATAAACCTTTTCACGGTAGCATTTTTACTTTTAAAACTACAAGCGTTTGAAAATGGCAATCGCCAGTGAACTTGGCAAGTTTAAACAGCCTGTTTTCAGCAGAGCTTCTCACACACCTGTGACTGACTGAGGTAACAGGTGCAAGCAAAGGTCACTCAGGGGGCAGCTGAGTCACATTAGAGTGATAAAGCTGCAGTGTGAAAGGAAAAATCAGAACATGATTTGTAAACTGCCATAACTATGTCATTTTCAAGCCCACCTACACATATCTTATATCAAAACGTTCAGCTAACCCTGCTGTCACTAAAAATGTTCACGGCTAAGACATACTACTGATAGTTTTCAGAATATGACCATGTGTTTTCACCTCACCCCTCCCATTGACTTTCATTGAAACTCCACTCTAGATACCTGACATTTTAAGGGACGTTTTTAAACTGCGACTGTGCCTTCATTTTTAATATTGCAGAGATATACTATATATCAAAATTTAGGTCTTTTTCTTGTGATTGTCACAATATAAACCTTTTCACGGTAGCATTTATACTTTTAAAACTACAAGCGTTTGAAAATGGCAATCGCCAGTGAACTTGGCAAGTTTAAACAGCCTGTTTAGAGCAGAGCTTCTCACACACCTGTGACTGACTGAGTCACAGGTGCAAGCAGAGGTCACTCAGGGGGCAGCTGAGTCACATTAGAGTGAGAAGTGAGAAAGCTGCAGTGTGGAAGGAAAAATCAGAACATGATTTGTAAACTGCCATAACTGTGTCATTTTCAAGCCCACCTACACATATCTTATATCAAAACGTTCAGCTAACCCTGCTGTCACTAAAAATGTTCACGAATGCCAGTAGTGTACCGCGCTCCAATATATTCTACCTTATGTGATATAATGAATTCATAAGTGTACCACCGATAATCAAATAATTACATCAATTAATTATACTTAAATATATGATTTGTGTAAATATATCAAATAAATTAATTTATCAATGTGAAAAAACAAAAACTATGAATGAAAAATATAAATAAAAAATAAAAAATATTTGCAGTGGGAATGACAGTTCCTTCTGTATAAATGAGATGGTGTTATTATTCAGTCTGGATAAAAATAAAATAAAATTAAAATTAAAATAAAAAAATAAAATAAAATTAAAATAAAAATAAAAATAAAATTAAAATTAAAATAAATAAAAAATATTTGCAGTGGGAATGACAGTTCCTTCTGTATAAATGAGATGGTATTATTATTCAGTCTGGATAAAAATAAAAATTAAATTAAAATTAAATTAAAATTAAAATAAAATTAAAAATAAAATAAAAATAAAAATTAAAATAAAAATAAAATTAAATTAAAAAAAAAAATTAAAATAAAAATAAAATTAACATAAAATTAAAATTAAAATAAAATTAAAAAAAAAATAAAAATAAAATTAAAATTAACATAAAATTAAAATAAAAATAAAAATTAAATTAAAAATAAAATTAAATTAAAATTAAAATAAAATTAAAATTAACATAAAATTAAAATAAAAATAAAATTAAAATAAAATAAAAATAAAATTAAAATTAACATAAAATTAAAATAAAAATAAAATTAAAAATAAAATAAAATAAAATAAAAATTAATATTAAAATTAAAAAAAAATTTAAATAAAAATAAAAATAAATAATTGATATCCCGGATAAGACACTATGTTTCTTTTCTTTAATATTTAATTAATACTAATTTTAGCACGCAATTGAACTTGGCAAGTTTAAAAAGCCTGTTTAGAACAGCCATGCTGACATTCCTCTCAGAGTGAGTTGTCATAGCAACCCAGCTGTCTCAGCACAGTTAGCCTACTCAGCCCTCTCCAGGTGCAGCAACCAAAGGTCACTCAAGAGGCAGATGACTCACGAGGCTGGACTGTGAGCTTCAAAATACAAGCTGAAATGCATTTCTCACTATAAGGCTTGCAATGTGCACTGCTTACATTTCATCAATCATTTGGTAAAGGTTGCGGCAAGAACACTTTACACAATTTCCCCAGAAATTGTAGATTGTCTAGTTCTTATTCTTATTATTATAGCCAAATTTGCCACGCTAACTCCTCCCACAGTTTTTACACTACAAAGACAAGTAATATATCAAAACGTGCGGATTGTTCTCGATCGGATTGCTATTACTTTGTGGAACGTTTCGCCGAATCGTTCAAGAAATATCGCGGTTTTTGCGGCGAAATTTTCCCATAGGAATGAATGGTGCATTTAGAGTGGCAGCAGAGCACAGCTAGAGTGTGCAAAGGAAAAATCAGAACATGATTTGTAAACTGCCATCACTCTGCCATTTTCAAGCCCACCTACACATATCTTATATCAAAACGTTCAGCTAACCCTGCTGTCACTAAAAATGTCCACGGCTAGGACATACTCCTGATAGTTTTCACAATATGACCATTTGTTTGGACCTCACCCCTCCCATTGACTTTCATTGAAACTCCACTTTAGACACAAGAAATTTTAAGGGACGTTTTTAAACTGCGACTGTGCCTTCATTTTTTATCTTTCAGAGACATACTATACATCAAAATTTAGGTCTGTTTCTTGTGATTGTCACAGTATAAACCTTTTCACTGTAGCATTTATACTTTTAAAACTACAAGCGTTTGAAAATGGCAATCGCCAGTGAACTTGGCAAGTTTAAATAGCCTGTTTAGAGCAGAGCTGTCACACACCTGTGACTGACTGAGGTAACAGGTGCAAGCAAAGGTCACTCAGGGGGCAGCTGAGTCACATTAGAGTGAGAAAGCTGCAGTGTGAAAGGAAAAATCAGAACATGATTTGTAAACTGCCATCACTATGTCATTATCAAGCCCACCTACACATATCTTATATCAAAACGTTCAGCTAACCCTGCTGTCACTAAAAATGTTCACGGCTAGGACATACTCCTGATAGTTTTCAGAATATGACCATTTGTTTGGACCTCATCCCTCCCATTGACTTTCATTGAAACTCCACTTTAGACACAAGAAATTTTAAGGGACGTTTTTAAACTGCGACTGTGCCTTCATTTTTTATCTTTCAGAGACATACTATACATCAAAATTTAGGTCTTTTTCTTGTGATTGTCACAGTATAAACCTTTTCACGGTAGCATTTATACTTTTAAAACTACAAGCGTTTGAAAATGGCAATCGCCAGTGAACTTGGCAAGTTTAAACAGCCTGTTTAGAGCAGAGCTCATCACACACCTGTGACTGACTGAGGTAACAGGTGCAACCAAAGGTCACTCAGGGGGCAGCTGAGTCACATTAGAGTGAGAAAGCTGCAGTGTGAAAGGAAAAATCAGAACATGATTTGTAAACTGCCATCACTCTTTCATTTTCAAGCCCACCTACACATATCTTATATCAAAACGTTCAGCTAACCCTGCTGTCACTAAAAATGTTCACGAATGCCAGTAGTGTACCGCGCTCCAATATATTCTACCTTATGTGATATAATGAATTCATAAGTGTACCACCGATAATCAAATAATTACATCAATTAATTATACTTAAATATATGATTTGTGTAAATACATAAAATAAATTAATTTATCAATGTGAAAAAACAAAAACTATGAATGAAAAATATAAATAAAAAATAAAAAATATTTGCAGGGCGAATGACAGTTCCTTCTGTATAAATGAGATGGTGTTATTATTCAGTCTGGATAAAATTAAAATAAAATTAAAATTATAATAAAAAAATAAAATAAAATAAAATTAAAATAAAAATAAAATTAAAAATTAAAATTAAAATAAAAATTAAATGAAAAATAAAATAAAAATTAAATTAAAATTAAAATTAAAATAAATAAAAAATATTTGCAGTGGGAATGACAGTTCCTTCTGTATAAATGAGATGGTATTATTATTCAGTCTGGATAAAAATAAAAATAAAATAAAAATTAAATTAAAATAAAAAAAAATAAAACTAAAATTAAAATAAAATTAAAAATAAAAATAAAAATTAAAATAAAAAAATTAAAATTAAAATAAAAAATTAAATAAAAATAAAATTAAAAATAAAATTAAATTAAAATAAAATAAAAATAAAATTAAAATTAACATAAAATTAAAATTAACATAAAATTAAAATTAACATAAAATTAGAATTAAAATAAAAATAAAAAAAAAATTAAAATTAACATAAAATTAAAATAAAAATAAAATTAAAATAAAAATAAAATAAAAATTAACATAAAATTAAAATTAACATTAAATTAAAAATAAAATAAAATAAAAATTAAAATTAAAATTAAAATAAAAAAAAAATTAAAATAAAAATAAATAATTGATATCCTGGATAAGACACTATGTTTCTTTTCTTTAATATTTAATTAATACTAATTTTAGCACGCAATTGAACTTGGCAAGTTTAAAAAGCCTGTTTAGAACAGGCATGCTGACATTCCTCTCAGAGTGAGTTGTCATAGCAACCCAGCTGTCTCAGCACAGTGAGCCTACTCCGCCCTCTCCAGGTGCAGCAACCAAAGGTCACTCAAGAGGCAGATGACTCACGAGGCTGGACTGTGAGCTTCAAAATACAAGCTGAAATGCATTTCTCACTATCAGGCTTGCAATGTGCACTGCTTACATTTCATCAATCATTTGGTAAAGGTTGCGGCAAGAACACTTTACACAATTTCCCCAGAAATTGTAGATTGTCTAGTTCTTATTTTTATTTAAGTGTTCTTGCATAGCAAGGAACACTTATTGTTATCTCACATATATATTCTTATTCTTATTCTTATTATAGCCATATTTGCCACGCTAACTCCTCCCACAGTTTTTACACTACAAAGACAAGTAATATATCAAAACGTGCGCATTGATCCCAATCGGATTGCTATTACTTTGTGGAACGTTTCGCCAAATCGTTCAAGAAATATCGCGGTTTTTGCGGCGAAATTTTCCCATAGGAATGCATTGAGCAGCACAGCACAGCTAGAGTGTGCAAAGGAAAAATCAGAAAAATCAGAACATGATTTGTAAACTGCCATAACTATGTCATTTTCAAGCCCACCTACACATATCTTATATCAAAACGTTCAGCTAACCCTGCTGTCACTAAAAATGTTCACGGCTAGGACATACTCCTGATAGTTTTCAGAATATGACCATTTGTTTGCACATCACCCCTCCCATTGACTTTCATTGAAACTCCACTCTAGACACCAGACATTTTAAGGGACGTTTTTAAACTGCGACTGTGCCTTCATTTTTAATATTGCAGAGACATACTATACATCAAAATTTAGGTCTTTTTCTTGTGATTGTCACAATATAAGCCTTTTCACGGTAGCATTTATACTTTTAAAACTACAAGCGTTTGAAAATGGCAATCGCCAGTGAACTTGGCAAGTTTAAACAGCCTGTTTAGAGCAGAATTTGTCACACACCTGTGACTGACTGAGGTAACAGGTGCAAGCAAAGGTCACTCAGGGGGCAGCTGAGTCACATTAGAGTGAGAAAGCTGCAGTGTGAAAGGAAAAATCAGAACATGATTTGTAAACTGCCATCACTCTGTCATTTTCAAGCCCACCTACACATATCTTATATCAAAATGTTCAGCTAACCCTGCTGTCACTAAAAATGTTCACGAATGCCAGTACTGTACCGCGCTCCAATATATTCTACCTTATGTGATATAATGAATTCATAAGTGTACCACCGATAATCAAATAATTACATCAATTAATTATACTTAAATATATGATTTGTGTAAATATATAAAATAAATTAATTTATCAATGTGAAAAAACAAAAACTATGAATGAAAAATATAAATAAAAAATAAAAAATATTTGCAGTGGGAATGACAGTTCCTTCTGTATAAATGAGATGGTATTATTATTCAGTCTGGATAAAAATAAAATAAAAATTAAATTAAAATAAAAAAAAAATAAAATTAAAAATAAAATTAAAATTAAAATAAAAATAAAATTAAAATTAACATAAAATTAAAATAAAAATAAAATAAAAATAAAAATAAAAATAAAATTAAAAATAAAATAAAATAAAATTAAAATAAAATTAAAATTAAAATAAAAATAAAATTAAAATTAACATAAAATTAAAATAAAATTAAAATAAAAATAAAAATAAAAATAAAATAAAAATAAAAATAAAATTAAAAAAAAATAAAAATAAAAATAAAATTAAAAATAAAATAAAATAAAAATTAAAATTAAAATAAAAATAAAATTAAAAATAAAATAAAATAAAATAAAAATTAAAATTAAAATAAATTTAAAATAAAAATAAATAATTGATATCCCGGAGAAGACACTATGTTTCTTTTCTTTAATATTTAATTAATACTAATTTTAGCACGCAATTGAACTTGGCAAGTTTAAAAAGCCTGTTTAGAACACACATGCTGACATTCCTCTCAGAGTGAGTTGTCATAGCAACCCAGATGTCTCAGCACAGTGAGCCTACTCCGCCCTCTCCAGGTGCAGCAACCAAAGGTCACTCAAGAGGCAGATGACTCACGAGGCTGGACTGTGAGCTTCAAAATACAAGCTGAAATGCATTTCTCACTATCAGGCTTGCAATGTGCACTGCTTACATTTCATCAATCATTTGGTAAAGGTTGCGGCAAGAACACTTTACACAATTTCCCCAGAAATTGTAGATTGTCTAGTTCTTATTCTTATTATTATAGCCAAATTTGCCACGCTAACTCCTCCCACAGTTTTTACACTACAAAGACAAGTAATATATCAAAACGTGCGGATTGTTCCCGATCGGATTGCTATTACTTTGTGGAACGTTTCGCCGAATCGTTCAAGAAATATCGCGGTTTTTGCGGCGAAATTTTCCCATAGGAATGAATGGTGCATTTAGAGTGGCAGCAGAGCACAGCTAGAGTGTGCAAAGGAAAAATCAGAACATGATTTGTAAACTGCCATCACTCTGCCATTTTCAAGCCCACCTACACATATCTTATATCAAAACGTTCAGCTAACCCTGCTGTCACTAAAAATGTCCACGGCTAGGACATACTCCTGATAGTTTTCACAATATGACCATTTGTTTGGACCTCACCCCTCCCATTGACTTTCATTGAAACTCCACTTTAGACACAAGAAATTTTAAGGGACGTTTTTAAACTGCGACTGTGCCTTCATTTTTTATCTTTCAGAGACATACTATACATCAAAATTTAGGTCTTTTTCTTGTGATTGTCACAGTATAAACCTTTTCACGGTAGCATTTATACTTTTAAAACTACAAGCGTTTGAAAATGGCAATCGCCAGTGAACTTGGCAAGTTTAAATAGCCTGTTTAGAGCAGAGCTGTCACACACCTGTGACTGACTGAGGTAACAGGTGCAAGCAAAGGTCACTCAGGGGGCAGCTGAGTCACATTAGAGTGAGAAAGATGCAGTGTGAAAGGAAAAATCAGAACATGATTTGTAAACTGCCATCACTATGTCATTATCAAGCCCACCTACACATATCTTATATCAAAACGTTCAGCTAACCCTGCTGTCACTAAAAATGTTCACGGCTAGGACATACTCCTGATAGTTTTCAGAATATGACCATTTGTTTGGACCTCATCCCTCCCATTGACTTTCATTGAAACTCCACTTTAGACACAAGAAATTTTAAGGGACGTTTTTAAACTGCGACTGTGCCTTCATTTTTTATCTTTCAGAGACATACTATACATCAAAATTTAGGTCTTTTTCTTGTGATTGTCACAGTATAAACCTTTTCACGGTAGCATTTATACTTTTAAAACTACAAGCGTTTGAAAATGGCAATCGCCAGTGAACTTGGCAAGTTTAAACAGCCTGTTTAGAGCAGAGCTCATCACACACCTGTGACTGACTGAGGTAACAGGTGCAACCAAAGGTCACTCAGGGGGCAGCTGAGTCACATTAGAGTGAGAAAGCTGCAGTGTGAAAGGAAAAATCAGAACATGATTTGTAAACTGCCATCACTCTTTCATTTTCAAGCCCACCTACACATATCTTATATCAAAACGTTCAGCTAACCCTGCTGTCACTAAAAATGTTCACGAATGCCAGTAGTGTACCGCGCTCCAATATATTCTACCTTATGTGATATAATGAATTCATAAGTGTACCACCGATAATCAAATAATTACATCAATTAATTATACTTAAATATATGATTTGTGTAAATACATAAAATAAATTAATTTATCAATGTGAAAAAACAAAAACTATGAATGAAAAATATAAATAAAAAATAAAAAATATTTGCAGGGCGAATGACAGTTCCTTCTGTATAAATGAGATGGTGTTATTATTCAGTCTGGATAAAATTAAAATAAAATTAAAATTATAATAAAAAAATAAAATAAAATAAAATTAAAATAAAAATAAAATTAAAAATTAAAATTAAAATAAAAATTAAATGAAAAATAAAATAAAAATTAAATTAAAATTAAAATAAATAAAAAATATTTGCAGTGGGAATGACAGTTCCTTCTGTATAAATGAGATGGTATTATTATTCAGTCTGGATAAAAATAAAAATAAAATAAAAATTAAATTAAAATAAAAAAAATAAAACTAAAATTAAAATAAAATTAAAAATAAAAATAAAAATTAAAATAAAAAAATTAAAATTAAAATAAAAAATTAAATAAAAATAAAATTAAAAATAAAATTAAATTAAAATAAAATAAAAATAAAATTAAAATTAACATAAAATTAAAATAAAAATAAAATTAAAATAAAAATAAAAAAAAAATTAACATAAAATTAAAATTAACATAAAATTAAAATTAACATAAAATTAAAATTAACATAAAATTAAAATTAACATAAAATTAAAATTAAATTAAAAATAAAATAAAATAAAAATTAAAATTAAAATAAAAAAAAATTAAAATAAAAATAAATAATTGATATCCTGGATAAGACACTATGTTTCTTTTCTTTAATATTTAATTAATACTAATTTTAGCACGCAATTGAACTTGGCAAGTTTAAAAAGCCTGTTTAGAACAGGCATGCTGACATTCCTCTCAGAGTGAGTTGTCATAGCAACCCAGCTGTCTCAGCACAGTGAGCCTACTCCGCCCTCTCCAGGTGCAGCAACCAAAGGTCACTCAAGAGGCAGATGACTCACGAGGCTGGACTGTGAGCTTCAAAATACAAGCTGAAATGCATTTCTCACTATCAGGCTTGCAATGTGCACTGCTTACATTTCATCAATCATTTGGTAAAGGTTGCGGCAAGAACACTTTACACAATTTCCCCAGAAATTGTAGATTGTCTAGTCTTATTAAGTGTTCTTGCATAGCAAGGAACACTTATTGTTATCTCACAAATATATTCTTATTAAGTGTTCTTGCATAGCAAGGAACACTTATTGTTATCTCACAAATATATTCTTATTCTTATTTTTATTCTTATTCTTATTATTATAGCCAAATTTGCCACGCTAACTCCTCCCACAGTTTTTACACTACAAAGACAAGTAATATATCAAAACGTGCGGATTGTTCTCGATCGGATTGCTATTACTTTGTGGAACGTTTCGCCGAATCGTTCAAGAAATATCGCGGTTTTTGCGGCGAAATTTTCCCATAGGAATGAATGGTGCATTTAGAGTGGCAGCAGAGCACAGCTAGAGTGTGCAAAGGAAAAATCAGAACATGATTTGTAAACTGCCATCACTCTGCCATTTTCAAGCCCACCTACACATATCTTATATCAAAACGTTCAGCTAACCCTGCTGTCACTAAAAATGTCCACGGCTAGGACATACTCCTGATAGTTTTCACAATATGACCATTTGTTTGGACCTCACCCCTCCCATTGACTTTCATTGAAACTCCACTTTAGACACAAGAAATTTTAAGGGACGTTTTTAAACTGCGACTGTGCCTTCATTTTTTATCTTTCAGAGACATACTATACATCAAAATTTAGGTCTGTTTCTTGTGATTGTCACAGTATAAACCTTTTCACTGTAGCATTTATACTTTTAAAACTACAAGCGTTTGAAAATGGCAATCGCCAGTGAACTTGGCAAGTTTAAATAGCCTGTTTAGAGCAGAGCTGTCACACACCTGTGACTGACTGAGGTAACAGGTGCAAGCAAAGGTCACTCAGGGGGCAGCTGAGTCACATTAGAGTGAGAAAGCTGCAGTGTGAAAGGAAAAATCAGAACATGATTTGTAAACTGCCATCACTATGTCATTATCAAGCCCACCTACACATATCTTATATCAAAACGTTCAGCTAACCCTGCTGTCACTAAAAATGTTCACGGCTAGGACATACTCCTGATAGTTTTCAGAATATGACCATTTGTTTGGACCTCATCCCTCCCATTGACTTTCATTGAAACTCCACTTTAGACACAAGAAATTTTAAGGGACGTTTTTAAACTGCGACTGTGCCTTCATTTTTTATCTTTCAGAGACATACTATACATCAAAATTTAGGTCTTTTTCTTGTGATTGTCACAGTATAAACCTTTTCACGGTAGCATTTATACTTTTAAAACTACAAGCGTTTGAAAATGGCAATCGCCAGTGAACTTGGCAAGTTTAAACAGCCTGTTTAGAGCAGAGCTCATCACACACCTGTGACTGACTGAGGTAACAGGTGCAACCAAAGGTCACTCAGGGGGCAGCTGAGTCACATTAGAGTGAGAAAGCTGCAGTGTGAAAGGAAAAATCAGAACATGATTTGTAAACTGCCATCACTCTTTCATTTTCAAGCCCACCTACACATATCTTATATCAAAACGTTCAGCTAACCCTGCTGTCACTAAAAATGTTCACGAATGCCAGTAGTGTACCGCGCTCCAATATATTCTACCTTATGTGATATAATGAATTCATAAGTGTACCACCGATAATCAAATAATTACATCAATTAATTATACTTAAATATATGATTTGTGTAAATACATAAAATAAATTAATTTATCAATGTGAAAAAACAAAAACTATGAATGAAAAATATAAATAAAAAATAAAAAATATTTGCAGGGCGAATGACAGTTCCTTCTGTATAAATGAGATGGTGTTATTATTCAGTCTGGATAAAATTAAAATAAAATTAAAATTATAATAAAAAAATAAAATAAAATAAAATTAAAATAAAAATAAAATTAAAAATTAAAATTAAAATAAAAATTAAATGAAAAATAAAATAAAAATTAAATTAAAATTAAAATTAAAATAAATAAAAAATATTTGCAGTGGGAATGACAGTTCCTTCTGTATAAATGAGATGGTATTATTATTCAGTCTGGATAAAAATAAAAATAAAATAAAAATTAAATTAAAATAAAAAAAAATAAAACTAAAATTAAAATAAAATTAAAAATAAAAATAAAAATTAAAATAAAAAAATTAAAATTAAAATAAAAAATTAAATAAAAATAAAATTAAAAATAAAATTAAATTAAAATAAAATAAAAATAAAATTAAAATTAACATAAAATTAAAATTAACATAAAATTAAAATTAACATAAAATTAGAATTAAAATAAAAATAAAAAAAAAATTAAAATTAACATAAAATTAAAATAAAAATAAAATTAAAATAAAAATAAAATAAAAATTAACATAAAATTAAAATTAACATTAAATTAAAAATAAAATAAAATAAAAATTAAAATTAAAATTAAAATAAAAAAAAAATTAAAATAAAAATAAATAATTGATATCCTGGATAAGACACTATGTTTCTTTTCTTTAATATTTAATTAATACTAATTTTAGCACGCAATTGAACTTGGCAAGTTTAAAAAGCCTGTTTAGAACAGGCATGCTGACATTCCTCTCAGAGTGAGTTGTCATAGCAACCCAGCTGTCTCAGCACAGTGAGCCTACTCCGCCCTCTCCAGGTGCAGCAACCAAAGGTCACTCAAGAGGCAGATGACTCACGAGGCTGGACTGTGAGCTTCAAAATACAAGCTGAAATGCATTTCTCACTATCAGGCTTGCAATGTGCACTGCTTACATTTCATCAATCATTTGGTAAAGGTTGCGGCAAGAACACTTTACACAATTTCCCCAGAAATTGTAGATTGTCTAGTTCTTATTAAGTGTTCTTGCATAGCAAGGAACACTTATTGTTATCTCACATATATATTCTTATTCTTATTCTTATTATAGCCATATTTGCCACGCTAACTCCTCCCACAGTTTTTACACTACAAAGACAAGTAATATATCAAAATGTGCGCATTGATCCCGATCGGATTGCTATTACTTTGTAGAACGTTTCGCCGAATCGTTCAAGAAATATCGCGGTTTTTGCGGCGAAATTTTCCCATAGGAATGCATTGAGCAGCACAGCACAGCTAGAGTGTGCAAAGGAAAAATCAGAAAAATCAGAACATGATTTGTAAACTGCCATCACTCTTTCATTTTCAAGCCCACCTACACATATCTTATATCAAAACGTTCCGCTAACCCTGCTGTCACTAAAAATGTTCACGGCTAGGACATACTCCTGATAGTTTTCACAATATGACCATTTGTTTGGACCTCACACCTCCCATTGACTTTCATTGAAACTCCACTCTAGACACCAGACATTTTAAGGGACGTTTTTAAACTGCGACTGTGCCTTCATTTGTTATCTTTCAGAGACACACTATACATCAAACTGTAGGTCTTTTTCTTGTGATTGTCACAATATAAACCTTTTCACGGTAGCATTTATACTTTTAAAACTACAAGCGTTTGAAGATGGCAATGGCCAGTGAATTTGGCAAGTTTAAATAGCCTGTTTAGAGCACAGCTTCTCAAACACCTGTGACTGACTGAGGTAACAGGTGCAAGCAAAGGTCACTCAGGGGGCAGCTGAGTCACATTAGAGTGAGAATGCTACAATGTGAAAGGAAAAATCAGAACATGATTTGTAAACTGCCATAACTATGTCATTATCAAGCCCACCTACACATATCTTATATCAAAACGTTCAGCTAACCCTGCTGTCACTAAAAATGTTCACGGCTAGGACATACTCCTGATAGTTTTCAGAATATGACCATTTGTTTGCACCTCACTCCTCCCATTGACTTTCATTGAAACTCCACTTTAGACACAAGAAATTTTAAGGGACGTTTTTAAACTGCGACTGTGCCTTCATTTTTAATATTGCAGAGACATACTATATATCAAAATTTAGGTCTGTTTCTTGTGATTGTCACAATATAAGCCTTTTCACGGTAGCATTTATACTTTTAAAACTACAACCGTTTGAAGATGGCAATCGCCAGTGATGTCAGCAACTTGGAGCAGTTTGTTTATAACCATGACTCTGCCCTTGGTGTGGAGGGAGTTGCCATAGGAACCCAGCTGTGTGAGCAGGAAGCAGAGAGACAAAAGCTAACCTGCCCACTCCAGTTGTGTGGAGGCCAGAACACCACACAATTTCCACAGAAATTGTGAAGACGCCAGTGAAGTGAGCAATTTGAAGCAGTTTGTTTTTAACCGCTCTTCTCTGCCATATTTGAAATCTAATTCTTTTCCTTATTATAGCCATATTTGCCACGCTAACTCCTCCCACAGTTTTTACACTACAAAGACAAGTAATATATCAAAACGTGCGCATTGATCCCGATCGGATTGCTATTACTTTGTAGAACGTTTCGCCGAATCGTTCAAGAAATATCGCGGTTTTTGCGGCGAAATTTTCCCATAGGAATGCATTGAGCAGCACAGCACAGCTAGAGTGTGCAAAGGAAAAATCAGAAAAATCAGAACATGATTTGTAAACTGCCATCACTCTGCCATTTTCAAGCCCACCTACACATATCTTATATCAAAACGTTCCACTAACCCTGCTGTCACTAAAAATGTTCACGAATACCAGTAGTGTACCGCACTCCAATATATTCTACCTTATGTGATATAATGAATTCATAAGTGTACCACCGATAATCAAATAATTACATCAATTAATTATACTTAAATATATGATTTGTGTAAATATATAAAATAAATTAATTTATCAATGTGAAAAAACAAAAACTATGAATGAAAAATATAAATAAAAATAAAAAATATTTGCAGTGGGAATGACAGTTCCTTCTGTATAAATGAGATGGTGTTATTATTCAGTCTGGATAAAAATAAAATAAAATTAAAATTAAAATAAAAAAATAAAATAAAATTAAAATAAAAATAAAATTAAAAATTAAAATTAAAACAAAAATAAAATGAAAAATAAAATAAAAATTAAATTAAAATTAAAATTAAAATAAATAAAAAATATTTGCAGTGGGAATGACAGTTCCTTCTGTATAAATGAGATGGTATTATTATTCAGTCTGGATAAAAATAAAAATAAAATAAAAATTAAATTAAAATAAAATTAAAATAAAATAAAAATAAAAATTAAAAAATAAAATAAAATTAAAATTAAAAAAAAAATTAAATAAAAATAAAATTAACATAAAATTAAAATAACATAAAATAAAAATAACATAAAATAAAAATAAAATTAAAAATAAAATAAAATTAAAATAAAATAAAAATAAAATAAAAATAAAATTAAAATTAACATAAAATTAAAATTAACATAAAATTAAAATAAAAATAAAATTAAAATAAAAATAAAATTAAAATTAACATAAAATTTAAATTAAATTAAAATAAAAATAAAATTAAAAATAAAATAAAAATTAACATAAAATTAAAATAAAAATAAAATTAAAATAAAAATAAAATTAAAATTAACATAAAATTAAAATTAAATTAAAATAAAAATAAAATTAAAAATAAAATAAAATAAAAATTAAAATTAAAATAAAAAAAAATAAAAATAAAAATAAATAATTGATATCCCGGATAAGACACTATGTTTCTTTTCTTTAATATTTAATTAATACTAATTTTAGCACGCAATTGAACTTGGCAAGTTTAAAAAGCCTGTTTAGAACAGTCATGCTGACATTCCTCTCAGAGTGAGTTGTCATAGCAACCCAGCTGTCTCAGCACAGTGAGCCTACTCCGCCCTCTCCAGGTACAGCAACCAAAGGTCACTCAAGAGGCAGATGACTCACGAGGCTGGACTGTGAGCTTCAAAATACAAGCTGAAATGCATTTCTCACTATCAGGCTTGCAATGTGCCCTGCTTACATTTCATCAATCATTTGGTAAAGGTTGCGGCAAGAACACTTTACACAATTTCCCCAGAAATTGTAGATTGTCTAGTTAAGTGTTCTTGCATAGCAAGGAACACTTATTGTTATCTCACATATATATTCTTATTCTTATTCTTATTCTTATTATAGCCATATTTGCCACGCTAACTCCTCCCACAGTTTTTACACTACAAAGACAAGTAATATATCAAAATGTGCGCATTGATCCCGATCGGATTGCTATTACTTTGTAGAACGTTTCGCCGAATCGTTCAAGAAATATCGCGGTTTTTGCGGCGAAATTTTCCCATAGGAATGCATTGAGCAGCACAGCACAGCTAGAGTGTGCAAAGGAAAAATCAGAAAAATCAGAACATGATTTGTAAACTGCCATCACTCTTTCATTTTCAAGCCCACCTACACATATCTTATATCAAAACGTTCAGCTAACCCTGCTGTCACTAAAAATGTTCACGGCTAGGACATACTCCTGATAGTTTTCACAATATGACCATTTGTTTGGACCTCACACCTCCCATTGACTTTCATTGAAACTCCACTCTAGACACCAGACATTTTAAGGGACGTTTTTAAACTGCGACTGTGCCTTCATTTGTTATCTTTCAGAGACAAACTATACATCAAACTGTAGGTCTTTTTCTTGTGATTGTCACATTATAAACCTTTTCACGGTAGCATTTATACTTTTAAAACTACAAGCGTTTGAAGATGGCAATCGCCAGTGAATTTGGCAAGTTTAAATAGCCTGTTTAGAGCACAGCTTCTCAAACACCTGTGACTGACTGAGGTAACAGGTGCAAGCAAAGGTCACTCAGGGGGCAGCTGAGTCACATTAGAGTGAGAAAGCTGCAATGTGAAAGGAAAAATCAGAACATGATTTGTAAACTGCCATAACTATGTCATTATCAAGCCCACCTACACATATCTTATATCAAAACGTTCAGCTAACCCTGCTGTCACTAAAAATGTTCACGGCTAGGACATACTCCTGATAGTTTTCAGAATATGACCATTTGTTTGCACCTCACTCCTCCCATTGACTTTCATTGAAACTCCACTTTAGACACAAGAAATTTTAAGGGACGTTTTTAAACTGCGACTGTGCCTTCATTTTTAATATTGCAGAGACATACTATATATCAAAATTTAGGTCTGTTTCTTGTGATTGTCACAATATAAGCCTTTTCACGGTACCATTTATACTTTTAAAACTACAAGCGTTTGAAGATGGCAATCGCCAGTGATGTCAGCAACTTGGAGCAGTTTGTTTATAACCATGACTCTGCCCTTGATGTGGAGGGAGTTGCCATAGGAACCCAGCTGTGTGAGCAGGAAGCAGAGAGACAAAAGCTAACCTGCCCACTCCAGTGTGTGGAGGCCAGAACACCACACAATTTCCACAGAAATTGTGAAGACGCCAGTGAAGTGAGCAATTTGAAGCAGTTTGTTTTTAACCGCTCTTCTCTGCCATATTTGAAATCTAATTATTTTTCTTATTATAGCCATATTTGCCACGCTAACTCCTCCCACAGTTTTTACACTACAAAGACAAGTAATATATCAAAACGTGCGCATTGATCCCGATCGGATTGCTATTACTTTGTAGAACGTTTCGCCGAATCGTTCAAGAAATATCGCGGTTTTTGCGGCGAAATTTTCCCATAGGAATGCATTGAGCAGCACAGCACAGCTAGAGTGTGCAAAGGAAAAATCAGAACATGATTTGTAAACTGCCATCACTCTGCCATTTTCAAGCCCACCTACACATATCTTATATCAAAACGTTCCGCTAACCCTGCTGTCACTAAAAATGTTCACGAATACCAGTAGTGTACCGCGCTCCAATATATTCTACCTTATGTGATATAATGAATTCATAAGTGTACCACCGATAATCAAATAATTACATCAATTAATTATACTTAAATATATGATTTGTGTAAATATATAAAATAAATTAATTTATCAATGTGAAAAAACAAAAACTATGAATGAAAAATATAAATAAAAATAAAAAATATTTGCAGTGGGAATGACAGTTCCTTCTGTATAAATAAGATGGTGTTATTATTCAGTCTGGATAAAAATAAAATAAAATTAAAATTAAAATAAAAAAATAAAATAAAATTAAAATAAAAATAAAATTAAAAATTAAAATTAAAACAAAAATAAAATGAAAAATAAAATAAAAATTAAATTAAAATTAAAATTAAAATAAATAAAAAATATTTGCAGTGGGAATGACAGTTCCTTCTGTATAAATGAGATGGTATTATTATTCAGTCTGGATAAAAATAAAAATAAAATAAAAATTAAATTAAAATAAAATTAAAATAAAATAAAAATAAAAATTAAAAAATAAAATAAAATTAAAATTAAACAAAAAATTAAATAAAAATAAAATTAACATAAAATTAAAATAACATAAAATAAAAATAACATAAAATAAAAATAAAATTAAAAATAAAATAAAATTAAAATAAAATAAAAATAAAATTAAAATTAACATAAAATTAAAATTAACATAAAATTAAAATAAAAATAAAATTAAAATAAAAATAAAATTAAAATTAACATAAAATTTAAATTAAATTAAAATAAAAATAAAATTAAAATAAAAATAAAATTAAAATTAACATAAAATTAAAATTAAATTAAAATAAAAATAAAATTAAAAATAAAATAAAATAAAAATTAAAATTAAAATAAAAAAAAATAAAAATAAAAATAAATAATTGATATCCCGGATAAGACACTATGTTTCTTTTCTTTAATATTTAATTAATACTAATTTTAGCACGCAATTGAACTTGGCAAGTTTAAAAAGCCTGTTTAGAACAGTCATGCTGACATTCCTCTCAGAGTGAGTTGTCATAGCAACCCAGCTGTCTCAGCACAGTGAGCCTACTCCGCCCTCTCCAGGTGCAGCAACCAAAGGTCACTCAAGAGGCAGATGACTCACGAGGCTGGACTGTGAGCTTCAAAATACAAGCTGAAATGCATTTCTCACTATCAGGCTTGCAATGTGCACTGCTTACATTTCATCAATCATTTGGTAAAGGTTGCGGCAAGAACACTTTACACAATTTCCCCAGAAATTGTAGATTGTCTAGTTCTTATTCTTATTATTATAGCCAAATTTGCCACGCTAACTCCTCCCACAGTTTTTACACTACAAAGACAAGTAATATATCAAAACGTGCGCATTGTTCCCGATCGGATTGCTATTACTTTGTGGAACGTTTCGCCGAATCGTTCAAGAAATATCGCGGTTATTGTGGCGAAATTTTCCCATAGGAATGAATGGTGCATCTAGAGTGGGAGCAGAGCACAGCTAGAGTGTGCAAAGGAAAAATCAGAACATGATTTGTAAACTGCCATCACTCTGCCATTTTCAAGCCCACCTACACATATCTTATATCAAAACGTTCAGCTAACCCTGCTGTCACTAAAAATGTTCACGGCTAGGACATACTCCTGATAGTTTTCAGAATATGACCATTTGTTTGCACATCACCCCTCCCATTGACTTTCATTGAAACTCCACTCTAGACACCAGACATTTTAAGGGACGTATTTAAACTGCGACTGTGCCTTCATTTGTTATCTTTCAGAGACATACTATACATCAAACTGTAGGTCTTTTTCTTGTGATTGTCACAATATAAACCTTTTCACGGTAGCATTTATACTTTTAAAACTACAAGCGTTTGAAGATGGCAATCGCCAGTGAATTTGGCAAGTTTAAATAGCCTGTTTAGAGCACAGCTCCTCACACACCTGTGACTGACTGAGGTAACAGGTGCAACCAAAGGTCACTCAGGGGGCAGCTGAGTCACATTAGAGTGAGAAAGCTGCAATGTGAAAGGAAAATCAGAACATGATTTGTAAACTGCCATCACTCTGTCATTTTCAAGCCCACCTACACATATCTTATATCAAAACGTTCAGCTAACCCTGCTGTCACTAAAAATGTTCACGGCTAGGACATACTCCTGATAGTTTTCAGAATATGACCATTTGTTTGCACCTCACTCCTCCCATTGACTTTCATTGAAACTCCACTTTAGACACAAGAAATTTTAAGGGACGTTTTTAAACTGCGACTGTGCCTTCATTTTTAATATTGCAGAGACATACTATATATCAAAATTTAGGTCTGTTTCTTGTGATTGTCACAATATAAGCCTTTTCACGGTAGCATTTATACTTTTAAAACTACAACCGTTTGAAGATGGCAATCGCCAGTGATGTCAGCAACTTGGAGCAGTTTGTTTATAACCATGACTCTGCCCTTGGTGTGGAGGGAGTTGCCATAGGAACCCAGCTGTGTGAGCAGGAAGCAGAGAGACAAAAGCTAACCTGCCCACTCCAGTTGTGTGGAGGCCAGAACACCACACAATTTCCACAGAAATTGTGAAGACGCCAGTGAAGTGAGCAATTTGAAGCAGTTTGTTTTTAACCGCTCTTCTCTGCCATATTTGAAATCTAATTCTTATTCTTATTATAGCCATATTTGCAGTGGGAATGACAGTTCCTTCTGTATAAATGAGATGGTATTATTATTCAGACTGGATAAAAATAAAAATAAAATAAAAATTTAATTAAAATAAAAAAAAAATAAAATTAAAATTAAAATAAAATTAAAAATAAAATAAAAATTAAAATAAAAATAAAATTAAAATTAAAAAAAAATTAAAATAAAAATAAAATTAACATAAAATTAAAATAAAAATAAAATTAAAATAAAAATAAAAAAAAACATAAAATTAAAATTAAAATAAAATAAAAATAAAATTAAAAATAAAATAAAATAAAATAATAAAAATTAAAATAAAATTAAAATAAAAAAAAAATTAAAATAAAAATAAATAATTGATATCCCGGATAAGACACTATGTTTCTTTTCTTTAATATTTAATTAATACTAATTTTAGCACGCAATTGAACTTGGCAAGTTTAAAAAGCCTGTTTAGAACACACATGCTGACATTCCTCTCAGAGTGAGTTGTCATAGCAACCCAGCTGTCTCAGCACAGTGAGCCTACTCCGCCCTCTCCAGGTGCAGCAACCAAAGGTCACTCAAGAGGCAGATGACTCACCAGGCTGGACTGTGAGCTTCAAAATACAAGCTGAAATGCATTTCTCACTATCAGGCTTGCAATGTGCACTGCTTACATTTCATCAATCATTTGGTAAAGGTTGCAGCAAGAACACTTTACACAATTTCCTCAGAAATTGTAGATTGTCTAGTTGTATAATGTATGGCCAGCCTTATTGTTATCTCACATATATATTCTTATTCTTATTATAGCCATATTTGCCACGCTAACTCCTCCCACAGTTTTTACACTACAAATACAAGTAATATATCAAAACGTGCGGATTGTTCCCGATCGGATTGCTATTACTTTGTGGAACGTTTCGCCGAATCGTTCAAGAAATATCGCGGTTTCTGCGGCAAAATTTTCCCATAGGAATGCATTGAGCAGCAGAGCACAGCTAGAGTGTGCAAAGGAAAAATCAGAAAAATCAGAACATGATTTGTAAACTGCCATCACTCTTTCATTTTCAAGCCCACCTACACATATCTTATATCAAAACGTTCAGCTAACCCTGCTGTCACTAAAAATGTTCACGGCTAGGACATACTCCTGATAGTTTTCACAATATGACCATTTGTTTGCACCTCACCCCTCCCATTGACTTTCATTGAAACTTCACTCACAGCCACCTGAAATGTTAAGGGACGTTTTTAAACTGCGACTGTGCCTTCATTTTTAATATTGCAGAGACATACTATATATCAAAATTTAGGTCTGTTTCTTGTGATTGTCACAGTATAAACCTTTTCGCAGTAGCATTTATACTTTTAAAACTACAAGCGTTTGAAGATGGCAATCGCCAGTGAATTTGGCAAGTTTGAGCAGGGTGTTTAGAGCAGAGCTTCTCACACACCTGTCACAGGTGCACCAAAGGTCACTCAGGGGGCAGCTGAGTCACATTAGAGTGAGAAGTGAGAAAGCTGCAGTGTGGAAGGAAAAATCAGAACATGATTTGTAAACTGCCATCACTCTGTCATTTTCAAGCCCACCTACACATATCTTATATCAAAACGTTCAGCTAACCCTGCTGTCACTAAAAATGTTCACGAATGCCAGTAGTGTACCGCGCTCCAATATATTCTACCTTATGTGATATAATGAATTCATAAGTGTACCACCGATAATCAAATAATTACATCAATTAATTATACTTAAATATATGATTTGTGTAAATATATAAAATAAATTAATTTATCAATGTGAAAAAACAAAAACTATGAATGAAAAATATAAATAAAAAATAAAAAATATTTGCAGTGGGAATGACAGTTCCTTCTGTATAAATGAGATGGTATTATTATTCAGTCTGGATAAAAATAAAAATAAAATTAAAATAAAATTAAAATAAAAAATAAATAAATAAAATTAAAATAAAAATAAAATTAAAAATTAAAATAAAAATAAAAATAAAATTAAAATTAAAATAAATAAAAAATATTTGCAGTGGGAATGACAGTTCCTTCTGTATAAATGAGATGGTATTATTATTCAGTCTGGATAAAAATAAAAATAAAATAAAAATTAAATTAAAATAAAAATAAAAAAAAATTAAATTAAAATTAAAATAAAATAAAAATAAAATTAAAATAAAAATAAAAATAAAATTAACATAAAATTAAAATAAAAATAAAATTAAAATAACATAAAATAAAAATAAAAATAAAATTAAAATTAAAATTAAAATAAAAATAAAATTAAAAATAAAATAAAATTAAAATTAAAATAAAAAAAAAATTAAAATAAAAAAAAAATAAAAAAAAAAATAAAAATAAAATTAAAAATAAAATAAAAATAAACATAGACATAAACATAAACATAAACATAAAAATAAAATTAAAATAAAAATAAAAATAAATAATTGATATCCCGGATAAGACACTATGTTTCTTTTCCCTTCTCTGTATGTTCCATATATGGAGGACTAAGCCAAGCAGCCAGTGGAGAAAGTCTCACTGAGAAGGCTGTGCTGAGGAGAGAGGAGAGAGAGGTTCACGCAGTGGACACAGACTCATCACACTATCCAGACTGAATAATAACACCATCTCATTTATACAGAAGGAACTGTCATTCCCACTGCAAATATTTTTTATTTATATTTTTCATTCATAGTTTTTGTTTTTTCACATTGATAAATTAATTTATTTTATATATTTACACAAATCATATATTTAAGTATAATTAATTGATGTAATTATTTGATTATCGGTGGTACACTTATGAATTCATTATATCACATAAGGTAGAATATATTGGAGCGCGGTACACTACTGGCATTTATGATTAATATTTATACACCTAGAGAGGGTGAGATTAGTACCTGGCGATCTAATATTTAATTAATACTAATTTTAGCACGCAATTAATTAATTAATTCGTAATATTTTATTATTTATATATTTTTCACATATATTTTTTTATAATTTTTTATGTATGATATCAATTAACAATAGAGTTTATATATAGAAAGAAAACTCCTAGTGGCTCACAAGTAACTATCCAACTTTTTATAAAAATGTTCGCGGCTAGGACATACTCCTGATAGTTTTCACAATATGACCATTTGTTTGCACCTCACCCCTGCCATTGACTTTCATTGAAACTCCACTCTAGATACCTGACATTTTAAGGGATGTTTTTAAACTGCGACTGTGCCTTCATTTTTAATATTGCAGAGACATACTATATATCAAAATTTAGGTCTGTTTCTTGTGATTGTCACAATATAAACCTTTTCACGGTAGCATTTATACTTTTAAAACTACAAGCGTTTGAAGATGGCAATCGCCAGTGAAGATGGCAAGTTTAAAAAGCCTGTTTAGAACAGGCATGCTGACATTCCTCTCAGAGTGAGTTGTCATAGCAACCCAGCTGTCTCAGCACAGTGAGCCTACTCCGCCCACTCCAGGTGCAGCAACCAAAGGTCACTCAAGAGGCAGATGACTCACCAGGCTGGACTGTGAGCTTCAAAATACAAGCTGAAATGCATTTCTCACTATCAGGCTTGCAATGTGCCCTGCTTACATTTCATCAATCATTTGGTAAAGGTTGCGGCAAGAACACTTTACACAATTTCCCCAGAAATTGTAGATTTTCTAGTTAAGTGTTCTTGCATAGCAAGGAACACTTATTGTTATCTCACAAATATATTCTTATTCTTATTTTTATTCTTATTCTTATTATTATAGCCAAATTTGCCACGCTAACTCCTCCCACAGTTTTTACACTACAAAGACAAGTAATATATCAAAACGTGCGGATTGTTCCCGATCGGATTGCTATTACTTTGTGGAACGTTTCGCCGAATCGTTCAAGAAATATCGCGGTTTTTGCGGCGAAATTTTCCCATAGGAATGAATGGTGCATCTAGAGTGGCAGCAGAGCACAGCTAGAGTGTGCAAAGGAAAAATCAGAACATGATTTGTAAACTGCCATCACTCTGCCATTTTCAAGCCCACCTACACATATCTTATATCAAAACGTTCAGCTAACCCTGCTGTCACTAAAAATGTTCACGGCTAGGACATACTCCTGATAGTTTTCAGAATATGACCATTTGTTTGCACATCACCCCTCCCATTGACTTTCATTGAAACTCCACTCTAGACACCAGACATTTTAAGGGACGTTTTTAAACTGCGACTGTGCCTTCATTTGTTATCTTTCAGAGACATACTATACATCAAACTGTAGGTCTTTTTCTTGTGATTGTCACAATATAAACCTTTTCACGGTAGCATTTATACTTTTAAAACTACAAGCGTTTGAAGATGGCAATCGCCAGTGAATTTGGCAAGTTTAAATAGCCTGTTTAGAGCACAGCTCCTCACACACCTGTGACTGACTGAGGTAACAGGTGCAAGCAAAGGTCACTCAGGGGGCAGCTGAGTCACATTAGAGTGAGAATGCTGCAATGTGGAAGGAAAAATCAGAACATGATTTGTAAACTGCCATAACTATGTCATTTTCAAGCCCACCTACACATATCTTATATCAAAACGTTCAGCTAACCCTGCTGTCACTAAAAATGTTCACGGCTAGGACATACTCCTGATAGTTTTCAGAATATGACCATTTGTTTGCACCTCACTCCTCCCATTGACTTTCATTGAAACTCCACTTTAGACACAAGAAATTTTAAGGGACGTTTTTAAACTGCGACTGTGCCTTCATTTTTAATATTGCAGAGACATACTATATATCAAAATTTAGGTCTGTTTCTTGTGATTGTCACAATATAAGCCTTTTCACGGTAGCATTTATACTTTTAAAACTACAACCGTTTGAAGATGGCAATCGCCAGTGATGTCAGCAACTTGGAGCAGTTTGTTTATAACCATGACTCTGCCCTTGGTGTGGAGGGAGTTGCCATAGGAACCCAGCTGTGTGAGCAGGAAGCAGAGAGACAAAAGCTAACCTGCCCACTCCAGTTGTGTGGAGGCCAGAACACCACACAATTTCCACAGAAATTGTGAAGACGCCAGTGAAGTGAGCAATTTGAAGCAGTTTGTTTTTAACCGCTCTTCTCTGCCATATTTGAAATCTAATTCTTATTCTTATTATAGCCATATTTGCCACGCTAACTCCTCCCACAGTTTTTACACTACAAAGACAAGTAATATATCAAAACGTGCGCATTGATCCCGATCGGATTGCTATTACTTTGTAGAACGTTTCGCCGAATCGTTCAAGAAATATCGCGGTTTTTGCGGCGAAATTTTCCCATAGGAATGCATTGAGCAGCACAGCACAGCTAGAGTGTGCAAAGGAAAAATCAGAAAAATCAGAACATGATTTGTAAACTGCCATCACTCTGCCATTTTCAAGCCCACCTACACATATCTTATATCAAAACGTTCAGCTAACCCTGCTGTCACTAAAAATGTTCACGAATGCCAGTAGTGTACCGCGCTCCAATATATTCTACCTTATGTGATATAATGAATTCATAAGTGTACCACCGATAATCAAATAATTACATCAATTAATTATACTTAAATATATGATTTGTGTAAATATATAAAATAAATTAATTTATCAATGTGAAAAAACAAAAACTATGAATGAAAAATATAAATAAAAAATAAAAAATATTTGCAGTGGGAATGACAGTTCCTTCTGTATAAATGAGATGGTGTTATTATTCAGTCTGGATAAAAATAAAAATAAAATAAAATTAAAATAAAAATAAAATTAAAAATTAAAATTAAAATAAAATTAAAAATAAAAATAAAATTAAAAATAAAATAAAATTAAAATTAAAATAAAAATAAAATTAAAATAAAAATAAAATTAAAATTAACATAAAATTAAAATAAAAATAAAATTAAAATAAAATTAAAAGTAAATAAAAATTAACATAAATAAAAAATATTTGCAGTGGGAATGACAGTTCCTTCTGTATAAATGAGATGGTATTATTATTCAGTCTGGATAAAAAAAAAAAATAAAATAAAAATTTAAATAAAATAAAAAAAAAATAAAATTAAAATTAAAATAAAATTAAAAATAAAATAAAAATAAAAATTAAAATAAAAATAAAATAAAAATTAAAAAAAAATTAAAATCAAAATAAAATTAACATAAAATTAAAATAAAATTAAAATAAAAATTAAAATAAAATTAAATTAACATAAAATTAAAATAAAAATAAAAATAAAAATAAAATTAAAATAAATATAAAATTAAAATAAAATAAAAATAAAATTAAAAATAAAATAAAATAATAAAAATTAAAATTAAAATAAAATTAAAATAAAAAAAAATTAAAATAAAAAAAATAAATAAATAATTGATATCCCGGATAAGACACTATGTTTCTTTTCTTTAATATTTAATTAATACTAATTTTAGCACGCAATTGAACTTGGCAAGTTTAAAAAGCCTGTTTAGAACACACATGCTGACATTCCTCTCAGAGTGAGTTGTCATAGCAACCCAGCTGTCTCAGCACAGTGAGCCTACTCCGCCCTCTCCAGGTGCAGCAACCAAAGGTCACTCAAGAGGCAGATGACTCACCAGGCTGGACTGTGAGCTTCAAAATACAAGCTGAAATGCATTTCTCACTATGAGGCTTGCAATGTGCACTGCTTACATTTCATCAATCATTTGGTAAAGGTTGCGGCAAGAACACTTTACACAATTTCCCCAGAAATTGTAGATTGTCTAGTTTTTATTCTTATTCTTATTATTATAGCCAAATTTGCCACGCTAACTCCTCCCACAGTTTTTACACTACAAAGACAAGTAATATATCAAAACGTGCGGATTGTTCTCGATCGGATTGCTATTACTTTGTGGAACGTTTCGCCGAATCGTTCAAGAAATATCGCGGTTTTTGCGGCGAAATTTTCCCATAGGAATGAATGGTGCATTTAGAGTGGCAGCAGAGCACAGCTAGAGTGTGCAAAGGAAAAATCAGAACATGATTTGTAAACTGCCATCACTCTGCCATTTTCAAGCCCACCTACACATATCTTATATCAAAACGTTCAGCTAACCCTGCTGTCACTAAAAATGTCCACGGCTAGGACATACTCCTGATAGTTTTCACAATATGACCATTTGTTTGGACCTCACCCCTCCCATTGACTTTCATTGAAACTCCACTTTAGACACAAGAAATTTTAAGGGACGTTTTTAAACTGCGACTGTGCCTTCATTTTTTATCTTTCAGAGACATACTATACATCAAAATTTAGGTCTGTTTCTTGTGATTGTCACAGTATAAACCTTTTCACTGTAGCATTTATACTTTTAAAACTACAAGCGTTTGAAAATGGCAATCGCCAGTGAACTTGGCAAGTTTAAATAGCCTGTTTAGAGCAGAGCTGTCACACACCTGTGACTGACTGAGGTAACAGGTGCAAGCAAAGGTCACTCAGGGGGCAGCTGAGTCACATTAGAGTGAGAAAGCTGCAGTGTGAAAGGAAAAATCAGAACATGATTTGTAAACTGCCATCACTATGTCATTATCAAGCCCACCTACACATATCTTATATCAAAACGTTCAGCTAACCCTGCTGTCACTAAAAATGTTCACGGCTAGGACATACTCCTGATAGTTTTCAGAATATGACCATTTGTTTGGACCTCATCCCTCCCATTGACTTTCATTGAAACTCCACTTTAGACACAAGAAATTTTAAGGGACGTTTTTAAACTGCGACTGTGCCTTCATTTTTTATCTTTCAGAGACATACTATACATCAAAATTTAGGTCTTTTTCTTGTGATTGTCACAGTATAAACCTTTTCACGGTAGCATTTATACTTTTAAAACTACAAGCGTTTGAAAATGGCAATCGCCAGTGAACTTGGCAAGTTTAAACAGCCTGTTTAGAGCAGAGCTCATCACACACCTGTGACTGACTGAGGTAACAGGTGCAACCAAAGGTCACTCAGGGGGCAGCTGAGTCACATTAGAGTGAGAAAGCTGCAGTGTGAAAGGAAAAATCAGAACATGATTTGTAAACTGCCATCACTCTTTCATTTTCAAGCCCACCTACACATATCTTATATCAAAACGTTCAGCTAACCCTGCTGTCACTAAAAATGTTCACGAATGCCAGTAGTGTACCGCGCTCCAATATATTCTACCTTATGTGATATAATGAATTCATAAGTGTACCACCGATAATCAAATAATTACATCAATTAATTATACTTAAATATATGATTTGTGTAAATACATAAAATAAATTAATTTATCAATGTGAAAAAACAAAAACTATGAATGAAAAATATAAATAAAAAATAAAAAATATTTGCAGGGCGAATGACAGTTCCTTCTGTATAAATGAGATGGTGTTATTATTCAGTCTGGATAAAATTAAAATAAAATTAAAATTATAATAAAAAAATAAAATAAAATAAAATTAAAATAAAAATAAAATTAAAAATTAAAATTAAAATAAAAATTAAATGAAAAATAAAATAAAAATTAAATTAAAATTAAAATTAAAATAAATAAAAAATATTTGCAGTGGGAATGACAGTTCCTTCTGTATAAATGAGATGGTATTATTATTCAGTCTGGATAAAAATAAAAATAAAATAAAAATTAAATTAAAATAAAAAAAAATAAAACTAAAATTAAAATAAAATTAAAAATAAAAATAAAAATTAAAATAAAAAAATTAAAATTAAAATAAAAAATTAAATAAAAATAAAATTAAAAATAAAATTAAATTAAAATAAAATAAAAATAAAATTAAAATTAACATAAAATTAAAATTAACATAAAATTAAAATTAACATAAAATTAGAATTAAAATAAAAATAAAAAAAAAATTAAAATTAACATAAAATTAAAATAAAAATAAAATTAAAATAAAAATAAAATAAAAATTAACATAAAATTAAAATTAACATTAAATTAAAAATAAAATAAAATAAAAATTAAAATTAAAATTAAAATAAAAAAAAAATTAAAATAAAAATAAATAATTGATATCCTGGATAAGACACTATGTTTCTTTTCTTTAATATTTAATTAATACTAATTTTAGCACGCAATTGAACTTGGCAAGTTTAAAAAGCCTGTTTAGAACAGGCATGCTGACATTCCTCTCAGAGTGAGTTGTCATAGCAACCCAGCTGTCTCAGCACAGTGAGCCTACTCCGCCCTCTCCAGGTGCAGCAACCAAAGGTCACTCAAGAGGCAGATGACTCACGAGGCTGGACTGTGAGCTTCAAAATACAAGCTGAAATGCATTTCTCACTATCAGGCTTGCAATGTGCACTGCTTACATTTCATCAATCATTTGGTAAAGGTTGCGGCAAGAACACTTTACACAATTTCCCCAGAAATTGTAGATTGTCTAGTTAAAACATACATTTATAAAACATTAGCAGCATTATCACCTCAAATACTCTCTACTGTAGAAAACCTATTTCCAAACCTTTAACCAGAAGCCGGCCAAACTGTCACAAATTCAAAATTAGATTTCAAATAGGGCAGAGAAGAGCGGTTAAAAACAAACTGCTCCAAATTGCTCACTTCACTGGTGTCTTCAATAGGTCGTAGTTTTAAAAACTATAAATCCTACAGCGAAGAGCTTTATATTGAGAGAATCACAAGACCCAGACCTACATTTTGATGCATAAGTATGTCTCTGAAATATAAAAATGAAGGCACAGTCGCAGTTTAGAAATTGCCCTTCAAATTTGAGGTGGCTAGAGTGGAGTTTCAATGAATGTCAATGGGTGGCATGAGTTGCAAACAAATGGTCATTTTGTGAAAACTATCAGGACTTTGGCTTAGCCGTGGACATTTTTACTGGCAGCAGGGATAGCTGAACGTTTTGATATACGCTTTGTGTAGGTGGGCTTGAAAATGAGGGAGTGATGGCAGTTTAGAAATCATGTCCTGATTTTTCTGCTCACACTCTAGCTTTTGTCAGCTCCCACTCTAGTTTTGAACATTCTACCAATCATTCCTATGGGACCAATTTCACCACAAAAACTGCAATATTTCGTGAACCATTCGGCGAAACGTTCCACAAAGTAATAGCACACCAATCTGCAACAATCCGCACGTTTCGGTATATTACTGCCTGTGTAGTGTAAAAACTGTGGGAGGAGTTAGGGTGGTAAATTTGGCTATAATAATAAGAATATATATGTGAGATAACAGTAAGTGGTCTTGCCATGCAAGAACACTTAATTAAAAGAAAGAAAAAAAAAAGTCGGAGCTTTCCCCCAATCTTATAGCTTGTTTATCAGAAAGACAGATTACATTACATTGCAGTTGAGGGGTATGAGGTGGTAAAAACAGATGGTTGAGTCATGTTTTTACCACCCTGCAACCACCACCAGACAGCTATGTACACATGCTTTGTTCATGGATGTGGCAAAGATAATAGCTCCTATTGCATTTAACCATTTGCCGCCCGCCCTATGGCTGAATGACGGCCGGCAAATGTCATCAGCGTTCCGGGTGGACGCCATATGGTGTCCTCCCGCACATGCGCAGATTGCGCTCTGCAGAGCCGCGCAGTGGCACGATCTGTCACCGGCCGTGTACCTCGGACACGGCCGATAACAGATCTGAGTATCGGCCCCGTTGCCGATACCATGTGACCTGCTGTGACTAATCACAGCAGGTCACATGACAGTTGTATACAATGGATGGCTTCATTCATGCCATCCATTGTATACTAGTGTCTAGCTGTATATGGTCAGAGCTAATCACATGCACATGTCATGTGATTAGCTGTGGCCAAATCACAGCTAAGCACAAAAAAAAAAAAAACCCTGAATGAATCGATGTCATTCAGGTAAATGCTTGCTTATAGCAAAGTAATTCTTTGCTATAAGCAAATTGTGTAAAAAAAAAAAATACTGATCACTTCCCCAAAGTAGTACAATGTTACTGTGGTAACATTGTACTACTTTGGTCATAGTGAAATATGAAAAAACAATCTTAAAAAAAATAAAAAAATGTAATAAAAAATAATAAAAAAAATATATATATTTTTTTCATACTGTCACCAGTCAGTGTCCCTGATCACCGCCATGCCAGTTATATGATGACGCTGTACTGCACTGGTGACAATATGTAAAAAAAAAATAGTGAAACTAATTTTTTTAATTTTTTCATTTTCCGAAAAATTATGACAAAAAAAATACAACTTCAAAAAACTCGCCATGCCTCTTATGAAGTACGTCGGACTTTCTACTTTGCAAATAGGGGTAATTTAGAGGGTATCTGTACTGTTCTGACATTTTTGGACCTCAACAAATTAGATTGGCTGTCAGTACTTCAGGATTGATCAATATTCAGATCTATCCCATAGTTTGTGAACTCTATAACTTTCCTACAAACTAAAAAATACATTCTAATTTGGGTTATTTTCACCAAAAACATGTATCAGAATACATCTTGGTCTAAATTTATGAAGAACAATTATTTATTTGCAAACTTTTATACCAGAAACAAAGAAAAACGTGTTTTTTTCAAAATGTTTGGTCTTTTTTTGTTAATTTAGCAAAAAATAAAAACCCCAGCGGTGATTAAATACCACCAAAAGAAAGCTCTAGTTGTGTGAAGAAAATGATAAAATTTTAGTTTGGGTACAATGTTGTATGACCGCGCAGTTGTCATTTAAAGTGTGAAAGCGCTGAAACCTGAAAACTGGCCTGGGCAGGAAGGTGTAAAATTGCCCGGTTTTGAAATGGTTAACAAGCAGTACCAACAGCAGTTTAAGTCAATAGGGAACCAGGGCACCCACACTGAAACCACGTGTAATGCATGTGTTTGCAGCACAGTGGTTTGGCACTTACAGGGTCAAAACAAGCGGGGAGGAGGCAACATATTGCCTCCTCAACACCTGTCAAACACCTCTGAAAAGTGATCAACCAATAATTCTGTAGCCAGGTGTCGGCTATAACATTATGCCATTCTAGAACATTTACAGATGAGACTATGAATAATCCTTTTCCTAGTGCCAGTACTGAGACTGCTACATCACTGCCTGTTAGCAGAACGGATTCGGTTCCTTTTCAGAGGAGCAGCAAGGTCTGGCCCGTATCTAAACATAGCCTTACTGTCCAGCTGACAAACGGGAAGTGTGGGGGGAAAATGCAACAGGGACACAGACAGAAATACAAAGCTTACCCGGGTTCTATCCTTTCCCCACTGTACTTTACAAAGTAAAGTGTTGTATTGTTGCTGAATATTTGCCGTCACTTGATGAAACTGTTGTCAGCTGAGCAGTAAGGCTAGACATACACAGTTAGATTTTTTTTTTTCATTCAGCCAGTGGGTTAAATGAAAAATAAAAAAACAAATAACAGATTTTTTTGTGTGGATGGAGGAATCCCCCTGCTGGGACTGAAGTAGATTTACTAAAACTGGTGCAGCTGTGCATGGTAGCCAATCCGCTTTGAACTTCAGCTCATTCACTTGAGCTTTGACAAAAAAAAAAAACCTGATTGTTTTTTATGCAGAGCTGCACATACAGTTTTATTAAGTCACTGTGTTCTGCCAGTGGCACACATCACTGTCAGAATACATTGATCAGTGGCTGCAGGTACATTGTGATGCAAACGGGAAAATTAAAGTGGTTTGCATAAATGATTATTGTAATATTAAAGTGGTTGTAAAGGCTCAAGATCCAATGATGTGCAAAAGAGCCTCAGCTCTCTGGGGACTCTCCCTTCTCATTAGCTGAGACAACAGAAGGAGACAGGGGGGTATGGGCCAAGCTACGGCTCTGTGTGTGAATGGGCAGGCAGAGCGGTGGCTCAGGAGTGAGCCTGCTTGGGGAGGAGGATTGGTGCTGACATTTTTGTTGCTGACAGTCCATCCTGGGAAAAGATCCCAGCTTTAGCCACTAGCCTACAGGGCACTTATACCCCCTTCCTGCCCAGGCCAATTTCCAGCTTTCAGCGCTGTCACACTTTGAATTGCGGTCATGCAACATTGTACCCATATAAAATTTTTATCATTTTTTTGAGACAGATAGAGCTTTCTTTTGGTGGTATTTAATCACCTCTGGGATTTTTATTTTTTCTTAAACAAACCAAAAACCACTGAAAATTTTGAAAAAAAAAGTTTTTTCTTAGTTTTTTTTATACAATTTTGTAAATAAGTGATTTTTCTCCTTCACTGATGTGCGCTAATGAGGCTGCAGTGATGGGCACTGATAGGCTGCACTGATGGACACTGATAGGTGGCACTGATGGGCACTGATGAGGAGGCACTGGTAGGTTGCACTGATGGGCATTGACAGGCATCACTGATGGGCACCGAAAGGCAGCACTGATACATGACACTGATATATGGCACTCATAGGCAGCACTAATAGGCAGCACTGACTGGCACTGTTAGGCAGCACTGACTGGCACTGTTAGGTGGCACTGATAGGCGGCACTGATTGGCGGCACTGATAGGCGGCACTGACTGGCACTGATGGGTGACATTGAAAGGCAGCTCAGATGGGCACTGATATGTGGCATTGATGGCATTAAAATTCTGGTGCTGAAACAGATACTGAAAATTCAGAATGCATGTGGCCGAAAACCGAACCAAAACCGAAATGTCTGCGTATATGGGGGTGGGGAGGCTACATTTTTTTTCTCTACTTTCATGTATTTTTTACTTATGATTTTATTGCTATCACATAGGTGAGCCACTATGTGATAGCATATGAGTGACAGACCATCTTTGTAGGGGGCAGGTGGTTGGGAGGGGCAGTGTGTGCAGGGAGGGGGGCAGGAGAGGAGCAGTGTATACAGTGAGGGGGCGGTGTATATAGAGAGGCTCTCTCACTGACTGTCACTATAGCTCACAGAATTAGCTGTCTCTTTCCCTGTAGTTTGTTTCTTTTAACTCTGGGAAAGAAACTAAAAGAAAACTTTGTTTCTTTTAGCTGGGGAGAAAGTGACAGCTAATTCTGTGAGCTATAGTGAAGAAAGAAAAAAGCCGGTAATTATATTTAAAAACCAGCACTGACATAGTGACAGCCAGTCACTGTATACACTGCTCCTCTCCTGCCTTTCTTAGACCCCCCCCCCCCCCACATCTGCAGTACACACAGTCTCCTGTATTGGCACCTGTATCAGCTAAATTTTTCCTATTGGCAAAATGCCGATAGGGTTATTTTCGGCTGATATGTTTCGGTGGCCGAAAGTTCGGTGAATCACTGCGTAAACTGTTGGCGCTATATACAGTGGATATAACAAGTCTACTCACCTCTGTTAAAATGTTAGGTTTCTGTGATGTAAACAAATAAGACAAAGATAAATAATTTCAGAACTTTTTCCAAAGAACAAAAGGTATACCGCTCAGGCAAACACTCCAGATCAATCCACAACAGGTGCAGCACCAGGACACGAATACAGGACTTGTTAACGCATTTCACTTGATCTCCTGCTTAATCCAGATCAATCCAGACCAATCCAGATCAATCCACAACAGGTGCAACACCAGGACACGAATACAGGACTTGTTAACGCATTTCACATGATCTCGTGCTTAATCATAACAAAGAAAACAACAAAAGTGCTGTTTTATATAGGTATTAGTTAATAAAGAACACCTGTCCTAATCAGCACTCCTGAATCCTGAGGGTACGCCTACTAATACATTGTAACAAGACATATAAAACCATTGTATCAAAAGTAGTGATCTCAGAGAACAACAAGAAAGGAAGAAAAGAAAAAAGGAAAGTGAAGTGGAATAAAAAGATAAACAAAGAAAGAGAAAAAGAATAATGGATAAAAATAATTATGAAAAAATTATAAATGAAAATTAGAATAACAAACACAGATAAAAGTGAGTAAATATTCCAAGAAGATATGGGCTAAGAAGCCGCATTTGTAAACACTCAAAATTTAAATCTAAATATATGCAAAAACGCATAACAAAAAAAAAACACGTGTCTACTTGGGATAAAATACAAAAAAAATCACAAAAAAAATACATATTCAGACCGGGTTATATCAAAACAGCAGAAAAAAAAATATATATCAAAAGTAACGCATCAAAAAACAACGCATCAAATAACAAAAGGAACACATAAAAAAAAGAAAAAGAAAGGAAAATCCCAAAGGGAAAAGAGAGATGGTATTAAAGATGTGTGTGCACATGAATATGCACATGTAAGGTGCATGATGTGCCCAAATGAACGTGCATCCAAATAAACCAAGTAATGAAATATATGAAAGGATACATATACATACATATAAACAACTTGATAAGCATAATAAAATACATATATACACATACATACTTTTTCCACCTTTAATATGACCTATAAACTGTACAACTCAATTGAAAAACAACTGACCTCTTTTGGGGGGGAAGGAAACATAAAAAACTAAAATAATGTGGTTGCATAAGTGTGCACACCCTTTTATAACTAGGGATGTAGCTGTGTCCAGAATTAAGCAATCACATTCAAAATCATGTTAAATAGGAGTCAGTACACACCTGCCATCATTTAAAGTGCCTCTGATTAACCCCAAATAAAGTTCAGCTGTTCTAGTAGGTCTTTCTTGACATGTTCTTAGTCGCATCCTACAGCAAAAGCCATAGTCCACAGACAGCTTCCAAAGCATCAAAGAGATCTCACTGTTAAAAGGTATCAGTCAGGAGAAAGGTACAATAGAATTTCCAAGGCATTAGATATACCATGGAACACAGTGAAGACAGTCATCATCAAGTGGAGAAAATATGGCGCAACACTGACATTACCAAGAACTGGACGACCCTCCAAAATTGATAAAAAGACGAGAAGAAAACTGTTCTGGGAAGCTGCCAAGAGGCCTACAGCAACATTAAAGGAGCTGCAGGAATATCTGGCAAGTACTGGCTGTGTGATACATATGACAACAATCTCCTGTATTCTTCATATGTCGGGGCTATGGGGTAGAGTGGCAAGATGGAAGCCTTTTATTATGAAGAAAAACATCCAAGCCCAGCTAAATTTTGCAAAAACACATCTGACGTCTCCCAAAAGCATGTGGAAAATGTGTTATGGTCTGATGAAACCAAGGTTGAGCTTTTTGGCCATAATTCCAAAAGATATGTTTGGCGCAAAAACAACACTGCACATCACCAAAAGAACACCATACCCACAGTGAAGCATGGTGGTGGCAGCATCATGCTTTGGGGCTGTTTTTCTTCAGCTGGAACTGGGGCCTTAGTCAAGGTAGAGGGAATTATGAACAGTTCCAAATACCAGTCAATATTAGCACAAAACCTTCAGTCTTCTGCTAGAAAGCTGAACATGAAGAGGAACTTCATCTTTCAGCATGACAGCGACCCAAAGCATACATCCAAATCAACAAAGGAATGGCTTCACCAGAAGAAAATTAAAGTTTTGGAATGGCCCAGCCATAGCCCAGACCTAAATCCGATGGAAAATCTGTGGGGTGATCTGAAGAGAGCAGTGCACAGGAGATGCCCTCACAATCTGACAGATTTGGAGTGTTTCTGCAAGGAAGAGTGAACAAATATTGCCAAGTCAAGATGTGCCATGCTGATAGACTCATACCCAAAAAGACTGAGTGCTGGAATAAAATCAAAAGGTACTTCAACAAAATATTAGTTTAAGGGTGTGCACACTTATGCAACCATATTATTTTAGATTTTTATTTTTATTTCTCTCCACCTAAAAGATTTCAGTTTGTTTTTCAGCTGAGTTGTACAGTTTATACGTTACATTAAAGGCGGAAAAAGTTCTGAAATGATTTATCTTTGTCTTGTTTTTTATGTCACAGAAACCTGACATTGTAACAAGTGTGTAGACTTTTTATATCCACTGTACATCCTGTATAATAATAATACTAATGATGAAAAAATCGGCAGATTGTTCCTCGTATGGCAATTTCCGTCAATTTTTTCATCACGTGTACGGGCCATAAGGGTCCATGGACCCCAATGTAGAGAACCTATGCACTTTTTCTGAACTCGTTTGACTAATGGAGCATTGCTCCCACCATGGCTTTCATGTATCTGCAGCTGTGGTTCAGCAGCCCTCACACCTAGGTGTGGGATAGGCAAGCTATTGTTTACAGCAACTACAACGTGTTCTATTACAGAGGCACATCCTCTGACTGACTGACATGCTGAGTCCTCTCACAATGGCTCCAGGGCGGGGGCGTGGCTTGGAAGGCAGCACACTTGGATTGGGCACACCCAGAAAATCCAGAAAGATCACATATCATTAGGAAGGGTGCTGCTCAATGCGAGACACAAAGGAGGGGAGCACAGGAAGGCTGGAAGCATGTCTCTAGCTTCTCTCATTTCTTTCCTGAAAAGCAAGGAGTCCATCATCTTCAATGCCCTAGTAGCTCTGCTGACGGTGGGCGGCCAGCAGTTGTTCTCCTTCTTCGCCTTCAGCTGCCCGTGTAGCCCCACTGATAACCTGAGGTATGGACTGGCTTTCCTGGGGGTGCCCGCCCTGCTCCTGCTCATTGTGGGGGTCATCTTCAATGACAACACATGGAGGCTGTTCATGGGGACGACGTACGACGTGTCCATCCAGGAGAGGAGCCGGCAGAGTCTCCTTATGAAGTACAAACTCCTCTGCTTCGTGCTGGGGAACATCCTGGGCAGAGCGCTGGTGGCTCCAGTCACGTGGCTGGCGGTGACCCTGCTGAACGGCGCCTACTATGTGTGTGCGGCCAGCGAGTATACCGATGTCCAGAGGTACGACATCTTCAGAGGGATGAGTGCGGAGGACAGGAGGAGGACCCTGGCTCAGTTCCCGTGTCCGCAACTAGTGTTCAGCAACTTCAGCAGAGTCCGGGAGGAGATAGTGCTGGAGCTCAAGTACCAGTCACAGGTATTCCCTCATGAAGCGTCTCTTCATCCTTCTAGGGAAAGGGGCCCAGAACAACCAGTCAGCAGGGCTTACAACTACACTGGATTGGCAGTCACTTAGCCCTTCTCCATCCTGTGAGATTTCAGTGTATAAAGCTAGAACCTTCTTCTATTGTGTATGTAAATGAGTAATACATCACTTGGGCTGCATGCACACAGCGTATTCATATAGGATCTGGAGCCACAAGCTGGCAGAAACATCCTGCAGAAGTAATGCTTGGTCCGGTGCGTAGTTACGTACATCTTTACGCATGACACCTATGTGCGGAATTTCATTCTATCGACCAGATCAGGCGTCGCCAAACTTTTCAGTCTGAAGGCTACACTAAGTTTTCAAAATATTTGCAACCCCAAAAAATCCCCATCAAGCCCTCCCACCTTTATATCAGGTTCCCCAGTAGAATCCCCATCAGGGTCCCCGATAGAATTCCTCTTACATCAGAATCCCAATCAAGGTGCCCCCTTTAGATCAGGGTCCTCAACAGAATCCCTCTTACATCAGAATCCCCATCATGGTCCCCGATAGAATCTCCCCATACATCAGAAACCCCATCAGGGTCCCCCCCTTTACATCAGGGTCCCCAATAGAATCCCCCCTATGTCAAGGTTCCCCTTTAGATAAGGGTCCCCAATAGAATCCACCATACATCAGAATCCCCATGAGAGTCCCCCCCTTTACATCAGGGTCCTTGATAGAATCCCCCCTTATATCAGAATCCCCATCATGGTCCCCAATAGAATCCCCCTTACATCAGAATCCCCATCAAGGTGCCCCCTTTAGATCAGGGTCCTCAACAGAATTCCTCTTACATCAGAATCCCCATCAGGGTCCTCTATAGAATCTCCCCATACATCAGAAACCCCATCAGGGTCCCTCCCTTTACATCAGGGTCCCCAATAGCATCCCCCGTATGTCAAGGTGCCCATTTAGATAAGAGTCCCCAATAGAGACCGCCATACATCAGAATCCCCATGAGAGTCCCTCCCTTTACATCAGGGTCCCCAACAGAATCCCCCCTATGTCAAGGTGCCCCTTTAGATAAGAGTCCCCAATAGAATCCGTCATACATCAGAATCCCCATGAGAGTCCCTCCCTTTACATCAGGGTCCTTGATAGAATCCCCCCTTATATCAGAATCCCCATCATGGTCCCCAATAGAATCCCCCTTACATCAGAATCCCCATCTGGGTCCCCCCCTTTACATCAGGGTTCCCGATAAAATCCCCCTTTACATCAGAGTCCCCTTCACATTAGCATCCACATCAGGGTCCCCGATAGAATCCCCCGATATTCAAATCCCCATCAGGGTCCACAATAGAATCCCCTGTACATCAAAGTCTCCTTTATATCAGAATCCCCTTTACCTCAGAATCCCCGTCAGAGTCCCCCCCCTTTACATCAGGGTCCTCAATAGAATCCCCCTTTACATCAGAGTCCCCTTCACATTGAAATCCCCATCAGGGTCCCCAATAGAAACTTCTTTCCAGATATCAGGGTCCCCAACAGAATTCCCCCTTATGTCAGAATCCTCATCAGAGTCCCCTTTATATCAGAATCCCCATCAGGATTCCCCCCTTTACATCAGAGTCCTCAATAGGATGCCCCTTATGCCAGGATCCCCTTCAGGGTCCCCTTTACAGCAGAGTGCCCATCATAGTCCCACCTTACATCAGAATCTCTGTCAGAGCCCCCCCCCCTTACATCAGTCTCCCCTATTGAATCCCTCCTTATGTCAGATCCCCATCAGGGTGCCCATCTAATTCCCCCCCCTTACGTCAGAATCCCCATTAGGGTCCCACATCCCCTTCACATCAGGGTCCCAAATAGAATCCTTATATCAGATCCCCATCAGGGTGCCCGTCATAGTCTGAAGATCCCCCCCTTACATCAGAATCCCCATCAGGGCCCCCCCTTTTATATTTAGGTTCCCCTGCAGTATGTTATATTAACTCCCAAGTAATAATAACTCCCCAGTCATTTTTATATATGTAATAATAACTATGTAATAACTCCCCTAGTTTTTAAGAAGCTAAATTACATAAAATATGAAAGTAAGAGCTTAAATTGATATGCCTTATCTGTTAATATATATGTAAGAGTGTTACCAGGTTTTAATTATTCAACGTTATCATTAATTATTTGGAGAATCGATTCTTTAAACCGCCAAATTCCCAGTTACTTTAATAAAAATCTACAATGTAAAAACTTTAAAAAACCATCGTTAGTCTCATTTATTTAATAATAAACATTTCATTCAAAAATTTAATTTATTTTAGATAACTTACGCCTTTTTCTGTTTGGGAGTTATTATTACATAGAGTTATTATTACATATATAAAATTGACTGGAGAGTTATTATGTCATATATAAAAACAGGGTGGATTTGATTTAAATCACGATTTAAATCACTAGTCAGTAAGGCTTGATTTAAATCCTAGTTTTCTACATAGACTAATTCTTGCTGGTATAACTTTAATATGCAAGTAGATGAAGATTTTTAGAATAACTTTTCATATTAGTTTTTTTTATCCCCAGTTTAATGGGTTAATCATTCATATTTGGACAACTTTTCTGTTGTACTTAGGAAGGAGAAAAATAATCATTACCTTAATAATAACAATTTAAATAGATTTATTAATCTGAAACAATAACATTCCAGCATATTTTATTTGCTTAAACAAACATCCATGTTTGTTAACTAATTTGGCTAAACAAAATATATATATTTTAAGAAACTTAGACTGTCAGCCCCTTCCTCCTCACACTTAGTTTCACTTTCTTCTTGTGCAGATCTATTCCACTCCAAACAATCAGAAAAATATTGTTTCTATTCTATTCACTGAACTTCTTGAAACTTAGCACTGAAGGGGTTGATTCTGTATTCATAGGTTTGTAGAAGTTAGGATTAAGGTGTTTTTCTTAATTCTGTTCATGTTATAACATTTTTGAAGAAGAGGCATGTGATCTCCGAGAGTCAAATTTAGTTTTGAGAACTGCAAAAGTAAACCAAGCATCTGTGATAATATCTTGTAGGCAGAGAAACTGCCCAATAATCTTACAAATACCTCTGGAAGAGCATGACATTGTGAATGGATTCATGGAATTTATTTACCAAAAAAATTAAACATATACAGCCTTATTCTACATAAATAAAAAACTAATCTTTATTTCATGATGGAATAACCTTTGGATGGTAATATATTTTCCTCAAAAAGCATTTTATTAAAAAAAATCCGATTTAAATTAAAAAAATCCAATTTTTTTTTTTTTTTTTTTAAATCATTGATTTTTATCCACCCTGTATAAAAATAACTGGATAGTTATAATAATATATATAGTAATGACTGGGAAGTTATCTTCCAGGAGAGTCATTATACGGTACACCCCCATAGAATTCCCCCATACATCAGGATTCCCATCAGAGTCCCTCCTACATCAGGGTGGCCATCATAATCCCACTTGAGTTAGGGTCTATATCAGATCCCCCCCATTACATCAGGGTCTCCCATCAGAAACCCTTCCTTGCAAAAGGGTCCCCATCCATCATAATCCTCACTTTAATCAGAGACCTCATCAGAGTTTCCACTTAGGCAAGCTATAGATTTTTCAATTTTCCTTCCTTCCAAAAAAAATCTCTCAATTCCCCAATCAACACGGTCAGTGCTGATGGCGGAATTTCTCCTGCAGAGGTAGTGTGTTCTGGCAGGGGGTGCGTGGGGAGCCTTCCCAGCCGGCAGAACACAATGGGTACAGTTATCAGTTTAGCCACTGACAGTAATTGCATGTAATAAATCCTACAGGCTGGTTGTACCCAAGTCAATCATGGGATCAACTTGGGAACAACTAGCCTGGCCATAGATGGATTGAATCCCTGTTGAACTGGAAGAGATTCAATGCATCTATGTTCTGCATTTCCGAGACCAGGTGCAGGTTGGGGGAGGGGTCGTTGCAGTGGATACCATAGGCAGTCTGCTGACCTTTTATCCTCTATCTGCACATTTAGGATATACCACTGACCCTTGCTGTAGATCACAAAAAGTCATCTTGAATATTAATTTGTTCTTGACTGACGTTATGCATGTTAATGCAAAAATTATGCCAGTATACTTCTCACTGAACACAGGTTTGAGTAGTTTTTTTTATTATGCCCCTAAACACTGCTCTAAAATACAAATCAAAGGCATAAAAAAAGTAAGCAGGTTTCGAACAGCCACGTTTTTTCTGTGCACAAGCATGAAGCTCTAGAGCTCTTTCACATAGGTGTTCTGTTCAAATCTGCCTGCCGGTTCTTCAGTCAGATCTCATCTGACACTAGGTTCACACCTATGCATGTTGCGATTGATGCGTTTTCCCAGGACGTTTTACGGTGCGTTTTTGAACATGCATTTTAGCACATTTTTAATGCTTTTTTTAATGTGTTTTAGGTTTTTTTGGAAGTTTGGTGTTAGGAGGAGGTGTTTGTTGTCATGCAGGTGAAAAACACAAAACACAGCGGAAATGCATCAAAACTGCAATACCTGCGTTTTTGATGTGGCTCCATTTAATTCTGTTGAACCAAAAATGCAAACTGCTGCGGGAAAGAAAGTCCCTTGCCCTTTCCAAAAAACACACTGGCTAAAAACACAGATGTAAATGTGAACCATAGGAAATCATGTTAAATGGACTGTGGTGCTTTTCTGCAAACGAAATGCACTGGAAACCACACAAGTGTGAACCTAGTCTAAAGCTCCATGTTAATGGTGGCCATACACGCTTTGATAAATTATTGATCAGTATACAATACAGTCTATTCTATGCCACACACAGGGAAGTGAATTTTGATCGATACTTAAGATATAATAATTTATTATCATGTAATCTCATCATTTGATCGAAATATGATTGTTCACATGCACAAAGCATCTCTGTGCTGCTGATTGATGCAAAACAATCAATAATATTCTGCCCTGTTTGATCAAATCTAAATTGAGTCTAAATCAATTGGAAGTGAAGTTCTGGCTATTTGATTGTTTGTGGATTCATTGATCATTGTGACTGAATTGCAGATTGATCAGATAACAAAATCTAGGCATGTGTGGCCGCCAGAAGGCTCATGTACATGTTGTGGTGGTCATGCTTGCTTATTGTTGACAGGGGGAGTTTTGTAATCCTAAGGTGACAATGTTTCTCCTCCATAGATGCAGTACAGAGAGTGAGCATTTTCACCCTAACACAGGAAGTGTATTACCAGCAGGATCACCAGATCATGATAAAGGGAAGGAAAACCTTCAAAAAAGACTGATGTAGTCACCACTTCTGAGGTTAGGGTTTACATCTACTTTAAAGGGTTGTTCACACTGGTTGTGTTACACTGTGTTTTAAGAACATATTCACACGTGTTTTAATGCAGTAAAACTCTTGCATTTTGTTGTATACAATTACAAGCAGAAAGCTGATTCTTTTCTGTGTGGCTGGTTCACATCTATGTGCAATATAACAAAAAAGGGAAGGGAAGAAATGGGAACGCTGGTGAGTCCACAGTAATCCACAAAGGGATATAAAAGAGGTGCCACCAGAATGTCTGGCAGGATGCTACCTAAACCATATAGCAAAAAACAAAGAAAGAAAATAGGCTGCGCACCTAAAAGGCTAACCTCAAAAAATGTTTATTCAGGAAAAAGATACACAGTAAAACCTTGCATCGGAGATCCGACATACATACCCAATCACAAGGCCCCTCACACCCGGAATTGAAGGGCCTCCCCTATCAGACACTGACCGATGGTGAAAAACATGTCCACTGGGTGTATACCTCCCTGATGGAAAATCAACCCCCCACAAACCCAACAACCCCCCACTCTCCCAAACAAACTCAACCATCTAAACCCCACAACTCCTCCAATCCCCCAATGCTCCTCCCGCAATGACCCCCCCCCCCAAAAAAAAAGAAAGAAAAAAATTCCTCACACATCTGTTTTGCAGTTTATTGTAGTGAGAAAGGGAAACTACAGGTCCATCCACATCTATGAATTCTGTGAATTCAACCCTACTTGATTGTGTATTGTCATATGTATTACAGTGTAATAAGCCTTCTATATACAAGTATTATTAGGTCCTAAAGCTTCATGCACACGTGAGCTCAAAAACACCTGTTTTACCGGCATTTGGTGTTTTTTTTTTTTTTTTTGCCTGCCTATAAACCCCCTTCCATGTTTGTCTATAGGGGGATTTATTAACATTGGTGCACACAGAATCTGCTGCAGCTCTGAAAAGTAACCAATCATCTTCTAACTCCAGCTTGTTCAATTAAGCATTGCCAATAAAACCTGGAAGTTGATTGGTTACTGTGCGCATCTGCACCTGATTCTGTGTGCACCAGTTTTAGTAAATCCCTCCCTGTGTATCTATGCACATGCTTATAGGAGTTTAAAGCCAGAAAAAAAAACCTAATTTGTGCGTCCAAGAGAGGAGCATTTTGGCTGAAAAAAAGTTTCTAAGTGCACTTTAGCATTTATTCATTTCAGTACCCAGAATAAATCAATTTTAACACCCAAGCCTTTGAAAAGCCTAAACATGTTTGCAAAAAGGCATGGTTCTGAAGCTGCCTTTCTCTTGCCAGGAAAAATGCATTTAGAAGAGCCCCAGTATGAATGGGGTCTTATTGATTGGTAGAAACAATTAAAAATGTTGGCATGTATGTAGGTTGGAAATGATCGTGACAGCCAGTGGTTCTGATGAAGAAGTGTCTGGTTCTAGGATGCAGAAGTTACATAAAAGGACATTGCTCAGTCAAACTGACAACCAGACCACATCTGCCAAGCTAGCAAAACCACACTTTCTAGTGTATTACAAAATACATATTAAAGTTTTGCATAGAGGACACCCACTTGACTTTGTCTCTCTTACAATTCTTTCCACCTAAGTTCCCAGCTCCACTTACCTGCCAAAAAACGTTTGATTATTTTGTGGTATGGTGAGACCCCTCTGCTGTAGCAGGAAGAGTTAGGGCTCGTTCACACTATTTCCTTTGAGCTACAGTAATCTTCATAGATCAAAGCAGACTCAATGCAATGGTACATAGAAAGCAATTGCTTTCTAGGCACCTTGTTTACACCACAACACTGCATTAATATAGGTTGTAGTGCGTTGTGTAAAAATGTAGATATGCTGCCTTTTTATTCAGAGCAACTAACCACACTGCATGGCACAGTGATGAGAAAAGAAGTGTCATTTTTTGTGACACTTTAGTAAAGTTAACAAAAGTGTCACATGTTGTAGATATGTAAAGCATTATCCCTACACAATGGGTACCACATCACATTTTAGTGAGCAGGGTGGTATGAACAAGCTCTTACACTTAACGGCAAAGAGGGGCAGAACTAGCGGCTTAAAGCGTTATTAAACCCAAAAACTAAATATGTACAGTAGGGAAAATAATTATTTGATCCCCTGTAGATTTTGTAAGTTTGCCCACTTACAAAGAAATGAAGGGTCTACAATTTTTATCATAGGTGTATTTTAAGTGATAGAGACAGAATATAAACCAAAAATCTAGGGGAAAAAAACACATGATACAAATGTTATAAATTGAGTTGCAGTTCAGTGAGTAAAATAAGTATTTGAGTTATGTGTATAAAAGACACCTGTCCACAGACTCTCATTCATCCTCACCATCATGGGCAAGACCAAAGAGCTGTCAAAGGACATCAGGGACAAGATTGTAGACCTGCACAAGGCTGGAATGGGCTACAAGACCATCAGCAAGAAGCTTGGTGAGGAGACAACTGTTGGATGGATTATTAGCAAATAGAAGAAATACAAAATAACCATCATTTGCCCTTGGTATGGAGCTCCATGCAAGATTTCGCCTCATGAGGTAAGGATGATCATGAGAAAAGTGAGGGATCAGTCCAAAACGCCACTCGAGGGGCTTGTGAATGATCTCAAGGCAATTGGGACCACAGTCACCAAACAAGCCATTGGTAACACAATACGCCTCCATGGATTGAAATCCTGCAGTGCCTGCAAGGTCCCTCTCCTCAAGAAGGCATATGTAAAGGCCTCTCTGAAGTTTGCCAATAAACATTTAAATGACTCAGAGAAGGATTGGGAGAAAGAGCTGTGGTTAGATGAGACAAAAGTTGAGCTCTTTGGCATTAACTCGACTCACTGTTTGGAGGAAGAAAAATGCTGACTATGACCCTAAGAACACCATCCCTACAGTCAAGCATGGAGTTGGAAACATTCTGCTTTGGGGCTCTTTCTCTGCTAAAGGTACAGGCCAGCTTTGCTGCATTGAGGGGCCAATAGACAGGGCCATGTATTGTATAATCTTGGATGAAAACCTTCCTCCCTCAGCCAGAACACTGAAGAGGGGTTGTGGATGGGTCTTCCAGCATGACAATGACCCAAAACATACCGCCAAGGCAACAAAGGAGTGGCTCAAGAAGAACCACATTAAAGTGTTACTAAACGCACAACAGTAAAATCAGTCTGTATATGCAGTAAAGCATGCTTGTTATACTCATTGTGGAACCTAAGGGGTTAATCCTATGCATTGTATAAAAAGGCTTTTTGATCCTTTCTTCTCTGCCCCTCCACCTGATACAGACTGAACCCATGGTCACATGCACATGATCAGTTTAGTGTGTATTGCTAGAGAGGTTTTTTTTTTTTTTTCTTTCTTGGGAGGGTGCATGTGTTCAGAACAGGGCCAATCAGCACTGACGGGGTCAGAGGTTTCACATGCTCCTAGAGCAGAAAGAAAACTCCTACAAGCTTTAACCAGTGCTCTGCTGAAAAAAATGAATGTTTAATATTACTTTAAAAATTTAGAGAAGATCTGTAAAGAAGAGTGGACCAAAATCCCTCCTGAGATGTATGCAAACCTGGTAACCAACTACAAGAAACATCTTAGCTCCTTGCCAACAAGGATTTCTGCACCAAGAACGAAGTCATGTTTAGCTTGGGGATCAAATACTTATTTTACTCACTGAACTCAACTCAATTTATAACATTTTGTATCATGTTTTTTTTTTTTTTCTGGATTTTTGGTTGATATTCTGTTCCTATAATTTAAAATACACATGATAAAAAATTATAGACCCTCCATTTCTTTGTAAGTGAGCAAACTTCCAAAACCTGCAGGGGATCAAATAGTTATTTTCCCCATTGTATTACATTTCAACTTACCAGTTGTTAAATGTGGTGGCTGCATTATTTTTCTTTCTTTGATTTTCCCTCTGTTTTTACCTGGTGAACTGGCCAGTAACACACTCCCTGAATTAAAATGCCTCTATTCTGGATAAAGGAACAAAGGGCCCCCTTTGAGTAGCAGCATTGTTAATACGAGGAAGGAGACTAGCAGTTTTAAATACAATAACAAATTGAAACCAATCTCTAGATAACACTTTATAATCAGTTACCGGAAACAGTTTTTTCCTTTTGGGATACGAGGTTTTACATACTCTCCAGGTGAAAATAAAGGAAAGAAATCCTAAAAAAAGAAAAACTAATACAGCTACCACATCTAAGAATTTGTAAGCTGCAATATAATAAATGTTTGCTTTTGGGTTTAATACTGCTTTAAAGTGACACTAAATGATATCCTTATTCTCCAAAAATAATCCATACACATCCACTACTTAATGGCCCTGTAATCTATTTTTCATAAAATGTATTTTTGCCTCTTTGTAATGTCCTCTGAGCTTCCTAACCTCTCGTTTTCCCGCTCACTTCTGTTTGTTGTAACAGTCAGTGCATGTTAGTTGCGGTCATGTGTACTGTTCTAAGCACACTACAAATCCCATATTCAATCTCAGGAATGAGCAAGAGAGGGTGACTACATTGCTTGTTTGGCCACGGAGAATGAATGTAGCCACCCTCTAACAGGAATCTGGATTACAGCAGCAAGAGGAAGAGATTTGGAGGAGGCTGAGAGCAACAGAAAGATAAGAATACATACTTTTTTTTTTTTCTTTAAATAACCAGGATGTGGTGTCAGTGTAGTGTTTTAAACAGGGAGATCTTATTGCGGAGTTCAGTGAAATAAATAAGGAGGTGATGAGGATCTTAAAGTGGTAGTAAAGTCACTTTGTTCACTTTTACCTATAGGTAAACTTATAATAAAACTTACCTGGAGGTAAAATGAATATCTCCTAAACATTCACCATTTAGGAGATATTCTACAGAGCAGCAACCGGTGACATCAGCGACACATGCGCTTTGAAGGAATGGCATTCTTGTGCCATTCCTTTAGAGCTATGTACCGTGGATGAGACTCCTGCGCACATGTGGGAGTGACGGCGGTGGCTTGCCCATTCAAGCAGGTGCAGTCCGCAAACCCGGAAGGAAGACCGGGTGAAGATGGAAGTCTCTGCAGCAATGATAGCGCTCTTTAGGTCTCCATTCTAAGGTAAGTCTTTCATAATGTGCTAGTATATGATGCATACTAGCACATTATAATTTTACCTTGCACCAGGAAACTTCTTTTTTTTTTACCATTAATAATAATAATTTTTTTTTAACCACCATTAAAATTGTGGGTGAATTCAGCCTTTCATTTTCAAAACATAAAATTCCCTAGTAATAGGAACAAGTTTCTACATGACATCTGTTGTATTAGTAACACCCCAGTCACATCACATACTACTTTGAAATCCTGCGAATTACAGTGAAATTGCACAATTTCAAAGTCGGATGACATACCGATTTCAAGTGCGATTTCCAAGACATCTGATACAGATGTCTATGCAAATTGCACCAAAATTAGTGTTTTTACTACTTCAGAAATTGGTGTGGCTCCGACCAAGTCGGAATCGCACTGATATGACCGCTTTATTTGCGGACAATAGGCTGTGATTTGCAAGTCGCATGGCATGCAAATCGCATGCCAATTCGCATCCAGTGTGACCGGGGTCTAAGACTCGCATAAGTCACTTTTAGAAAATGAAGCACAGTGGTTTACACCCCAGTCACATCAAACACTACTTTGAAATCGTGCGACTTCACTGTAAGTCGCATGATTTCAAAGTAGTGTTTGATGTGACTGGACAATAAGCTGCAATTTGGCATGTGATTTGCAAATCGCATGCCAATTCGCATCCAGTGTGACCAGCGTCTTAGTGTTTTTAAAGTACACTTTTGAACTTGCATGTTAAACTTTATAAACATATAGGTCATATATATATATATATATATATATAATTTTAGGCAGTAAATGCTTGTGCAGGAAACGCTGGGTTTAGCAATAAGAGTGACTAATGCACACTGGATGTATGTCTGTTCATGTCACTAGGAGCTGTTTTTCAGGTTTACAGTTCTCAAGTCTTGATTGTGTTTTACCATATCTGGGATGTTTGCCAAGCGTTTGAAATAAAATTGACATTTTGGTTACAGCTGCTTTAGTTTTAAAGGTTGGTCTATAGTTACAACATACAATTTTTATAACATCAGCAATAACAATACAAATGAGTGCTTGTCTGTCTGATAGCCATCTCTTGCCTCCACAACTTCCTGGATTCCCTGCATACTTTGTATCTTTTCCTCTGCTGTTTCCTTTCAATTTCTATGGACTACATATTTCACTGTTCCTGTACTGACTTCACCACCTGTAGTTCAGAAGGCAGACTTTGTAAAATGTGTGACACAGCAGTGCTACTCACAGGACATAGTGAATAAGTGTCACAGAATTCAGAGAAGTAAATGTGTGGGGATCTTCACAAAGTACGTTTACAAACTTCAAGATTTTAATAAGAGCAGGTTATAAAAAAAATTACATTTAATGTGGACATTATTATATACATTTTGACCATAGATTTTAAAGAGAAACTTCAGTTTGTAAGAAATAAAAGTCAGTTGCTACAAATATTAACACTCATCAGCCCAGGGATCCAGCACTGTCATCATCCGGACTGATTCTTCACTGGTCTTCAGGTCCTGGGTACTGCCATTTTGACTGTAGGAAGCTGGCTGTGACTCTGTTGTTTCACAGTTGGTTCCCCACTGAGCATGTGTGAGATGAGCTGTGTTTTCAAACTGATCCTGTGACGTGTCTTGGAAGGTTGTGTACAGGGGGGCAAATTTCCACTAATCTTGCCTAGGCAGAGATAGGTACCCTTAACTATTGTATTGGGGGGGGGGGGTAATCTGAACTTTAAATAACAATCCTAAAGGCTAAGGTTGCAACGATTCCAGTATTGGAATCGGTGCCAATACTAAGGATTTGCATCAGTACTCCTACTTGTGCAGATGTTCCAATGCCTGAAACCGATACCTTTGCTGTGCTGTTTGACCTCATACAAAATGAATGGGATCAAATCGCGCTGCAAAGAATTCCATGCAATTTGAATCAAAATTGCACTACTTCGGCTGAAGTAGCAGTGCGATTACTGTCCATTTCACATGTGGTGTCCTTCCGGGTGTAGTGCAGTTTGAGCTATTCATTTTGTATGGCTCAAATCGCACTGCACCCACAGGGAAACCGCATGTGATTCAGACAGGAATCACACCGCATTCCTATTAAAATCAAATGCAATTTTTTGCAGTGCGATTTGAACCCATTCAATTTGTATGAGCTCAAATCACACCGCAAGGTATCGTTAATTGGTACCGGGGAGTACTTGAGCAAAAGTATCAGTACTCGCCGATAAAACAAAATGGTATCAGTGCAACCCTACTAAAGGCTAAAGGTGTACTTTCTGATTATCTTGACTTTTTCATGTTAAATGTCACTTTTTTGTTTTATCGTTTGGTACATTTTGACCAAGGTAAAAATTAACCTAGTTAAAGTACAGAATGAACCCTCCCATAAACATTCCCAAGCCTATTAGATCATGTTCCTAGTAGGCGGGAGTAATGAGTGAGGTTTATTTTTTCTTTTAATTTTTCCCAATACCTACTTTTTTTTTTTTTTTTTAAGCTTTTCTTCAACCTCGTTTCTCTTGAGAGCTTTTACTTTGTGCTTGACATCTGTACTTGCTAGCACACTGCATCAAGTCACCAGGGAGGATGCATACTAAGGAGATATCGCTACTTCTGTTCGGGTAACTGCTCAAGGAGTGTTACCCTAGGACAGGAAGTGCAGAGACTGGATCACCAGGTAAACTGGAAAGAAGGAAAGGGTGAACCTGCTAGAATGGGGGAAGGTTAGGCTTGCATGAAAGGATGCAAACAGATACTTCCCAGGAGACTACAGGAGGGGAGGAGGGGTTTTCTCAGCTAAGCACAAAAAAATAAAACATTGGAGGAACACCAAGTTCCATATGCTGCCTGTAAGTGCTAGTGATGTTCCTGGGTCACACTGTTGGATTCTGGGAAAGTGAGGACCCTCATGTTCATGAAAGGTCTGCTTTAATTAACCTACAGATATAGTGTTCAGCAATCAAAATTCTTTCTAACAAAACATGATTGTAAGGACATGCATGTAGGCAAATATGCATGCTTACAGTTCGCTTATTTAGAGGAGAGTGGGAACACTTTCCAGCATTGTCTATTCATGGTGTACAACAGTAGTGATATGCAAGGTCACATAGCAGATGTCTGCCACAGTTTGGGTGGGACTACAAGTATAAAAATGTTCTCAGATATTAATAAAATATGCTTGATCTGGTGAACATTTTCTGGTATCTGTAGGTACTTTTAAAAGACTGTCATAGGGGAAAAAAAACCCAAATTGCTACATATAAAGTGCATTCACTTCTGCCTGCAGTGTACTCCCAAACCCTCTTGTCATGGATGAATACTAAAGCAGGCCATACATGGGTCGAATTCCAAACGTTTTTTCAATCGAAAACATTGTTCATTCTGTAATTTGATGGTACCACCAATGATTTAGAAAATCTGAAGTTTTTCATGAATTTACCCGCATGCCCAATATACGAAATGGGGAGGAACCACAAAAATCAGCTGGTGCCATTGCCCCACTAACAGAGCGAAAATCGGCCGATGAATCTTAGGTCTGATTTTCGAACGAATAATCGTTTGGAAATCGACCTATGTATGTCTGGCCTAAGGCCTTGTTCATACTAGGCAATTACATCTGTGCCCTGTGCTGCACTGGGATGTACAGGCGTTCTGGCATTCCAGACACAGCTGCTGTGTCCAATATGACATCCTCTCTGTAATGCCATTATTGTCCATTTGAAGTGATCTTATTAAACACGGAGTGCCATGTGGGTGAGATTTAGCCCATAAATATAAGAAGTCAAATTGTTGGTTCTCTTAGGATCAGTTAGACATTATGCTGGTTCCATAACAGTCGTTGACTGCTGAAGACTGGTCTGGAACCAGCTTATCTTGGGGGAAAGAGTAGCAAGCAACAAGACTTTCTTGCCTATCCATCTGCTTATTAGAACTGTCTGAAGCTGCCTGTAGGCATGAGATCTTGGGAATCATAAACAGTTTGACACAAATGACTGTTATTTATACTCTGCCTTTTACTAAGGCATGTGATCTGCACAGGATCATATTTAATCAATGGTCATTAACAAGCATTATAAAGGAAGACTAATTGATTTTGCGTGGTGCCAAAATCATATTGGACAACTATGTAGTATGACATTTAGCCCTCAGCTGATATCTATTACTGCATGGAAGCAAACCGTTCAAAATGAGCAGGAAACCAGTGTTGCATTTTTTGGTATTTCCTGAAAGTCACCATTCTGATTTAAATTTACAGGACCGTTTTTTTTTTTTTTTTTTAAATCAATGATTTTTATTAGTTTATTAACATAAAAAAAAAACAGGAGCAACAAAACACGCCCACACAGAGGCCATCAATTGCACATAAAAGCAGGACAGATTTTAAACTGTCTAATGACTGTGTAGTAGTAACTATTATTATTATTATTACTACGAGTTTATATAGCGCCAAAGGGTTTGCTCAGCGCTGTACAATAGGGGGGGACAATACATGGCACAGTACAACAAAGACAGACAGCGTACGACGGGTAAGAGGGCCCTACTCTTACGAGCTTACAATCTAGGATCTAACAATAACGTTAGTTATTTGTGTTGAGGCTTTAAAATATCAGGCCCTGACTACAGCATGACAGAGCTGTGTATCTTACAATATAACTTGCAACACACAAAGAAATCATGCAAAATATAATTATTATTATTATTATCATACAGTATTTATAAAGCGCCAATAGTTCACTCAGCGCTGTACATTACAAAGGGGGACAGAACATGTGACAGAACAATACCAATACAATGCAAAACATGAGGGGATCGAGGGCCCTGCTCTTTCGAGCTTACAATCTAGAAGGGATGGGATAGTGGTACAGGAGGAGATAGCTGTGGGGGATGGAGTGGTAGGAAGAGTGGAGGAGGTCAGCAAGTTAGCAGGGGGTGAGGTAGGCTTCCCTGAAGAGATGGGTTTTCAGGGTGCGCCTAAAGGAGAGGAGAGTAGGTGATAATCTGATGGGTTGGGGAAGGGAGTTCCAGAGGATAGGTGACACCCTGGAGAAGTCCTGGAGGCGGGCATGGGAGGAGGAGACCAGGGAACTAGAGAGAAGGAGGTCTTGTGAGGAGCGGAGTGTGCGTGCTGGGCGGTACTTGGATATTAGGTCAGTGATGTAGTTCGGGGCAGTATGGTGGACAGCTTTGTACGTCAGTGTTAGGATTTTAAATTTGATCCGTTGCGCAATCGGAAGCCAGTGGAGGGATTGGCAGAGGGGGGTGGCGGAAATGGAGCGGTTGGAAAGGTGAATGAGTCTGGCAGCCGTATTCAGGATCGACTGAAGCGGGGATAGCCAGCGGCGAGGCAGGCCAGTGAGGAGGGAGTTGCAGTAGTCGAGTCGTGATATGATGGGGGAGTGGATGAGCTGCTTAGTGGTTTCTGGGGTTAGGAACGTGCGGATTTTGGCGATGTTGCGGAGGTGGAGTCTGCACGAGTTTGTTAAAGATTGGACTTGGGGCTGGAAGGATAGGTTGGAGTCCAGAATGACACCAAGTACTCTGGCCTGCAGAGCGGGTTTGATATTGGCGTTGTTGGATGTGATGTAGAAGTCAATGGGGGGTGGGGTTCGGGCTGGGGGGAAGACAAGGAGCTCGGTTTTGGAGAGATTCAGTTTAAGGAAGTGGAGCGACATCCAATCTGATATGTCGCTCAGTAGGTGTGTGATTTGGGCAGAGACCGAGGGGGTGAGGTGGGGGGTTGAGAGATAGATTTGTGTGTCGTCGGCATAGAGGTGGTAGTTGAAGCCGTGAGAGTGTATGAGTTGGCCAAGGGAGGATGTGTAGATGGAGAAGAGAAGGGGCCCAAGGACAGAGCCTTGAGGGACCCCAACAGAGAGGGGGAGTGAGGGGGAGGTGGTAGCATTATAGGTAACGCTGAAAGAGCGTTGTGACAGGTAGGATGAGAGCCAGGAGAGAGCAGAATCTCTGAGGCCAAGGGAGTGTAGTATTTTGAGGAGGAGGGGGTGGTCAACTGTGTCGAAGGCCGCAGAGAGGTCAAGGAGTAGGAGCACTGAATAGTGGCCATTAGCTTTGGCGGTTAGAAGGTCGTTGGAGAGTTTGGTGGAGTGTAGGGGGCGGAAGCCAGACTGTAGGGGATCGAGGAGGTTGTTGTTGTTGAGGTGAGAGCATAGGCGGGTGTAGACGAGGCGCTCGAGGAGTTTAGATGTAAGTGGGAGCAGGGAGATGGGTCTGAGGTTGTTCGGGTCATTGGGGTCCAGGGAGGGCTTTTTAAGTATGGGGGTGATGTGTGCATGCTTCAGTGGGGAGGGGAAAGTGCCGGAGGAGAGGGAGAGATTAAAGATGTGGGTGAGGGAGCGTAGGATGGAGGGGGAGGGAGGTCGTAGGAATTGTGAGGGGATAGGGTCGAGGGGGCAGGTGGTGAGGCGGGCATCAGAGAGGATCTTGGAGACTTCCTCGATGGTAGTAAGGTCAAAGGTGTGGAGTGTTGGGGGAGCTTCAGTATGAGGAATGTAGGGTGGGGTGGGAGTGGAGGTCAGAGCAGTGGTGGGGCCGTGGGAGAGGGGTGATGAGGGGGTAGCTGAGTGAGGGGGAACAGGGTTGGAGGGAGTTTGAGCAGTAACGAAGTCCCTGCGGGTAATGTTGAGGGGGAGGGGGGATGAGGGGGTAGCTGTGTGAGAGGGGACGGGTTGAGAGGGGGTGTGAGTTGCGGCAATGTCCTTGCGAATTGTGTCAATCTTGTTTTTGAAGTGATTGGCAATCTCAAGGGCGGTGAGTGAGGTGCTGGGTGGAGGTGGGGGTGGAGAGAGTAGAGAGTTGAAGGTGGAGAAGAGTCGGCGAGGATTGGAGGAGAGGGCCTTGATGAGGGTCAGGAAGTAGGCTTGTTTGGCTGCGTGGAGGGAGGAGGTGTAGGTGCGGAAGGCAGATTTGTAGCAGGTGAAAGCTTGTTGGGATTTTGTTTTGCGCCATAGTCGCTCCAGGGCACGACTGCGTCGTTTGAGGGTTTTGGTGTGATCAGTCTGCCAGGGCTGGAGCGGTCGGAGTCTGATGTTGCGTGTGGTTAAAGGCGCTAGTGAGTCAAGGGCTGCTGACAGCGCGTTGTTGTAGGCAGTCATAGCCAACTCGGGGCAGGACAGGGGGAGGATGCGGTCGTGGAGTTGATCAGCTGCAGAGTGGAGGGGGGCAGGGTTAAGGTTGCGGAGGTTACGGCTGGTAGTAGTGTGACATTTGGAGGGGTAGGCGTTGGAGGACGAGGAGATAGAGAAGGTGATCAGGTTGTGGTCAGAGAGAGGGAAGGGGGTGTTAGTGAGGTTGTGGGGAGCGCAGCGGTTGGAGAAGACAAGATCAAGGATATTACCGTCGGAGTGGGTGGTGGATTGTATGCACTGTGCAAGTGCAAAGGAGGAGGTTAAGTGGAGGAGACGGGCTGTGTCTGGGTTGTCAAGGTTGACAGGGATGTTGAAATCTCCAAGAATGATGGTGGGTAGCTCAGAGGAGAGGAAGAAGGGTAGCCAGGAGGAAAAGTCATCCAGGAAGCGGGGTATGGATCCAGGAGGCCGGTATATCACAGCAATCTTCAGGGGGGTTGGGGAGAATAGTCGGACGCAGTGGGCCTCGAAGGAGGAGAAGGATAGGGAGGGGGGGTTTGGGAGGACTCGGAAGGTGCTCTGTGGTGACAGGAGCAGACCAACCCCAACACCTTTACGACCGTTAGGTCTGGGTGAGTGGGTCCAGGTGAGACCTCCATAGGAGAGTGCAGCAGGGGAGGTAGAGTCAGTGGGCTGGATCCAGGTTTCTGTGATCGCCAGGAGGTTGAGGGAGCGGGAAACAAAGAGGTCGTGGATGGCGGTAAGCTTGTTGCACACCGATCGGGCGTTCAGGAGTGCACATGAAAACGGGGGGGAGATTTTAGGGAGCAGGGGGACAGATACTAGGTTGCGGGGGTTGCGGTAGGACATGGAGGCGGGAGAGTGTTGTGCGGGTGAGGGAGGTGGTGGAGGGCCAGGATTCGGGGAGATGTCTCCCGCGGCTAGGAGGAGGAGAAGAATGAGAAAGGTGGCATGAGAGCGGGATGTGCAGGAGCGTGAGAAACTCCTAGTGGAGGTGTTCGGGTCAGTGGGAGAGTGGAATAATAGGAGGAGGTGGTGGGTGCCATAGAGGGGCGAAGGAAGCAGTGAGGACACAATATACAAATGTTTAGGAGGAGCAGAGGGATATAGTGAATGGATTTTGGGAATGGAGGAGAGGAAAATGAGAAGGAGTAGAAGAGGCATTTTGGGGGGTGATGAGAGCAGTAGTAGGGAGATGATAGCAATGAGGGGGAGATGTGCAAGTTTTGGGGTGGAGCAGAGGGGTAAAGAAATGAGATTTGGGAACAGAGGATAGTAGTATGAAGAGGAGTGTATTATATAAAGGTACACAGAGTGGGACTCAGGCATGTAAGAGATGTTTCCCAGGGTGTTTGCTTGCAGTCTGTCCAGCATGCAGTAGAGTTTCTTGCTGCTTAAGTTCAACTGCTGTGTTTAACTGCTTCGCACTCTTTCGAAGCCGCACCCCCATCAGAGACTGTGCCCCCCATCAGAGATCTCCCCCCATGAGCTGATCTAAATTTATAGGGAGATGCTCAAATGAGCATTCAACTCCACCCCAATTAGAAGCTGATAAGGCTCACATGAATAGTGGGGGATGTCTCATAGGAACCAGGCTACAGTCGTAAACTGAGTGCAACTGGAGGTGAGGACTGCTCAACATACACAAATATAAATACACCAATAATAAATTCATAGTCCATTTGTCCGTGTGTCAAAGCAGTCATAATGTGCTTTATAATCCACCATTATATACCACCACCTTTAAGACAGTGGTTCACCATAAGATGTTGACCCCTAAAAGTATTAAGGTGAGATAAAGCTCTATGTCAGGGGTCCTCACACTTTTTCAATAGGGGGCCAGTTCACTGGCCTTAACATTGTTGGGGGGGCCAGACTATAGTTTTGAAAAAAAAAATATGAACAATTTCCTATGCAACACCGCACATATAGCTTATTTGTAAATTTGTTTAAAATACACTAAAACGCACTGGAGACCACAATGCATTGCACACTGTAACACACTGGACACTGCAATCCACTGTACACTGTAACGCACTGGACAATGCAATACACTGGACGCTGTAACGCACTGGATATCAAAATGCACTGTATGCTGTAACACAGTGGACACCACAATGCACTGTACACTGTAACGCACGTGACACCACAATGCACTGTACACTGTAATGGACGTGACACCACAATGCACTGTACACTGTAACGCACGTGACACCACAATGCACTGTACACTGTAACGCACGTGACACCACAATGCACTGTACACTGTAATGCACTTGACACCACAATGCACTGTACACTAACACACTGGACACCGCAGTGGACACCACAATGCACTGTACACTGTAATGCACGTGACACCACAATGCACTGTACACTGTAACGCACGTGACACCACAATGCACTGTACACTGTAATGGACGTGACACCACAATGCACTGTACACTGTAACGCATGTGACACCACAATGCACTGTACACTGTAATGCACTTGACACCACAATGCACTGTACACTAACACACTGGACACCGCAGTGGACACCACAATGCACTGTACACTGTAACGCACGTGACACCACAATGCACTGTACACTGTAATGCACTTGACACCACAATGCACTGTACACTAACACACTGGACACCGCAGTGGACACCACAATGCACTGTACACTGTAATGCACTTGACACCACAGTGCACTGTTCACTGTAATGCAAAGGACATCGCAATGCACTGTTCACTGTAACGCAAAGGACACCAATCTCTCACTGGGTCATCGTGGCAGAGGACCCAGCGAGCAGCCTAGCTATTTGCCGGCCAGCAATGTGTTTTTTTTTTTTTTCTTTTTTCGGCTGGACCGGCGAGCTGGATAAATGTCTTTAGCTGGCCGTAGTTTGAGGACCCCTGCTCTAAGTGATATCCTTCAAAAGACTTTAACAATAGCAAGATGGAAATCCGTAATTATAACTGCTCTCAAGACATCATGCAAAGGACATCAATATATTGCTTCTACAACAAGAATTTTACAGCATCTAGAACCAAAGGTGAGAGAAAAACAAACTCCAGTGGTTAAATTACATAAATAAAGGAGAGAAAAAATCTCACATTTTCCTAGTGCATATTCAGCTCACTTTACAATTGACATTTTAAAAAGCTGAATTGTAATATAACACTAGCCCATTCTGAAATAAAGACAATATATCAGGACCCAAATTCACAAGATGAGTTGTAAATAGGAAAGTTCCTTTATTATGTGTTAGGGTGACTCCCAAGAATATAAATCCTCTTACTCGCCATGGGATTTTTCATCTGTGGAAGATGGTTTGTAGAATATGTTAACATGCACCAAAACCAACTCATTTTACATCTTACACTGCAGCTGGACACTGTAAAAAGCAATCTGAGTTGCTAAATAGTCGCTGGATTGTTTTTACAGGCGGCTGGGGACTGCAGCTGGCAGTTCTGCTGGCTGACCATAGAGCTGATCGAGGACTGGAATGTCCTCGATCATCTCTATGGTCCAAAAAAATGGAAGCTACGAGTATTTGGTCACTTTTGGTTTTGTGTTTACTGGTAGATTACCAACCAACCATCTGTCTCTGATCAGCTGCTTTGGAGGACAGAGGATAGATCTGGGGTCTAATAGACCTCAGATCTCCCCATAAAGAGGACCTGTCATGGCTTATGCTATCACAAAGCATGTTGTTCATAAAGTTGATTAAAAAAAATGATCAGTGTAAAAAACTATTTTAACCACTTGCCGCCATGCCACTGTAGAAATACGGCGGCAGGGCGGCACTGACAGGCAAAACTACATTTTAAAACGTGTGTTTTGTAAAGCCGCCCTATCTGTCCCGCCGATCACCGCCGCGGATGTCAGTCGCCGGGTCACAGCCGGTCATTAGCGGCTGTTTCGCGGCGATCGGCGGTAAACAGTGACAGAGAGCACAGCTGCAGTAGCTGTGCTGTCTGTCACTTCCTTGTCAGCTCGAGGACGAGCTGATCGAGACAGAAGAGTTTCTCTCTCTCTCGATCAGCCTTGTCCCGTCCTGCACACACCCCCGCCCCCTAGTAAAACACTCCCCCTCACTCCTATAACCCTTCCCTGCAAAATAAAGTTAACCCCTTCCTCCCCAGTGCCATTAGTACAGTGTCAGTGTTTTTCTTTTTGCACAGATCACTGTATTAGTGTTTTTGGGGATGTCAGTGACCCCAAGTGAGTACCCCCCAATGTCAGAATGTCCGCCGCAGTCCCGCCATAAGTCGCTGGTCGCTGCCATAAGTCACTGATCGCTGCCATTATTAGTATAAAAAAAACCCTAATAATCCCAGTATCTTTCCCGCCATTTGTAAACGCTATAACTTTCATGTAAACCAATTAATTTACACGTATTGTTTTTTTTTTTAGCAAGGACATGTCGCAGAATGCATTTTGGCAGAAGTTTATGACTAAATTTGATTTTTGCATTTTTTTTTTACTGGACATGTTTTATAGCAAAAAGTCCAAAATATTGTTTTTTTTTTCCTCAAAATTGTCAGCCTTTTTTTTTATAGCGCAAAAAATAAAAACCGCACAGGCGATCAAATACCACCAAAAGAAAGCTCAATTTGTGGGGAAAAAAAGGATGTAAATTTCATTTATGTACCGTATTGCATGACCGCGCAATTGTCCATTAAACTAGCCCAGCGCTGTATAGCAGAAAAATGGCGTAAGTTGCAGTATTTATACCATAGTTTGTAGACGCTATAACTTTCACACAAAGCAATCAATATACACTCATTGGGATTTTTTTTACCAAAAACATGTAGCAGAATACATTTTGGCCTAAATTTATAACCAACTTTGAGTTTACGATATATTTTTTATAGCTGAAAGTAAAAAATATTGTTTTTCTTCAAAACTTTTGGCTTTTTTTTTGTTTATAGCATGAAAAATAAAAAGTACACAGATGATCAAGTACCACCGAAAGAAAGCTCTATTTGTGTGAAAAAAAGTACGTAAATTTCGTTTGGGTGCAGCATTGCATGACCGCGCAATTATCATTTGAATTAGTGCAGCGCCGAGTAGCAAAAAGAGGCCTGGTCATTAAGGGGGGTAAATCCTCTGGAGCTCAAGTGGTTAAATAAAAAAAAAATTTAAAAATGTAAAGCACCCGACATCCACGAACCCCTACAACAAGTTTTTTGAAAAACAAATTTCTAATCATTGATGGGAGAATCGTGTGAGAAATATAATCAAAAAAGGATTGTGCATGAGCTGTAACCTAGAAAGAAAAGAAGATTCCTAGCCAAGAAAATTATTTTCTGTAAGAACATGAGGTGAAATTGAAGGCTTGGTTGGCCAAATTTAAAAATCAATGGTGGAACCATTGGATTATAAAACGTACAAAATTTCTGATTTTCTAAAGAAAATTTGTTCAGAATTTGATCCATGTATGGCCTGCATTAGAAGTTGATTGGTTACTATGCACAGATACCCCAGATTCTGTGTGCACCAGTTTTAGTAAATCTCCCCCTTTGCTGTTTGTGCTGTTATAATGAAAAAGCCTTCATATGTATGTGTTATTAGTATTTAAAGTGGTTGTAAAGGCTGAAGGTTTTTTACCTTCATGCATTCTATGCATGATAGTAAAAAAAACCTTCTGTGTGCAGCAGTGCCCCCAGGCCCCTCAATACTTTCCTGAGCCCCATCGTGATCCAGCAATCAAGCCTTGGCTGTCCCGGGTCTCTGCCTCCTTATTGGCTGGGACAGCAAGCAGGAGCAATTGGCTCCTGCTGCTGTCAATCACAGCCAGCCAATGAGAAGAGAGGGGGCGGAGCCAAACTGCAGCTCCGTGTGTGTGTGAATGGACACACAGAGCAGCGGGTGCCCCCATAGCAAGCTGTAGGGGACCCAAGAAGAGGAGGATCTAGGCTGTTCTGTGCAAAACCACTGCACACAGCAAGTAAATATAGAGATGTGTTATTAAAAAAAAAAAATGAACATTTAGAATCGCTTTAATAATTATCCTGCAGCCAGGCCCAGGTTTATTTTTTAATTTTAATAAAATCAAAACTTATTAGACTACACAAGTGCCAAGAGGCAAGTGGGGACATCTGACATATGAAAGTGTATTCTGTATTAAATTCATCGCTATCCACAGCATCTGCACGTTACAGCTCTGTGCCACAAACTGGCATCAAGAGTACTTTTGCCTATGTAACAATGTACATTTTAACACTTGGTACTGCAGGTATTTATGCATATTTTGTGCACTTTTCAACAACATTTTTTTTTTTTTGGAGGGCAAACAAGTGAATATTTGGCCTTGGGGAGCACACAATGTACACCAGAAAAGCTATCTCGTATACACCTGTGCTGTGAGTGTGCATCTGTTAATTTTAATTCATTTCAGTTGGTCCTCTGAAAGCATTTACAGCAAAACTGCACCAAAATATCACATACTTTAAATGCTGGACTTCATCTAATAGATAAATGAATGGGATTTCTACGTGAAATTCATTCAAATATAAGGGACTGGCCTAAAATGACAAAATGCAGCCACATTTCTTAGATGATATTGTCACTCTTGATGAAGAGGCAGAACTTCAAAACATATTAGTGATGGTGTCTATGAGTGGAGGTTGATGACTGGAGGGTGCTATACTGCTGATTCGAGTGTTCCATTCTTGAAGTGTTGGTCAGCCTTTGTTCATTCATGCTGTCAGCACTTTTCCTCTTCCCTGGATGCCAGTTTTAACACAGAGAACGAGTCAAGTCTGCATATGCTGATCCATGCTGTGAATTTTGCTCTGTGATGACAACTCTAAGCTTTTGTGAGTGCACTTCTTTGTTTTATTAATGTCAAATTGTTTTACCTGCACTATCCAGTGTACTTTAGTCACCGTTTTGACTTCCCAAGCGTTCTTTTAGTGGATCAGCAATGATTGTGTGGATTACCTATACTACTATTTTGATCTGCTTTGTCCATGCCTCATCCCATCCTTTGTGACTACTATTTGCATTTTGTATTACATCGGTGGGTCATTGGGTTAGCTTGGTGTAGTGCACCCTCTGTGTGTGTGTGTGTTTTTTCATTAAAGTACGGTATATGTTATCCCAGAAATGAAAATTCCTAATATTTGTTGTCTGTTTTTTGTAGTGCTTAAAGCGATACCAGAGGTCCTGATTTTGTTTTAAAAATAACAAACATGTCATACTTAACTGCCCTGTGCAATAGTTTTGCACAGCGCAGCCCCCATCCTCCTCTTCTTGTGTCCTCTGCTGGCGCTCCTGGCTCCTCCCCCTACTGAGTGCCCCGGAGCAAACTGCTTGCTCTGGGGGCAATTGTGTGTGCACATGGAGTGCAGCTTGGCCCTGCCCCCCACTCTCTCCTAGAACCAGAAACGAACTTTCCTGCGCTCTGAGACCCAAGAAAGGGTGGATAGATGGAACCAGAACTTGAAAAAATTCAACCACCAGTACATATGGGGTTGTGCAGCTCCAAACAAGGCTGGGGAAGCCCGACCAGTACTGTGAAGCAAAACAAAACTTTAGAACAAACTTTAGAATAGTAGAACCTGAGCAAGTCTCTATTATTCTAAAGTTCCTTGAGGACTTACATGCTTGATTTACTTCGCTGTTTGTGAGTATTATTCTGTATTCAATACATTTTGGTTTACTGAGGTAATGCACAAGGTTGGTGCGCTTTCTGTTTTGTTTTGCCCCACTCTCTCCTCACAGGCTGAGACTGACAGTCTCAGCCAATGAGAAGTAAGTGCCCCGGGAAAGCTGCTTTTTCCATGCACATCTCAGGATCCAGATCAGGCTCAGGTAAGTATTAGGGAGGCTGAGTTGGGGGCTGCACAGTGAAGGTTTTTTACCTTCATGCATAGAAGTCATGAAGGTGAAAAACCTTCAGTCTTTAGAACCACTTTAATAAATATTGCCTGGAATGTTTTTATTTACTCTGTTATTGTTAAATTCCTGATGATCCTGCCAGTTTCCCTTGTTTTCTTTCGCAAACTGACCACATCGAGAATGTGGGCAGATTGGTTCTGTCACGGTCAGTTCGCATCCCTGGGACCTGGAATGATGCATAGTGTGCCTGTATCTCTCATAGTTAGTTTTGTAGCCACACGCCCAGTCCAGCCCTGCTGTGTTGTAGCTGCAGCCTGTGTGAGCATTCATCTGCCTTATGAAATGCATGCACACAGTTGGGAACCATACTTCTCTGCTCTGTGTCACTTAACCTCCCTAGCGGTCTGATTATTTCAGATTTTTGATGCTGAAAGCGGTACCATTATTTTGCATGGAAATATGTAGTTTTTTTATTGTAGGCTGTAATTTTTAGGAATAACTCACTGAAATCTGTCCGAACAAGAGTCTATTAAACATCCCGGGTATGATAAAATTTGAAACACGAAATCATAAATTATAATTTAATAAATAATAATAATATAATAATAATACATTTAATTCAATATTATAATCAAACCAAAAACACTGAAATTTGAAATAGAGCACCAAGTTCGCACATTGCTGAGCAAAGTCGCAAAATCGTTTTCAGTGTCTGATGACGAATTTCCCCACGAATCATTATCACTCAATTCTGCAAGTGGTTCTGATTTACTATCACTGTTCTCTAGCTGATCTAAACCCGCTTTTGACCTAAAGGGACACTTTTTGGACGCCATGGACTTTTCTCAGTTTCCAGGCAGAAAGAACAGACAAAATGCAGGCAAGGCACAGGACAAAGCACTAGTGACAAAATGTATGTGAAATGGGTTGAAACAGCAATGTTTTGCTATGTAAAATTTGTTTTGAAAAAAATTACATTTTTTTACATTTTCAAATTTCCCGCCGCCGGTGGCGGCGCCCGTACATCCCGACGTCACAGGGACCGGAACACAGAAGCCGGATGCCGGCATCGGCCGGAGGAGATGGCCAGGGACGCTGCAGGGGACACATCGCGGGAGCGAAGGACAAGGTAAGCTCTGCAGGGACTCCCTATGCAGCGCCGCATGGTAAGCCTGAGTGTAGCTCGGGGTTACCGCTTTTGGCACTGACATTTTACCCCGAGCTACACTCGGGAATAACACTAGGGAGGTTAACATAATGCTGACCAGTTTGCTGTACAGACATGCCCCCGCTATAACATTTGGTCTCTTCCAAGAACAGCATATGATAGGTCATCTCCACACAATTGACTGTTGTGTACTGACAAGATGGGGGCCAGAAATAAGGAAAATTAAGCATTTTCCTTTCCCTGCCAGTCCTCATGTTAGCATGCACTGCTCAGAGGGTTAGGGCAGACCCATTGGAATTGATTTGCCAAAGGCAAATAGGCTGTTTAATTTGCAAGGCAATTTTCCCCAGAGCTTAGCGAGTTTGTTGAAATTTAATTTTGCAGAGAATATGCACTTACAGACAAGGAAAATGATTAAAACAATATTTTTGCTTGCACATGATTGGATGACATCAACAGAGCTTAATCTCATTCAGTAAACTCTGGGGATAATTCCCCTATAAAATTAGGTTTGTCTTTAGTAAATTAACCCCACTGTATGCTGACTTGAGGAGGGCCAAGAAAATGAAAAATCGAACATACTTTGTGAGACAGTCACTTTACCCTTATGTGCTTGACTTAAGTCTGGGTACATTTACAGTAGAATGTGTTTGTGCAAAGACCATATTTGAAAATCATTAACTATTTTTTTTTTTTCTCTGCATAAAAAATACTTTACCCATTTGTATTATTATTTCTTTCAGGTTAGCGGGTGGCTTTTGGTGGCATTTGTAGCTGTCGTATTCTTTATGGTCCTGTCTGTAGCTAGGTGTTGTTCACCACTCACCTACCTTCATCTGAGGTACTGGACCAGCTACATTAATAATGAGCAGAATCTATTTGAGCAAGCAGTGGACCAGCATTCAAGAATTTTTGCTCTGGAAAATATCAAAAAGTTTTTTGGCTTTTCTCCTGGGAGTAAAAAAGTTTCTGAAATTCGCATCCCATCACGTTTGGATTGGAGAACTATTTCTGGACTTGATCTCCTTAAACTAGTCAACCAGGACTATTGCCACTACAGTCTTCTTCATGCATGGGCTGATGAAGATATAGGAGATGGAAAAATGATTCCTATTGATGTAGAACAAGCCCCTGTTGAGGCACCTCCACTTCCAGTTCCAGTTCCACATATATCTATAACTTCATGAACATATAGTTTTCTATAATCGATCCACCCAAAATGCATACTGAAGTTTTTGTAGATACTGATGATATAAATCTGTCAATAGGGCAAAGCAACAGGTTTACTTTAATCCCTCCTTGCACCAGCACAGAATTACTGTCCTTTGCTCTCTTGTTGCTGTTTAGCCACCATTAGCATCCAGGTATGGTGGAGCTTGTGACTCACGATATTTCATAGTACAGCCCTTGCCAAAAGTTTTGAGAATGACACAAATATGAATTTTTACCTGCAAGGAAACACGTGCAGTCATCATTGCTTTGCACAAAAAGGGTTTCACAGGCAAGGATATTGCTGCTACTAATATTGCACCTAAATCAACTATTTATTGGATCATCAATAACTTCAAGGAGAGAGGCTCAATTGTTGTGAAGAATGCTTCAGGGTGCCCAGGAAAGTCCAGCAAGTGCCTGGACTGTCTCCTAAAATTGAGTCAGCTGTGGGATTGGGGCACCGCCAGCGCAGAGCTTGCTCAGGAATGGCAGCAGATAGGTGTGAGTGCATCTGCATGCACAGGGAGGCAAACACTTTTGGAGGATGGCCTGGTGTCAAGAAGGGCAGCAAAGAAGCCACTTCTCTCCAGGAAAAACATCAGGGACACACTGATATTCTGCAAAAGGTACAGGGATTGGACTGCTAAGGACTGGGGTAAAGAAACATTCTCTGATGAATTCCCTTTCCAATTGTTTAGGGCATCCGGAAAAAAACCTTGTCCATAGAAGAAAAGGTGAATGCTACCATCAGTCCTGAGTCATGCCAACAGTAAAGCATCCTGAGACCATTCATGTGTGGGGTTGCTTCTCGGTCAAGGGAGTGGGCTCACTCACAATTGTTCCTAAGAACACAGCCATGAATAAATAATGGTACAAAAACCTCCTCCGAGAGCAACTTCTCCCAACCATGCAAGAACAGTTTAGTGAGGAACAATGCCTTTTCCAGCACAATGGAACACCTTGCCATAAGGCAAAAGTGATAACTAATTGGCTTGAGGAACAAAACGTCTAAATTTTGGGTCCATGGCCAGGAAACTCCCCAGACCTTAATCCCATGGAGAACTTGTGGTCAATCCTCAAGAGGCAGGTAAACAATAAGAAAAAAAACACAAATTCTGACAAACTCCAAGCATTGATTATGCCAGAATGGGCTACCAATCAGTCAGGATGTGGCCCAGAAGCTGATTGATAGCATGCCAGGGTGAATTGCAGAGGTCTTGAAAAAGAAGGGTCAACAATGTAAATATTGACTCTTTGCATAAACTTAATGTAATTGTCAATAAAAACCTTTGACACCTATGAAATGCTTGTAATTATACTTCAGTATACCATAGTAAGATCTGACGAAAAGATCTAAAAACAGTGAAGCAGCAGTCTTTGTGAAAATTAATATTTGTGTCATTCTCAAAACCTTTGGCCAGGGCTGTACACATGCTTGGTGACTGGCACATGCCACTGTCACATTGTGGGGGGGGGGGACATTCCTCAGTCCTATGTAAACTCTTCCTGGAGTACTTTGCTGTTTTCAGCTGACCACAGTAGGGGAAGGAAATGCAAGTCTGCAACTGGAAAGGGGAGAATCCAAGGAACTCTATTGATTTCCCTACATAGACACATCTCCCATGACCATTACAAGGGGCCAGCTCTCTCTGTAAGAGTTTTAAATATTATACAAGGGGATTGTAAATGAGATGTGAAGTGAGCATTCTCACTACCCTAAGGTGGGTAGCGACAGACCTCCAAACGTCAGGAAATCTTGCCAGTGGAGGTCAGGTTCAGAGGTAATTTCAACAAACTAAATATCACTTTTGGGTGGACTGACCAATATATACCAAAACCTGAAAAACAAAGATTGACAGCTGCTAAATCCTAAAAATATTTGGAAATATATTAAAAATACAAAGAGTGCAGTGCCTGCAAGGAAATTTTATACTTCGTTTAAGAGGTAAGCAGATGTTGCACTTCGGGATTCAAAAACTAAATGGTATATTTTTATTCTGAAGAAATTTCAAGATTAAAATATTTTTAAACGAGGTACAGATAATGTGTACCCCCATCTTATCTGATTATTTTGTACAGCAAATGTGCGATAAGAAATTACCTTATATTTTATGGAAAACACTTACACTATTGAGTAACACTGTTATAAAAAATTCTAACATTCATCTTGTAAGTGCCTGTTCATTTAGTATTTTAACCCCCTTGTCTGTACTCTTCGGTAGTATGTGGATTTATTAAACATGTATTCCATTATAAATGGTTTAACAGCTGTCTACTGCTTCTTTTTTTACAAATTGTTTTTCCCATTTATAAAAGCATGTTTGTTTTTGAGCACTAAAGATTTGCATGCATATAGTTTGACATGAAATTATATATGTTTGATGATCGGTGACTAAATACAAAATGCATTATGAGCAGTCTTTTACAATAAAACATGAAAACCTTCAAGGGGGCGAGTACTTTTTATAGGAACTAGATGAACACTTAACTCATGTAACTTTATATAGTTTGTTTGAACCACCCTATTTCCTTCACTATCACATGCGCCAACTGTCAGTGATGTGTAAAATGTATGTTGCATCAACAAACTTTATTCACAGTGTACCTATAATCAGTTATAGTCATAGGGTAGTCAGTTCTATGGAATATTTGCCCTCCAAGTATTTTTCCCACCATGCAATTTTTCCAAGACCTAAAATTATAATTTGATATTATCTACAGCAAAAATTATTTCAGCCTGTATCCCCGCTGCATCTTTTCAGGACCGTACCCCAGTAGCTACTGCTTTGCCTGCTTTTGTTCCTATCTTAGATCTAGTGCTACTATCCATAAGTAGAAAAAACGAATAGGTACACTCATTTTGAGTGAAAAAGCACAGATACATGCTTTTTTTTTTTTGTTCTTCAAAAGAAAAGGAAGCTTTTTATAGAGCTTGCCCTGTGGATTGACAGGACCTTTCACACCCCAAAAGCATTGGCAAGATGGCAGCGCTGGTGGGTAGTTTTGGATGTAATAGTGGGAAAAAAGCAGCAATGCATCTGCCTAGAGGTATGCATGGGTGTATTTCTTACAAGGAATGTAAAGGTGAGTGTTGATTAATAGTGTGCTTAAGCGGGAAATTTTATTTTTTTTACAATGTAATGCAAATTAAGGAGGGTGATCATGTATTATAGAACACTACATCGGGTTTGTTTACTGCATTGGGGTTGATTTACTAAAACCGGAGAGTGGAAAATCTGGTGCAGCTGTGCATGGTAGCCAATCGGTTTCTAACTTCAGCTTGTTCAATTAAGCTTTGACAATAAAACCTGGAAGCTGATTGGTTTCTATGCAGAGCTGCCCCAGCTCCCCAGTTTTAGTAAATCAACAACATTGGGTTTGTTTAGGCATATTATCGAGACATACAGTATAGCAATGGAGCACAAGAGGATTTGAAAATACTGGATACTGTGTTTGCTCTCTGACCAGAACGTCTTACACAGCACAATTCCATCTCCCGCTCTGTGTTGCCAAATGCATATCACAGTATTTCCCTATTTTATAATTATTGCAGACTCTTGATAAATAACCTACAGGCAGATTGTCAGCTTGCAAAGACACTTATAGAAATATGTTCCAAGTATTTTTCTTCAAACATGCAATACTCAAATCTAGGTTTAGAAGTACATAAAAGATACAAACCTAGATAGTGTGGAGCCATAAATTCAACAGGTAAGATCTGATGATAGCCTCCTCTGTAGTTAGAGGTCATGCAGGAGCAAGACATTTTCTTTCTTCTTGGAGCAAGGAGCAGGGTACTGTTCTGATAGGGAAGAGAGTGCATTCTACTGTTCTGTTGGAGAATACAGCTAATGGTACTGCTCTGCTACAAAATAGATTGAACTGGGTGTCCCCTTTGACTTTACGAAAGGTGAACAGTATTAAATAAAACCCATTTCCAGGACAAAGGCTATGACTACTTGAGGGAGGAGCAGCAGTTAAAGGGTCCTAATGTGTAATAAAAGTGTCCCTTTCTGAATATTTGATCAATCGCATGAGCTCCAGATGTTGGTGGAGAGAAGATCCATTAGGATAGATCCAGGATGCCTGATGAAGGGGTCCCGTGAGACTCCGAAACGTTGCCTTGCTGTAACTATGTGATTGTTCATTAAAACTTTTGTATCCATATTGATGATCCTCGATGTGCTGGTGACATTCTCCTATATCTTTGGACCAGACAGCCAGGGTCTGGCACATGGACATGGTAGCAATGGCAAGTTGCAATGCAAAGACTGTGAGGAAGAATAAGGCCTTCAAAAGAGCTATAACTTTATCCACATGGTCTTACAGAGATGTCTTCTCCAGGGCCAGTTAGAGTCTAAATAAGAAAATGGCTGGGCCTACAACACTATACAATTACTATACAACTTTATACGGGTTAGCCAATCACTACAAATGAGCTCTCAATATCCCTAATAGAGTATTTTGTATTACAGGGAATGCTACATGAACAGGAGCTGGATGTCAGGAATGGTGACTGTTTGTGCATGATTTGCACTGGGAAGCTTCAGAAGGGGGCATGGCTTTTTTGTAAAGTTGATCCTTTGGCAGTAGTCTGCTTAGTCACCATTTGTAGTGAATTTAGCAGGTGTGCCAACCTGGGAGCTCACCCCCACCATAAATTCCCTGAGGGCTTATTCACACCACCAGGGCTACTGTTAGAAACCACAGGGTCCCATACAGCCAACCTGACAACGCCCCCCCCCCCAAAAAAAAGAAAATTACTATGCTTCAGTTATGAATGCACATGGTGAGTGATTGGTACCGATCAATCATTGTGTTCATTCAGGAAAGGATGAGCTGGTAAATGTGACATATTTACTGGACCCTTCCCCCAATCTCCATCCTGGTGTGAAGGAGAGGAGGGTAGAGGGCACACGGGTCCCTGGGCAGGGGAAAAATGGTGCACAGGGAGGGTGATGGGTGCTCGGGGGGGGGGGCAATTACTGGAACCCATACCCTGTATGGTTCTCTCTGCAGCAGCTGAAGGTCAGCAGGAGGGAGAGGAGAATAAGCCAGCTTTCAGATGCCCCTGGTACCTTTTTCATAGGCTTTTTTGAGTTTGGGCAAGGACACAGGGGCCCCATGATCCCCTATTGCCCGGGGACCCCATGAGTTGTCAGTTCGCCCCTGGTCTATACAAATAGACGTAAATATAGGCGTATGACCACAGCACCCGGGATAAGAGGGTGGGGCACACAGGAAAATGCGTCCATGTGTATGCGTGTAATGCGTGACCAAAACTAAACCAAAACTAAAATGGCTTAAGCTTTGCTCCTTATCCGCAGGAGAGGTCTCTCAGGCACGTTTCGCCCTCTAGTCACTGAGGCAGTATGCATGAGAACCCACCTGTGGTTAAATAGCATCATCGTAGATGATGAAATACAGGTGGGTTTTCCTATATACTGCCTCAATGACTACAGGGTGAAACACAGCTGAAGGACCACTCTTGTAGGTGGAGAGCAGAGCTAAAGCCATTTTACATTACCTGGTGTGGTCACAGTGAGTCAGTGTCCTGTGTGTGATTGATTTCCATTTTTTTGGCACATTGTAGCCTGACATACTATTGTATATGTTAATTACATGTCCTGTTGGTGGATATCAGTGATAGGAGCATTAGAGCTGTACTTTTTCTTAAATACGCCACAGCTGGGGCTCCCTGACGCTGTAAATACTGATGTATTTTATGCTGTATGGCCATACCCCTATAGTTACATTCATGTATCCTACCTGTCTAATGATACTCCCACCAACATTAGTCTTAGTAATTAGTTGCTATTTTTGTGTGATATTTTGGGTAACATCATTGTAACATTTATTTTCTCTTTTCTGATACACAGGTTGCTACAAGTGACTTTGACAGTTCTACAGTCATTTGGATGCAAAGAGACAGATTCAGAGAGAGCAGCGGAGAAAGGAGAGAAAAGGAGACATTTTACAGGAAGCACAAACCGTGAAAGCAGAGATGGTAATGAGAAGAGTAGAGGAGCAAAAAGAGTTGAAGGCAATGGTGGTGAAGGGACAACAGGCCTCGAAACAGAGCATGAGACGAAAATGAAGGAGGGGAGTGCATTCCTAATGGAAGCAAAGGTAAAAAAAGAGATTGATGAGGTCATAAAGGAGGAGAGGGAGAGAGAGAACAAGAGGATGGAGGAGAGCCTAGGTGAGGTGCAGAAAATAGTAGAAGAGTTGGAGGAAGAGATGATGAAGGGATGGGCATGGCAAATGGAGTAGGAGCTGAAAAAGGAGAGGAGAGCTTTTCTAATGGAAGAAAGGGCAAAAAAAGCAAAGATCGATAAGGTCATAAAGGAGGAGAGGGAGAGAGAGGACAAGAGGATGGAGGAGAGGCTAAGTAAGGAGCAGCAGAGAAAAAAGGAAACAAGAAATTTTAAAGCAAGCACAAGCATTAAATGCAGAGCAGGAGAGAGAAAGAGTAGAGGAGAACAGAGAAAAGACGTTAGAGAGAGAGTAGAGGGAAGCCGTTTTAAATAAAGCTCACGCACTGGAAACAGAGATGGAGAAGAGGAGCAGGAGAGACAGGAATATCTCAGCAAAGCTTGGGCAATGAAATGAGAGTTGGAAAGCCAAGGAGTGAAGGAGAGTGACATTTTAAAGATAATGCTGGCAATGAAAACCAAATGTGAGAATAAACTAAAACAGGAGAGGAAGAAAGAAGAAATGAAAAAAAGAGGAGAGAAGAAGGAAGGAGAAGTGGGAATGGTTAAAAAGAGGATATGAATAGAAAGGAGGGAGAGGAAAAGAGCAGAGGAACAGAAGAAAGAGGAGAAATGTGAGAGAGCAGAAAGGGAGCTTAAAAATAGGAGAGGGAGAAAGAGTGCAATGAAGAGCAAGATGAGACAGAATCTACAAGCAGAGAACAGGCAATGAATGCAGAGCAGGACAGTGAAAGAGAAGAGAGGGAGATGGAGTGCAAGAAAGAGCAGGAGGATAGGGAATCTGAAAGCAGAGCACAGGCAATGAATGCAGAGCAGGACAGTAAAAAAGAGGATGAAAAGGAGATGGAGAAGAAAAGAGAAGAGGATCAGAAAAGAAAGGAGAGACAGGAATATCTCAGCAAAGTTTGGGCAATGAAATTAGAGTTGGAGAGCCAAGGTATGAAATAGAGTAAAATAGAGTAAAGATAATGCTGGCAATGAAAACTGAACATGAGAATAAACTAGAACAGGAGAGGAAGAAAGAAGAAGAAATGAAAGAAGAAGAGGGAATGGTTAAAAACAGGATATTAACTGAAAGCAGAGAGGGAGAGGCAAACAGCCGAGGAACAGAAGAAAGAGGAAAAATGTGAGAGAGCAGAAAGGGAGCATAAAAAGGAAAAAGAGAGGGAGAAGGAGTTCAATGAAGAGCAGAAGACAGAATCTACAAGCAGAGAACAGGCAATGAGTGCAGAGCAGGACAGCGAAAGAGAAGAGGAAAAGGAGAGAGAGATATAGTGCAAGAAAGAGCAAGAGGATAGGAATTCTGCAAGCAGAGTACAGGCAATGAATGCAGAGCAGGACAGAAAAATAGAGGTTGGAAAGGAAATGGAGAGGAAAAGAGAAAGATGGAGCAGAGAAGACAGGAGAGACAGGAATATTTCAGCAAAGTTCAGGCAGCCAAGGAGTGAAGGAGAGTGAAATTTTAAAGATAATGTTGGCAATGAAAACCAAATGTGAGAATAAACTAAAGCAGGAGAGGAAGAAAGAAGAAGAAATGAAGGAGGAGAGAGACTGCAAGCAGAGAACAGGCAATGAATGCAGGGCAGTAAAGGAGAGAAGGAAAAGGAGAGGGAGATGGAGTGCAAGAAAAAGCAAGAGCACAGGGAATCTGCAAGCAGAACACAGGCAATGAATGCAGAGCAGGGCAGTAAAATAGAGGATGAAAAGGAGATGGAGGGCAATGAAGAGCAGTTGGAGACAGAATCTACAAGCAGATATCAGCCAAGGAATGCAGAGCAGGAGGGAAAGGAGAGGGGGATGGAGTGCAAGATAGAGCAGGAAGATTGAATCTGCAAGCTGAGCACAGGCAATGATTGCAGAGCAGGACAGTGAAAGATGGGAGAAAAAGGAGAGGGAGATGGAGTACAAGATAGAGCAGGAGAAGAGAGAATCTGTAAGCAGAGAACAGGCATTGAATGAAGAGCAGGACAGTGAAAGACTAGAGGAAACGGAGAGGGGGATGCAGTTCAAGATAGAGCAGGAGGAGAGAGAGCAAGCAGAGCACAGGCAATGAATGAAGAGCAGGACAGTAAAATAGAGGAGGAAAAGGAGATGAGAGGAAAAGAGAAGCGGAGCACAAGAGAAAGGAGGTGCAGAAAAGACAGGAGAGACAGGAATACAGTCAGGTCCATAAATATTGGGACATCGACACAATTCTAACATTTTTGGCTCTATACACCACCACAATGGATTTGAAATGAAACAAACAAGATGTGCTTTAACTGCAGACTGTCAGCTTTAATTTGAGGGTATTTACATCCAAATCAGGTGAACGGTGTAGGAATTACAACAGTTTGCATATGTGCATCCTACTTGTTAATCGACCAAAAGTAATGGGACAATTGGCTTCTCAGCTGTTCCATGGCCAGGTGTGTGTTATTCCCTCATTATCCCAATTACAATGAGCAGATAAAAGGTCCAGAGTTCATTTCAAGTGTGCTATTTGCATTTGGAATCTGTTGCTGTCAACTCAAGATGAGATCCAAAGAGCTGTCACTATCAGTGAAGCAAGCCATCATTAGGCTGAAAAAACAAAACAAACCCATCAGAGAGATAGCAAAAACATTAGGCGTGGCCAGAACAACTGTTTGGAATATTCTTAAAAAAAAGGAACACACCGGTGAGCTCAGCAACACCAAAAGACCCAGAAGACCACGGAAAACAACTGTGGTGGATGACCGAAGAATTCTTTCCCTGGTGAAGAAAACACCCTTCACAGTTGGCCAGATCAAGAACACTCTCCAGGAGGTAGGTATATGTGTGTTAAAGTCAACAATCAAGAGAAGACTTCACCAGAGTGAATACAGACGGTTCACCTCAAGATGTAAACCATCGGTGAGCCTCAAAAATAGGAAGGCCAGATTAGAGTTTGCCAAACGACATCTAAAAAAGCCTTCACAGTTCTGGAACAACATCCTATGGACAGATGAGACCAAGATCAACTTGTACCAAAGTGATGGGAAGAGAAGAGTATGGAGAAGGAAAGGAACTGCTCATGATCCTAAGCATACCACCTCATCAGTGAAGCATGGTGGTGGTAGTGTCATGGCGTGGGCATGTATGGCTGCCAATGGAACTGGTTCTCTTGTATTTATTGATGATGTGACTGCTGACAAAAGCAGCAGGATGAATTCTGAAGTGTTTCGGGCAATATTTGCTCATATTCAGCCAAATGCTTCAGAACTCATTGGACGCTGCTTCACAGTGCAGATGGATAATGACCCAAAGCATACTGCAAAAGCAACCAAAGAGTTTTTTAATGGAAAGAAGTGGAATGTTATGCAATGGCCAAGTCAATCACCTGACCTGAATCCGATTGAGCATGCATTTCACTTGCTGAAGACAAAACTGAAGGGAAAATGCCCCAAGAACAAGCAGGAACTGAAGACAGTCACAGTAGAAGCCTGCCAGAGCATCACCAGGGATGAAAGCCAGCATCTGGTGATGTCTATGTGTTCCAGACTTCAGGCTGTAATTGACTGCAAAGGATTAGCAACCAAGTATTAAAAAGTGAAAGTTTGATTTATAATTATTATTCTGTCCCATTACTTTTGGTCCCTTAACAAGTAGGAGGCACATATGCAAACTGTTGTAATTCCTACACCGTTCACCTGATTTGAATGTAAATACCCTCAAATTAAAGCTGACAGTCTGCAGTTAAAGCACATCTTGATCGTTTCATTTCAAATCCATTGTGGTAGTGTATAGAGCCAAAAATGTTAGAATTGTGTCGATGTCCCAATATTTATGCACCTGACTGTATAGGAAACAGTGTCTGCAAAGCATCTGTAACAATGTAGCAGAGATTACCATCCACAGTGCTGTACCTGTGCTGGGTGAGAGGAGAAGATTACAGTACTTTAGTGAGGTAAGTTGTTTGCATCTGCCCAGTAATGGTGTTCCGTGTGCCGGAATCCCATTCCAGTGCCAAGCGCTGCCTTGCCAGGATGCCGCCTACCAGGGGCGGACTGACAACTCATGGGGCCCCTGTATCCTTGCCCACACTCAAAGGACACCCAAAAAAGCCTATAAAAGGAACCACGTGCATTTCATGGGGCCCCCTACTGACCTCGGGCAATGCTCGAGTGATCGAATGGTCAGTCCGACTCTGTCGCCTACTCATGGTCAGTGAGGTCGCGGGTCTGGGGGGAAGTGTTGAGCATGTGCATGTGTCTCAGTAACAGAACTGAACTGTCAGTCCAGCAATTCTCTCCCTCAGGATTCAGTTTACCATTGTTCCCTGTCCTCTCATAGGGTTCTTGTACACAGCAACATAGGATAGGATAAAATAAAATAGAATAGATTAGAATAAAATAGAATAGATTAGGACAGGATAGATTAAAATAGGATAGAATATATTAGAATTGAATAGATTAGAATAGAATAGAAGAGAATCGTGTTTTTCACAGCTGTGTGCATGAGTCATTAACGTGTAACTGAAGTCAATAACTTAAATTGTGAGCAGGCAGTCTCTTTGTTGTAGAAGGGACTTGCTGTGTCTCATCTACAATAAAAGCAAATTTACCTGCCTGTTCACATCTTAGGCTCGGTTAGGCTTTGGCAGGGGAGTTCGCAGACATCGTATCGCTGGAGCGGAGGTAAGTATCATCGTAGAATCCAGAGAGAAGATGGCGGCTTCGGTGAGGGAGCTTGCAGACATCGCATCGCTGGAGCGGAGGTAAGTATCATCAGAGAATCTGGAGAGAAGATGAGGGCCTCGGCTGGGGAGCCTGAAGACATCGTATCGCTGGAGCGGATGTTATCATCGAAGAATCTGGAGAGAAGATGACGGGGTATTTGTAGACTTCAGTTCCACTATAAGACAGGACAATGAACTGTGGTAAACTGAATACTGAGGGAGAGAACTGATCAACTGACAGATCAGTTCTGTTACCAAGACACGTGCACATGCGCATGACTTCCTTCCAGGTCCCTGACCTCACTGGATATGAGTGGGCGGCGTCCTGGCAAGGCAACGCTCAGCACTGGAACGGGGTCCTGGAACACAGAGCACCATTACTGGACAGGTGTGAGTGACTTACCTCTGCAAAGTGCTGTAATCCTCTGCTCCCACCCAGCACAGGTAGTAACGCTGTGGATGGCAATTAGTCCCTGCTACACTGTTACAGATGGTTTGCAGACACTGTTACCTCTGTGTGCGTATCTTTATTGGGAACTTCTAGATCTTTTTTCTGATGGGGAGCTATAGAGTGGTGGGGGGCTGGAGGGAGGGGCACAGTTTAGTCTTTTTGCTCTGGGCTTTGGATAGCCTTGTCCCGGCACTGACTGCACCGTATCCTTTTATTGATGCGAATTGTATCACTAAATTGTTGAACTTAAGACATCTTCTGACATCTGCAGATTTTTACCATTTACTCCGGCTGTATCTTCCAGGGGTGGATTAGAGGTTTCTATGTGTCTGCTGCCCATCCTGATCTTAGACTTGTTCCTGGCTCTCCATTTCAGCTGCCCATCCTCACCTTCATCTTGTTCCTGGTTATCCATGTCACCTGCCCATCCTGACCTTCGTCTTGTTCCTGGCTCTCCATGTCAGTCGCCCATCCTCACCTTTATCTTGTACCTGGTTATCCATGTCAGCTGTCCATCCTCACCTTCATCTTGTTCCTGGTTATCTACATCAGCTGCCCATCCTCACCTTCATCTTGTTTATGTATATCCATGTCGGCTGCCCATCCTCACCTTCATCTTTTTTCTGGTTATCCATGTCTGCCCATCCTCACCTTCAGTAAGAAAAACCAAAGAAAAAAAATAAGCTACACACCTAAAAGGCTAACCTCAAAAACATGTTTATTCATGAAAAACATACTAAAAAGTAAAAACACATTGCATCAGGGACCTGGTTACCACTCCCGACTGCAAAAACTCCCACCCCAGCCTTTTAGGTGTTTAGCCTATTTTCTTTGTTTTTTCTTATTGTATGCTTTAGGCAGCATCCTACCAGATAGTTCTGGAGGCACCTCACCTTCACACTGAATTTTAGTGGACTCCCCAACTTTCCTTTACCCACACTTTTGTACCATCCTCACCTTCATTTTGTTCCTGGTTATCCATGTCAGCTGCCCATCCTCACCTTCATCTTGTTTCTGGATATCCATGTCTGTTTCCCATCCTCACCTTTATCTTGTTCCTGGTTATCTATGTCTACCACCAGCACTAAACCATGGTCTGCTCCTGACCATCTGTGTCCACAGCCATCCCTAATATCTGGATTGTTTTTTGTGACCTACAACTCATGGTCTATGGAACATAAAGCAGGGTGAATCTGAGGATTGCGACCTGGAGTCAGCACACAGCAAAGTCCATACCTCTGTAAGGGGGTCCCTGGTGAATACCAGCTGGTTCCAAGACTCCGCACCCTCATTTCAACTACAAGAATGAAAAAGATTGATAATGACATTCCTGGCCTTACCTTTGTTCCCCCACAGTTAGCACATGTCTGCAGGCTAATTTTAGTGACATCATGCAGTTCATGGAGTCACTCTGCCACCTGTTCACAAACAACATTAAGTTACTGATAGGCCCAGTGTAAAGACGCATAAAACACGAAAGAGAATCTTTCCTGTGATGTGACCTACCTGCCAATTTTTATGAATAGATTACAAGGCTGCAAGTTTTTGGCCGCTGTGAAATCATTGAATTTGCCAAAGATCAGCCGGACGCATGCAGCTTTCAGACTGCTACAATTTGTTTCATTCAAATGAATGACGACACTTTTATGCGTTTAGGCGCATCTATGCGCATTTATGTGCATATCCGTGTAAAAACTGCAAATCTGTGTGGCCCAGTACGCAGAGGTGCCCTACTTTTTTCTGCGCAGATAAATGCAGCACACATTTTCTAATGCGAATGGGCGCAGTGGTTTTTCTGCCCGTGTGAATGAGCCCTTAATATGGACGTGACTTTTCCGTGGACTGACCTAGAGTGGCACCTGTTCACTCATTTATATGATGTGGAGGAGCCTGCTTGGTAAGTGTCCCACACAACTGGACATGTAACTCGAGTTACCATGATAATTTGGACATGCACCTGGATTTTCAGCAGACAAGGGTGGACCGACCTGGAGCGGCATCTGCTCACTCATGTAATGTAAAGGAGCCTGCTTGATAAGTGTTCCATACCACTGGACATAACAATCTGACATGCACCTGGCTTTTGAACGGACAAGGCTGGAGCGGCATCTGCTTACTCGTGGAGAAGCCTGCTTGGTAAGTATTCCACACTGCTGGACATGTACCTTGGATGAGTCAATATATACCTTGGTGTGTGGCTTCATGGCTTCAGAGATCTGTATTTTAAAGATGGCGGACGGGAACTCACAGGACTGTTCCAGCAGATCTCCAAGAACTGTCATGGATAATCCTTTGACAGTGAATGTGGAGAATGTGTTACCAAATGCTACAGATGACACTGGGCTCCTCAACCCATGTAAAGAAGATGTGTAGACTTACCTATTTTTCGTCTGCTCCAGTCCATGATCCCAGAGCTCTGGCTCCCATGTAAGGGTAGAAGAGGGAGTGCCGACAACGGCCGGGTCATGGGAGCTGGAGCTGCTGGACCAGAGCGGACAAAAAATAGGTAAGTCTACACATCTTCTTTACGTAGGTTAGGTAGCCTAGAACCAACATCAACAGTCTGAGCTACAGTAGCTCTTCTATTGGATCGGACTTCAAAGGCCAGCCTTCAATGCTAATGTTCTTCAATGAGCCTTGCTCACCCAAGACCCTGTTTTTGGTCCTTGGACCATTTTTCGTCAGTCTTGACCACTGCAGACCAAGAGCATCCTACTAGAGCTGCAGTTTTGGAGTTTCTCTGAGTCAGTCATCCAGACATTACAATTTGGCCCTTGTCAAAGTTGGTCAAATCCTTACCCTTGCTCATCTTTTAATGCTTCCAACACATGAACTTCATGGACAACATGTTGATAATGCTTATAGTATAAAAACCAAAAAGAGTTATATCTCTGCTCTAATCAGTTAAAAGTGACACAGCACTCCTAATATAAATAATAATATAGTATAGGCAGCACAGTGGCTAAGTGGTTAGCACTTATGCCTAGCAGTGCTAGGGGCGTCGGTTTGAATCTCAATCACGGCACTACCTGGAGTTTGCATGTTCTCCCTGTGTCTGCATGGTTTTCTGCTGGGTGCTCTGGTTTCCTCCCACACTTCAAAGACATGCTGCTAGCTTAGCTGGCCCTAGTATGTGTATTCATGAATGTAAGTTAAGGACCTTGGATTGTAAGCTCCTTACTGCGGGGACTCCAGCGAGAAGTTCCTTTTGTGTCATCTACAAGGATTCAGAGTCTTTCCAGAGAGTCTTTCCACCATTATCCTTAACCACTTGTTGACTGCTCACTGTAGCTTTACTGCTACAGTGTGGGCCGGCTGTGCCGATTCACCTATATACAGTATATAAGTGATTCTAATTTTGTGGGTAGGGTACATGTGCCCACCTACTAAACCCATGTTTTAACATGAACTGTTAGGACAATTTGGTTGTTTGCAGGCTGGTCGGTAAGTGAGCTGGGGATTTTACACTGTTGTTGTTTGACATGCTGCCATTGTGATATATGCTTGGTGTTCAGTGCACCCCTGTGCCTTTTAAAGGAAGGGTGGGCTCACACCAGGCATACCTGCCCTTAGTCTATCCATTATTATACATGTACTTCTACTATGGAGGCTCTCAAAATTTATAGAGTTATGACTGCAGATAATACTGGGGTGCCGTGGTGTGGCCTCTGCAGCTTATGCATGTATTTGCAAATGGGTGCAAACTAAACCCCTGTTTTTACTGTGAACTATTAAGACAATTCGACTGGTTGCAAGCTGGTCGGTAAGTTGAGCTGGGAATTTTTCTCTGTTCTTTTTTGACATGCATCACCCTTCCATGTACTCCTTGTTTCAAAGGCCAGTTATAAATTGGGGCAGTGACCATTTGTATGCAGTATCAGAATGCCCACCGTACTGTCACTATAAGTCTCTGATCACCAATTCCAGTATATATACCGTAATTTAACTCTATTACTTTCGTGCAAACCAATCATTATACACTCATTGGGATTTTTTTTTTACCAAAGACATGGAGCAGAATACATTTTGGCCTAAATTTATGAAGAAATTAGATTTTTTTTTATTGGTTATGTTTTATAGCAAAAGTACAAAATATTGTTTTTTTTTCTCAAAATGTGTGGTCTTTTATTTTAGTGCAAAAAATAAAAACCCCCAGTGGCGATCAAATGTCACAAAAAGAAAGCTCTATATAAATGAATTAAATTTAGTGTACAGTGTTGCATGACGATGCAATTGTCAGTTAAATCAGCGCAGCGCTGTATAGCAAAACACGGCGTGGTCATGATGGGAAGTAAATCTGGAGGTCAAGGGGTTAAAGAGGAAAATCTTAACTCAGCAGCTAATAATACTGCAGGCTTCTGACTTTAAATAAGCAGACATTTACCACCCCATGGAGTCCAGCACTGTCTTCCCCAGAGCAAATGATTCACTCAGCTTCAGCACTCCATACAGACCTGCCCTGCCATCTGCCCTGCTGTATATCCTTCTCAGCCTCCGGCAACAACAATGCCGTACAGAGAAAGGGCCACAAATCAGAAATACCTGGATTTGTTGCACGTGCCAGTACTAACAATGAACGTGCTGCAGGGTTTTCATAGATTTCATATAATGATTTCGACTGCAAGGACACCACCAGAAATTTCCCATAGAGGCCCTTCTGAATCTCTCACCATGTTGGCATCGGTAGAACTGGCTCCAGCACATATTTGATGACCTTACTTTACCTATTCTGGTTTTTGAGAAATTCTGTCAGAAATGGATGTCGATTCTCTACCCGATTGGCATCAAACTGCAATGGAGCTTGGGCCATGACAGCTGCCTCTTCAGGCTGTATGCCATCACATTACCATTCCTGAAGTTGGCCACCATCTTTCCCATAAACAGGAATGTGGGAAGGACCAGGCAATCCAAGACCAAAAGGTCTTCACCAACAGCTCTGCTATCCAATCCATCAACTCTTAACTGTACCATCATCTTCACTTTTCGAACTACCAGCTCAACAACATCAAGCTACTGTCCACCCAATACTTCAAGAGGATAGCACTTCTTGTATGGCCAAGAGTGATATTCTAACTGTGCCAACACCTTCACTTTCTGAACCACCATCTTCACAATATCAAGCTACTATCCACCCAATACTTCAGGAGGATAGTGCCTTTTTACTGCTGTTGTAGATTTACTGTCCATTCCAACTTCATAGCAACTAGCTCCACAAAAGAAATCTACTATTGATTCCATGCTCCAGCAGGATAACTCCATCCTTTCTGCTGTTGTAGATTTACTGTCCATTCCAACTTCTGAACCATCCACTCCAGAACAGAAATCTACTATTGACTCCATGCTCCAGGAGGATAACTCCATCCTTTCCGCTGTTGTAGATTAACTGTCCATTCCAACTTCTGAACCATGCACTCCACAACAGAAATCTACTATTCACTCCATGCTTCAGGAGGATAGCTCCATCCTCTCTGCTTTTGTAGATTTACTGTCCATTCCAACTTCTGAAAAACCAGCTCCACAACAGAAATTTACTTTTAACTCCATGCTCCTGGAGGATAACGCCATCCTTTCTGCTGCTGTAGATTTACTGTCCATTCTAACTTCTGAACCACCAGCAACAAAATATCAAACTACTGCCCACCCAATAGTCCTGGAAGGCAGCGCCATTATTTCTGCTGTTGTAAATGTACCATCCCTTTCCGAAACAGCAGCTACACAACATCAAGATACTGCCTACCCAATTTTCCTGGAACACAGTGCCATTATTTCTTCTGTTGTGAATGTACCAGCCCCTTCTGAAAAAACAGCTCCACAACATCAAGATACTGCATACCCACTTTTCCTGGAAGACAGCGCCATTATTTCTGCTGTTTTAAATGTACCATCCCTTTCCAAAACAGCAGCTACACAACAGCAAGATAATGCCTACCCAATATTCCTGGAAGACAGCGCCATTATTTCTGCTGTTGTAAATGTACCATCACTTTCCGAAAGAACAGCTACACAACATCAAGGTACTGCCTACCCAATATTCCTGGAAGACAGCGCCATTATTTCTGCTGTTGTAAATGTACCATCCCTTTCCGAAACAGCAGCTCCACAACATCACATCAAGATACTTCCTACCCAATATTCCTGGAAGACAGCGCCATTATTTCTGCTCTTGTAAATGTACCATCCCTTTCCGAAAACAGCAGCTCCACAACATCAAGATACTGCCTACCCAATATTCCTGGAAGATAGTGCCTTTATTTCTGCTGTTGTAAATGTACCATCCCTTTCTGAAACAGCAGCTCCAAAACAACAAGCTACCGCTCATCCAATATTCCTGGAGGATAGTGACATTGTTTCTGCTGTAGTTGATTTACTGTCCATTCCAACAAAATCAGCTCCACAACAGAAATCTACTATTGACTCCATGCTCCTGGTGGATAACGCCATCCTTTCTACTGTTGTAGATTTACTTTCCATTCCAACTTCTGAACCACAAGCTCCACAACATCAAGCTACTGCCCACCCAATATTGCAGGAGGACAGCGCCATTATTTCTGCTCTTGTAAACGTACCCTCCCTTTCCACAACAGCAAGATACTTCCCACCTAATAATCCAGGAGGATAGTGCCTTTATTTCTGCTGTTATAGATTTACTGTCCATTCCAACTTCTGAAAAACCAACTCCACAACAGAAATCTACAATTAACTCCATGCTCCAGGAGGATAGCCCCATCCTTTCTGCAGTTGCAGATTTACAGTGAAGGAAATAAGTATTTGATCCCCTGCTGATTTTGAGTGTTTGCCCACTATAAAAGACATCTGTCCACAGGAGCAATCAATCAGATTCCAAACTCTCCACCATGGCAAAGAACAAAGAGCTGTCCAAGGATGTCAGGGACAAGATTGTAGACCTACACAAGGCTGGACTGGACTACCAAACTATCACCAAGCAGCTTGGTGAGAAGGTGACAACAATCGGTGCAATCATTCGCAAATTGAAGTAACACAAAACAGCTGTCAGTCTCCCTAGGTCTGGTGCACCTTGCAAGATCTCACCTCGTGGAGTGTCAATGATCATGAGAACAGTGAGGAATCATCCCAGAACTACACATGAGGATCTTGTCAATGATCTCCAGGCAGCTGGGACCACAGTCACCAATAAAACAATTGGTAACACACTACGCCGACAAGGATTGAAATTCTGCAGTGCCTGCAAGGTCCCTCTGCTCAAGAAAACACATGTCCAGGCCCGTCTGAAGTTTTCCACTGTTTAGGTCAGATGAGACCAAAATCGAGCTCTTTGGCATCAACTCAACTCGCTGTGTTTGGAGGAGGAATGATTCCTATGACCCCAAGAACACCATCCCAACTGTCAAACTGTTGGTTATGTGTTATAGAAGACACTGGTAGTGATAGCAGAATTCAGGCTTTACTTGTGTGGCTTAAGTTACAAACATACAGAGCACATTTCAGCAGACATATTACAGACACATTACTTCCTGAAGAGATGATAGAAAGAGGAAGGAACAAACAAGTTTTCAGATATACACAACTAGCAACCTTTTAGTGTATAGTGCCATCTACTGGTCAAGTGATATTAACACACAATACTATATATAGTACATTATAGTACATGCTGTTGCATTCCCAACACAAACATGGTGGTGGAAACTTCTGCTTTGGGGGTGTTTTTCTGCTAAGGGGACATGACAACTGCACCGCATCAAAGAGATGATGGACAGGGCAATGTACCGTCAAATCTTGGGTGAGAAACCTCTTCCCTCAGCCAGGGCATTGAAAATGGGTCGTGGATTGGTGCTCCAGCATAGGACAATGACCCAAAACATATGGCCAAGGCAACAAAGCAGTGGCTGAAGAAGAAACACATTAAGGTTCTGGAGTGGCTTACCCAGTCTCCAGACCTTAGTCTGATTGAAAATCTGTGGAGGGAGCTGAAAGATCGAATTGCCAAACGTCAGCCACCAAGGCTTAATGACTTGGAGAGGATCTGCCAAGGAGTGGGCCAAAATCCCTCCTGAGATGTGTGCAAACCTGGTGGCCAACTACAGGAAACATCTGACCTCTGTGATTGCCAACAAGGGATTTGCCACCAAGTACTAAGTCATGTTTTGTGAAGGGGATCAAATACTTATTTCCCTCATGAACATGCAAATCAGTGCATAATTTGTTAGACGTGCATTTCTTTTGAATTTTTAGTTGCTATTCTATCTCTCAGTGTGACAGTACACCTACCATTCAATTTTTAGACTGATCATTTCTTACAATACAGGAGGATAGCACCATTATTTCCGCTGTTGTAAATGCTCCTTCATTTTCCGAAACAGCAGCTCCACAACATCAAGCTACTGTCCACCCATTGATCCTGGAGGACAGAGCCATTACTTCTGCTGTTATCAATGTACATTCAATTTATGAAACGGCAGCTTCACAACATTAATCTACTGTCCGCCCAATATTCCAGGAGGACAGCACCATTATTTCTGTTGTAAATGTATCTACCCTTTCTGAAACAGCAGTTACACAATATCAAGCAACTGCCCACCCAATATTCCCGGAGGACAGCGCCATTCTCTCTGCTGTGGTAAATTGGCCTTCAATTTGGGAAATGGCAGCTTTGTACCATCAAGCTGCTGTCTACCCAGTCTTCCAGGAGGAGAGCTCCATGCTCTCTGCTGCAGTACATTGGCTTTCACCTTGGGAAACAGCAGCTCCGTACCATCAAGCTGCTGTCTACCCAGTCTTCCAGGAGAGAGTGCCATGCTCTCTGATGCAATAAATTGGCCTACACCTTGGGAAACAGCAGATCTTTACTATCAAGCTGCTGTCTACCCAGTCTTCCAGGAGGAGAGTGCCATGCGCTCTACTGTGGTAAATGGACCTTCACCTTGGGAAACAGCAGCTCCATACCATCAAGCTGCTGTCTACCCAGTCTTGCATGAGGAGAGCATCATGCTCTCTGCTGCAGTAAATGGGCCTTCATCTTGGGAAACAGCAGCTCTGTACCATCAAGCTGCTGTCTACCCAATCTAGGAGGAGAGCGTCATGCTCTCTGTTGCAGTAAATGGGTCTTCACCTTGGGAAACAGCAGCTCTGTACCATCAAACTGTTGTCTACCCAGTCTTCTAGGAGGAGAGTGCCATGCCCTCTGTTGCAGCAAATTGGCCTTCACCTTGGTTAACAGCAGCACTACACTATCAAGCTGATTTCCACCCAGTATTCCAGGAGGAGAGTGCTACCCTTGTGCCATGCTACTACTGAATCCATGCTCCAGGAGGACAGTGCCATTATTACTGTGATACCAAAGGGCAGTATTCCAAATATAACATCAACTTCACTTTCTGTACCACCAGCCCCACAACAACCTTTCTAAAGTTGGATTTTAGCACATGACTTGATCTTAAGGAAGAAGCAGAGCCTGTGCTTCAGCAGCGACAGAGGGAGCCACAGCGGGAGCTGTGAGCAGGAGTGCAGAACAGAAAAAGACCAGGGTTCCAGCAGCACTTCTGTGAGAATGCTCTCTATGAGGGAAAGCTGCAGTGTTCAGACCCTGGAAAGACTGTGCTTTCTTATGCAAGCAGAAGAAATAACCTCAAAGAGCTGGCCCGGGACTTGTGCTGAAGACTTCACAGAGGGAGAAGGCATGGGCTTGAGGGGGGAGCCCTTTAGTGTGACATGACCTCACACTTGGCCTTTGAGGAGGATGTCTGGACAAACTGCTGACCTGAGGATAGCTACGCTACATCAGTGTCAAGAGGCCACTTGGCCACCTTTTACTTGCACTAGACTTGATCCTTCCAAAAGAAAAAAGCCTCAAGGTCTAATAGTCAATAAATAAATAGTAATCCGGGAGTCCCCAATCAAGACTCCAACTGAGAACCAAAGTAATGTGATTACTTATGTACTCAACCAGGATTTGGTGGGTTTTGGTATTAAATCATACATTAAATAATAACAAGGCTGATGGTTAGAGGACACATCAATGATTCCTTTATTCTAAACAAAGACATCTTAAAAAAAATTTCAAAACAAACAGTTTTGAGCCTACCTCTGTTGTACCAGCGAAACCGGTCAGGAAAAGGCCTATTCCACACCTCCAGGTCTCCCAGGGACTTTGATCTTGATGCTGATGTAACAATAAGTACCAACAATCCTACCTTTGCTTTGCCTTGACAACTTGAACTGTCCATGCTTCAGGACTTGCTCAACAATATGCCTTTTGTTTCACAAGGATATGCCTACTTGGCTTGTGTATGAGCCAGACCTTTCTTGATGTATGAGGGAGGTTATGTGTCTTTGAATCCTCCCCTGGATGGTGCCCTTGGCTCTTCGGGTACCTGAGAGAGGTGAAGACATCACCATTCATATTTACAATTAAATAAAATATTAATGCGGTGCATACGCCAAAAAAAAATATTTCAAAATAAATGAACACATAAAAATTCCAAATATTTCAGTCCATTCTTGTGATCACCACGTGAAAATAATTCATAATCATATTTTTTTTCATTTATTTTGAAATAATTTTATATTTTCGTGTATACACTGCATTAATATGTTATTTAATTGTAAATATTATTATTTTACTTGTTTAATTCAATGTGGCAGCAGGTCATTATTATATGAGTTATTTGCACACTTTTTATGATTTGATGATTTGAAGTTTATAGCGCAGTTTTGAGGGACTCACACCTTAACCTTTATTTTTTTTAATCACCATTCATATGTTTCTTATGCACCAACAGATTGGCCGCCGAAACTAATGGGCCAAAAATAGGGTTATCCCTTTTGTGCCGAACTAAAAAAAAAGTTATTATAATGAGAATTGACTTCAATGCAAAATCTTGCCCCATTGACTTCAATGCAAAAATGCCCCCTATTGACTTTAAAGCAAAATTGTATCTCATTGACTTTAGTGCCAAATCGTGTCCCACTCACTTCAACACAATATCGTGTCCCACTGACTTCAATGCAAAAACATCTCTAAGTTTTTTAATTTTATATATATTTAATTTTATTTTCTGTCCAATCTCTGTGTGTTACTTTCAATAAAAGTTATTTTATGTTACTGGATTGTATTTTTAAAATTCATATTCATTTAAATTCATGATATTAAATAAAAAGTAAAATAGAATACAATTATACATAAAAAAACTGTCCATTTCGATTTTCAGTCAAGTGCATCCTGAATTTTCGCTTTTGGTGCACCACTAATATATATATATATATATATATATATATATATATATATATATATATACACGCACACAGACACACACACTTTTCTTGGATTTGAGCACAGGTATATTCTATTATTTAGTGCTGACCAGACCTGAACCTGTAGCTCTCCTACAACATGTGTCTTATTTGCCCCATACTGGCACTATATCCCCTGAAGTATGCTGTAAGCCAGTAGGTATTTTGTATTTTGCAGAGTAGAGTAGGGACTGGTCAGAAAGAGATTACTTTGATGTAGCCGGCCAGCCTAAACATGTATTGCAATGTATGTCAACTAAAAAGCCCTTTTCTGTTGCAAGTTTGCTAGAAAGGGTATATAGCAGTGTGCAGAGGATTCATTCAGAATCAGGAGTATATGGTGAATAACATAACCCATAGGGTGCAGGGGTCAGGACTGTGTAACATACAGCACAGCATACTGGGTGCAGCATTTATGACTGTGTAGTGTATAGACTATAGCAATCAGGACTTTGTGGTTCTTGTGTAACATATAACATAAAGTAGAACACCCAGCAGCCAGGGCAGTGTGACATACTATACAGTGCATTGTGTGCAGAGATCGGGACCATGTTATAAAAGGCACCTCATAGTGCTCACTGCTTTTATTTTATTAACCAAGAGTATAATTCACAATTTAAAAGACACATATCAGCATTTCAGTATGTCTCCCGACATAAATGTTACCAAGCATAAATCTGTGCTGTAGTCCCACCCAGCATGATGACTTCAAATCCACGCCCACCTGAAACATTGTGGCCCAAATAGACTTTCTTAAAGGTATGCAATAATTAACTGCTTTTGGTTGGCTGACTAACCAGTTATTTTGTTGTCAGTGCTCCACTGGGATAGATTTTCCTTCACTTCCTGTGATGGTGCCCTCTGACAGGTGACACAGGCTCAACTGAAGCATGAAGTCCAAGCACCAGAGCTCCTAAAGGTGGAGATGGTTTTTGCTGCATACTGGTACCAAGTTGCAGTCCTCAGAGTGTCCAGGTTCAAGCTGGGCAGATGGAAGGCAGGAGAGTAGTCAGGTGAATTCAGGTCAATAAGAAATTTGAGGTGTAATTTGCACAAAAAGGGTAGCTGATAAGAAAAACTGCACAATCCCCTTTCAGGGCTCTGTTTACGAATTTCACAGCTTTAAACCTGAAATAAATAACTTTGCAGACGAGAGCTCCAAATCATATATTTATTAGAGAAAATACAGCTGTATGAGAGCACCCATGCCCTGCCCATCAGATGCTCTGGCTACATTGATTACAGTTCTCATTTTTATAGGGTTTCATGCTACACCCTTCATTGCTTATCAGTTTACAAAACGTATGATGTACAGCGGACCAGTCTGCACATTTTATCAGTATCAATGGTGCATTAATACTTTGCATGCCCAATGGTGCAGTGGACCAACATGTGCCAAATGTAGCTGATGTAGCTAATAATAGCCATTTCTAATGCAAACCTCACTCTAAGGCACTTATATATATATATATATTAACTTAATTGAACACTCTTATTACTATTATTTCATTATAATGTATTGTTATGATGTAGGATATTGTAAGGATCACCTTTATCCCTATTCAGCTCAATGCTTGAATACCCCTCTTGGTCAGAGGACATGCTCAACATTATTTCAGGGAGCACAGGAGTCCAGACAAGCATTCTGCGAGCACCACTGGAAATCCTGACAATGACACTGCAAGTGCCACTGGAAACACTAGAAATCCTAGCAGGGATTCTCCAAGCAGCATTGGAAATACTGCCAGAGATTCTGTAAGTGTTTTTGGAAGTCTTGGCAAGGATTCTGCAAGTAGGAGTTCTGGAAGTCCTGGTAAGCATGTAGCAGTTCTAGAAGTTCTGGAGGTGCTGTAATACTGTTCCACATACACAAAAGGAAGCAAGAAGAGAACTCCAAAGTGATAGGACATCCGCTGTTAGACAACCATTGGAATATTTCCTTTTTATTCCTGTTTCAGAATCAACTGTAATACATTGGTAATCCCATCATTTTCTGTCACCAGGACAAATAAAGTGGGTGAATCTCTCCAGCAAGGATATAGAAAGAGGGAGAAAAAAAAAATTTGCGGGAGTTATAACCCTTCCCTACCCTAGGCAACTATAAAAACTGCTTTTGGCAATAGGTGTCCTATAAGGTTTAAGTGCTGGTGGGTGTTGAGGATGTTAAAGTGTATAACCACTTGCCTTCTGGAAGATTTTACGCCCTTCATGACCAGGACATTTTTTTACTATGCAGCACTGCACTACTTTAACTGACAATTGTGCGGTCATACAACGCTATACCCAAACAAAATATATATCATTTTTTTCACACAAACAGAGGTTTCCTTTGGTAGTATTTGATCACCACTGGGTTTTTTATTTTTTTTTTTTCATATTTTTAAATAAGTTTATATATTATATACACAGTGGGTATAAAAAGTCTACACACCCCTGTTAAAATGTCAGGTTTCTGTGATGTAAAAAAATGAGACAAAGATAAATAATTTCAGAACTTTTTCCACCTTTAACGTGACTTATAAACTGTACAACTCAAAAACAAACAATCTGAAATCTTTTAGGGGGGGGCAGTAAACAAAAAAACTAAAATAATGTGGTTGCATAATTGTGCACACCCTATTATAACTGGGGATGTAGCTGTGTTCAGAATTAAGCAATCACATTCAAAATTATGTTAAATAGAAGTCAGTACACACCTGCTATAATTTAAAGTGCCTCTGATTAATCCCAAATAAAAGTTCAGCTGTTCTAGTAGGTCTTTCCTGATATTTTCTTAGTCGCATCCTACAGCAAAAGACATGGTCCGCAGAGAGCTTTCAAAGAATCAGAGGGATCTCATTGTTAAAAGGTCAGGGGGATACAAAAGAATTTCCAAGGCATTAGATGTACCATGGAACACAGGGAAGAAAATCATCATCAAGTCGAGAAAATATGGCGCAACACTGACATTACCAAGAACTGCACGTACCTCCAAAAAGAAGAAAACTGGTCTGGGAGGCTGCCAAGAGGCCTACAACAACATTAAAGGAGTTGCAGGAATATCTGACAAGTACCAGCTGTGTGGTATATGTGACAACAATCTCCCGTATTCTTCATATATCTGGGCTATGGGGTAGAGTGGCAAGATGAATGCCTTTCCTTACGAAGAAAAACATCCAAGCTCGGCTAAATTTTGCAAAAACGCATCTGAAGTCTCCCAAAAGCATGTGGGAAAATGTGTTAGAGGGAATTATGAACAGTTCCAAATATCAGTCAATATTGGCACAAAACCTTCAGCCTTCTGCTAGAAAGCTGAACATGAAGAGGAACTTCATCTTTCGGCATGACATCGACCCAAAGCATACATCCAAATCAACAAAGGAAAGGCTTCACCAGAAGATTAAAGTTTTGGAATGTCCTAGCCAGAGCCCAGACCTGAATCCGATCGAAAATCTGGGGGGTGTTCTGAAGAGGGCAGTGCACAGGAGATGCCCTCGCAATCTGACAGACTTATGCAACCTTATGTAGTTTTTTTTATTTTTACTTCCCTCCACCTAAAAGATTTCAGTTTGTTGTTCACCTGAGTTGTACAGTTTATAGGTTACAGTAAAGGTGAAAAAAGTTCTGAAATGATCTGTCTCATTTTTTTATATCACAGAAACTTGACATTATAACAGGGGTGTGTAGACATATATATATATATATATATATATATATATATATATATATATATGAACTTTGAAGAAAAAACAATATTTTTTCTTTTCTTGAAAAAAAATGGGAAAACCAAACTAGTGCTGTGCTGGAATATTAAAACCCCTTATTGCCATCCATTCCATTACATATTAAATACAATATACTCCATATAAAGAACACCGTGAGCTTGTGTCATCTGAAGTCTCCCAAAAGCATGTGGGAAAATGTGTTAGAGGGAATTATGAACAGTTCCAAATATCAGTCAATATTGGCACAAAACCTTCAGCCTTCTGCTAGAAAGCTGAACATGAAGAGGAACTTCATCTTTCGGCATGACATCGACCCAAAGCATACATCCAAATCAACAAAGGAAAGGCTTCACCAGAAGATTAAAGTTTTGGAATGTCCTAGCCAGAGCCCAGACCTGAATCCGATCGAAAATCTGGGGGGTGTTCTGAAGAGGGCAGTGCACAGGAGATGCCCTCGCAATCTGACAGACTTATGCAACCTTATGTAGTTTTTTTTATTTTTACTTCCCTCCACCTAAAAGATTTCAGTTTGTTGTTCACCTAAGTTGTACAGTTTATAGGTTACAGTAAAGGTGAAAAAAGTTCTGAAATGATCTGTCTCATTTTTTTATATCACAGAAACTTGACATTATAACAGGGGTGTGTAGACATATATATATATATATATATATATATATATATGAACTTTGAAGAAAAAACAATATTTTTTCTTTTCTTGAAATAAAATGGGAAAACCAAACTAGTGCTGTGCTGGAATATTAAAACCCCTTATTGCCATCCATTCCATTACATATTAAATACAATATACTCCATATAAAGAACACCGTGAGCTTGTGTCATAAGTAATATTATTATAATGTGCATCAGCCTTCCAGGATGTCTGTTGTAAAACTGTTTCCACCTCCGTGCTCCACATGCAAATATTCCAGTGATTTTCTGCTATAAAACGTCCAATAAAAAAATATTTTTAAAAATCAAACTTCCTCATAGATTTAGGCCAGTGTATTCTGCTCCATGTCTTTGGTGAAAAAAAGACATGGACATGTGACATGTGCACCTAGCCCAGTGGTGGGCAACCTTTTTTTTCAACTGAGCCAAATCTCGCCAAAACCACGATTGAAATTTATTTTGAGAGCCACATTTTTAAAACTGAAAATACATCTCCCATATAGTAATTCATCCCCCATAGTAATTCATCCCCCATAGAGTAATTCATCCCCCATATAGTAATTCATCCCCCATAGAGTAATTCATCCCCCATAGAGTAATTCATCCCCCATAGCAATTCATCTCCCATATAGCAATTCATCCCCCATAGCAATTCATCCCCCATATAGTAATTCATCCCCCATAGTAATTCATCCCCCATAGTAATTCATCCCCCATATAGCAATTCATCCCCCATATAGCAATTCATCCCCCATAGCAATTCATCCCCCATATAGCAATTCATCCCCCATATAGTAATTCATCCCCCATAGTAATTCATCCCCCCATAGTAATTCATCCCCCATATAGTAATTCATCCCCCCATAGTAATTCATCCCCCCCATAGTAATTCATCCCCCATAGTAATTCATCCCCCATATAGTAATTCATCCCCCATAGTAATTCATCCCCCATATAGTAATTCATCCCCCATAGTAATTCATCCCCCATATAGTAATTCATCCCCCATAGAGTAATTCATCCCCCATATAGTAATTCATCCCCCATAGTAATTCATCCCCCATATAGCAATTCATCCCCCATATAGCAATTCATCCCCCATAGCAGTTCATCCCCCATATAGTAATTCATCCCCCATAGTAATTCATCCCCCATATAGTAATTCATCCCCCATATAGTAATTCATCCCCCATAGTAATTCATCCCCCATAGTAATTCATCCCCCCATAGTAATTCATCCCCCATAGTAATTCATCCCCCATATAGTAATTCATCCCCCCATAGTAATTCATCCCCCCCCATAGTAATTCATCCCCCATAGTAATTCATCCCCCATATAGTAATTCATCCCCCATAGTAATTCATCCCCCATATAGTAATTCATCCCCCATATAGTAATTCATCCCCCATATAGTAATTCATCCCCCATATAGTAATTCATCCCCCATAGTAATTCATCCCCCATATAGTAATTCATCCCCCATATAGTAATTCATCCCCCATAGTAATTCATCCCCCATATAGTAATTCATCCCCCATAGTAATTCATCCCCCATATAGTAATTCATCCCCCATAGTAATTCATCCCCCCTATAGTAATTCATCCTCCCTATAGTAATTCATCCCCCATATAGTAATTCATCCCCCATATAGTAATTCATCTCCCATATAGTAATTCATCCCCCATAGTAATTCATCCCCCATATAGTAAGTCCCCCATATAGTAAGTCCCCCATATAGTAAGCCCCCCCCCATATAGTAAGTCCCCCCCCATATAGTAATTCATCCCCCATATAGTAAGTCCCCCCCCATATAGTAAGTCCCCTCCATATAGTAAGTCCCCCATATAGTAATTCATCCCCCATATAGTAAGTCCCCCCTGTGTCAATTCACTTACCTTTGCTCCACGCGTTCCTCTCGTCGTGCTTCCCGCGCCGTTCTGGTCTTCAGGGCGGACTGTGAGAGGAGAGGAGTTCGTCACGCTGCCCCGCCTACATCCTGGCTGCCCCGCCTACATCCTGACAGCTGCAGAGTCCTGACTTTTGGGGCGGCCGCCCGAGAGGAGGGAGGGGAGCGGGCGGCCGTCCGAGAGGAGGGAGGGGAGGTGAGGGGAGGTGAGGGGGCGGCCGCCCGGCACACGCCCGTCCGAGAGGAGGGAGAGGAGGGAGGGGAGCGGGCGCCCGGCACACAGAAGAGCCGCATTTAAGCTTGTAAAGAGCCGCATGTGGCTCGCGAGCCGCGGCTTGCCGACCACTGACCTAGCCTAATACAGCGATCAGTGATAATACTATACTGGCTGGGAAGGGGATAACATCTAGGGCAATCAAAGGTTAACTGTGTCTCGCAATGTTTATTGTGTAAACTGTGCTGTTTTTACCTAAGGATCTTGTTTTTTTTTTCCCCCTGCATTGCAAGATCACTTCTCTGTGTACTGTGCCCAGTATTGTTTATCAACACAGGCACTGTTCTGTGATTCGCTAAGCCAGTCAACAGGTCTGAGCCATCAATCATTGGCTGGGACCTACTGGTTGGCTTGTGCCGCTGCAACCCAGAGGAGCAGATCGTCTTAGGTACATGATCCAATGCAGAACGGCCATCTTACCACAACTGTAATCGGGGCAGTGACTAAGTGGTTGAGGTATTAAGAGGGAGATGGTTATTTGTGTGTAGGGTGTTTCTTTCAGGAAATATGCCACTCCGGCAGTGCTGACACTTTTACTTCATCTTGGTGCCAAAGCCATCCAGCTGGATCTCTAAACATAACTTTCTTTATTCTGACTTCACTGGCTATTTACTAGTTTAAAGCGGAGCTCTGGGTTCCCCACAAAAATTAAAAGTCAGCAGCTACAACTACTGTAGCTGCTGACTTTCAATATAAGGGCACTTACCTGTCCAGGGGTCCAGCATCCAGCGATGTCCTTCAATCTGCTTTGGGTGCAGGCACCGGCATCTTCAGGAAGGGAAACCAGAAAAGAAGCCTTGCGGCCTCACAGCTGGTTCCCTACTGCTTATGCATGAAGCGTACTGCAGTTTGTAAATGGGCTGCAGTCTTCTGGGACCTGTGAAGTATCCTAGAAGGCTGCAGGGGTTAGAATGGAAGGGACGAACTTCCACCTCAGATCACCGTGGCGATCTTACCTGGGAGTGGGAGCGGGTACCTGTCGAAACCAGTTACCCGCCACCCCCCCCCCCAAAAAAAAGTGCCAAATGTGGCAGTGGAGGGGAGGCAGACAAGCAGCACTTCTCCTTTAGGGTGGAGTTCCACTTTAAGTGATTCAAAGAGACCTGACCTCAGAGGGTGGATATTAGTCCTTAGCATTGTGTATGCGGTGACATACCACTGAGAAAAGGAATTGACACAGGTCATTCCTCTATTTATACTCAGAATAAAATAGTGACGGTCTCACAGACACACACCTGATTGGTATCACTAGAATGGGATTACTGTGTACAAATGTGTTACAAAGACACAGCAAGCGATTAACATTCCACAAGCAAGGTCCAGCTTCACAGCTCCATATTGTGGGCAACAGAATAATCGGCCCACAGTATGGACACAATACAATGTCCCCATATACTGAGCACAGCATAGGAAACAGCTTTGTATGTTAAGCCCCGTACACATGATCAGAATATTGTACGAAAAATGTCGCCTTCAAATCGATCATATGATAATCTGATCGTTAGTACAACAGCATTCATCTGAAATTACTTGAAGGGACAAGCATGGAAAATGTTGGCGTATGATACTAGATCAGGGGTGGGCAAACTTTTTGACTTGAGGGCCGCAATGGGCTCATATATTGGACCCGGGGGCCGGACCAAGAGTAGATGAATGATGTGTATGTGTCATCCATAGTAAGTATAGTAATATTCCCCCATAGTAAGCATAGTAATTAATCCCCCATATAGTAATTCATCCCCCATAGTAATTCATCCCCATATAGTAATTCATCCCCCATAGTAATTCATCCCCCATATAGTAATTCATCCCCCATAGTAATTCATCCCCCATAGTAATTCATCCCCCATATAGTAATTCATTCCCCATAGTAATTCATCCCCCATATAGTAATTAATCCCCCATATAGTAATTCATCCCCCATAGTAATTCATCCCCCATATAGTAATTCATCCCCCATAGTAATTCATCCCCCATAGTAATTCATCCCCCATATAGTAATTCATCCCCCCTATAGTAATTCATCCCCCCTATAGTAATTCATTCCCCATATTAAGTCCCCACTGTGTCAATTCACTTACCTTTGCTCCGCACGTTCCTCTCGCCGTGTTCCCGCGCCGTTCCGGTGTAGCATGAAAATCTGTCTCCTATGAGGATCTGTCCCCCTCGACGTATCTGCGCATGTGCCAGTTTCAGGCATTAGCAGCCGATCGGCGATCTCCGGCACATGCGCAGATACGTCGAGGGGGACAGATCCTCATAGGAGACAGATTTTCATGCTACACCGGTCTTCAGGGCGGACTGTGAGAGGAGCCTAGCTCCCCTCACGTTCGTCTTGCTGCCCCGCCTACACACATCTTGACAGCCATCCTGACAGTATCAGGCTCCGCGGGTCGGATTAAAAGGTCCGCCGGGCCGTAGTTTGCCCATTGCTGTACTAGATCTACAATTTTCATTTAACCAGTACAGTTTTCATCAGAAAATACAATACAAATACATGACATCACTCCTGAATGTTTATGCTGTCGTATGAGAATTTTCATGCCTTTAGTAACTTCTTCACCTTCCATATGAGACCAGCATGCAAAAAAAAAAAAAAAAATGGAGGCTCGTTCGTCTGATATTCTCAGCGTGTGTACAGGGCTTTACTGTAAGATACGAGAGAGAGCACGAGTGACAAAAATAAAAAATGAAGGGAGAAAGGAAGGAAAGGAGGAGAGGAAAGAGAGAAGAGGGAAAACTGTAGAGAGAAGTAGAGAAGAGAAATAAGAAGAGGAGAGGAGTTGGAAGAGGAGAGGAGAGGGGAGAAAGGGAAAGAAGAGGAGTGGAGAGAGAAGAAAAGAAGAGAAGGAACACCATAGTTTGATGAAGAGAAGAAAGAAAGTGGAGAGGAGAGAGTAAAGGAAAAGAGAAAGAAAAGTGATGGAAAAAGAGGAAGCAGAAGCAAAGGCAAGAAAAGAGGTAGAGGGAGATTGAGAGGGAGAGGAACAGAGAAGAAACCAGGGAAAGGGAGGGGAGCAGAAAGGGGAATAGGGGATAGTAGGGGAGGGAAGAGGAGAGGAAAAAGAATGGAAAGGTGGGGGAGGGGAGAGGAGCAGGGGTGTATTTACCACAAGGCAAACAAGGAATTTGCCTAGGGCAGCATTTTTCAGAGGGATCAGGTGCGATCCCAGAGAGGCTGCAGGCTGCTTGATGGTGTATGGAGAGCCTGGCTCTTGTTCCAGGGGATGTCCAGAGCTGTGAAGGTGAGTGTCTCTCTCTGTGGGGGGGGGGGGGTATTAGTGGAAGGCTTTCTCAGGGGGGGTGGGCAGGGGTGTTGATCAATGTCAGGCTCTCTCCATGGGGGGGCATTCAATTTTTGTGTTGCCCAGGGCAGCACAAAACCTAAATACACCACTGGAGAGGAGGACAATCTTACCAGGAAGGAGTGGAGGAATATTCCCAGGAAAAAGAGAAGTAAAGCGGTGAATGAGGATAACCAGAAGGAGGCTCTTCTCTCCTCCAGATGATGGACTTCAGTGTCTTGTATGGAGATGTGAAGTAGAAGAAGGACATCTCTGGACCCCTGGGAAGCAAATATTCCTCGGGCACCTTCTGGAAGGTACATACTGCCCCCTGCTGCTTGATTTTCTTAGTAGAGCAAGTGGTGAGAAGAGGAGGATCGGGGCTTCTTTGTGCAAAACCATCACACAGGATCACATGGTTGTTATTTTTAAAACAAAAAATGGAAACCTTTAGTCTGACTTTAATGAATATTTGCCAACACTGGCGGGCTGTGCACTGCAGCTTGTGGACCACCCACACATGCAGGACAATCCAGGGAAAATAACTTGCACCTTCAGCAGCTCCTGTACTCAGGGCTGAGTTTTCATCACTGCCGAAGGATTCAGGACCCCTAAGTAGGAACTTTCTGCTAGGAGCGTCTGTTTTACACAGGAAATTTCCTTATTTTTGGTTGCTAACCTGACATAGGTTATTTTAATAATGTGGAAATAATCTGTATGAGATTGCTATTTCTACTGATGATGGAAACAAATATGTTGCCAGTAATTATCCAGGAAGACACAGCTGGACTCTGTTGTCTTTAGGTGCATGCCTACCGTGCCTAATAGTCTATAGGAGGATTTGTTTCGTAGCCTGAGGCCAGTCACTTCATCGGGTGTTTTGCATATCATCATTGTGTGGAGCAGGGAGCCTTCTACTGGGTATTCACTGCAATTGCACCATTATCAGTAAAGAACAGGAAGTGTCTCATGTTTGTTAAAAAAGAAAGATTTCCCATAAACCACTGCAGCCTTTTTAGCTTCTAAGAACACTGGTGAAGGTCTCCTCCATTCTATGTTTGATACACATATGTCTGGATGTTCTTTCATTGTGTTTGTTAAAGTCACATACATAGCTAGATTGTATTTCAATATATTTATTGTGATTTGTAGGAAGCTGAAGGGAAATGTGATCATTGTATGCATTTGTAAAGAGACATACAGTTAGGTCCATATATATTTGGACACAGGCGCAATTTAATTTTTTTTCAGTTTTTACCAAAACATATTCAAGCTATAGTTACAGTTGCAAGAAAAAGTATGTGAACCCCTTGGGATTACGTGGAGTTGTGCATGAATTGGGCATAAATGTGCTCTGAATATCATCTAAGTCACAACAATAGAAGAACACAGTCTGCTGAACATAATACTACACAAACATTAGATGTTGCCATGGTTTAATTGCACATAACATATAAACATTCACAGTGCAGGGAGGAAAAAGTATGTGAGGCCCTAGCTTAATGACTTCTCCCAGAGCTAATTGGAGCCAGGAGTGAGCCAACCTTGACTCCAATCAGTGTGATGATATTGGATGTGTTGCTGACAGCTGTCCTGACCTTATAAAACACACACCTGTTTTGGGTTTACTGGTTTCAAGAAGCACTGTCTGATGTGAACCATGCCTCGCAGAAAAGAGCTCTCAGAAGACCTACAATCAAGAATTGTTGACTTGCATGAAGCTGGAAAGGGATACAAAAGTATCTCCAAAGTCCTTGATGTTCATGTGTCCACGGTAAGACAGACTGTCTACAAATGGAGAAAGTTTAGCACTGTTGCTACTCTCCCTAGGCTTGGTCGTCCTGTAAAAATGACTGCAAGAGCACAGCGCAGAATGCTGCATGAGGTAAAGAAGAATCCCAGAGTGTCAGCTAAAGACCTACAGAAATCTCTGGCACATGCTAACATTTTTGTTGACACATCTGCAATAAGCAAAACATTAAACAAGAATGGAGTACATGGGAGGACACCACGGAGGAAGCCATTGCTGTCCAAAAAGAATATTGCAGCACGTAGAAAAGAATATTGCAAAAGAGCACCTGGATGTTCCACAGCACTACTGGCAAAATATACTGTGGACAGATGAAACCAAGATTGAGTTGTTTGGGAAGAACACACAACACTATGTGTGGAGAAAAAAAAGGCACAGCACACCAACATCAAAACCTCATCCCCACTGTAAAACATGGTGGAGGGAGCATCATGGTTTGGGGCTGCTTTGCTGCCTCAGGGCCTGGACGGATTGTTGTCATTGATGGGAAAATAAATTCCAGAGTTTATCAAGACATTTTGCAGGAAAACGTATGACCATCTGTCCGCCAACTGAAGCTCCGCAGAGGATGGGTGATGCAACAGGACAATGACCCAAAGCATACAAGTAATTCAACAAAACAATGGCTGCAACAGCACAGAATACGCCTTCTGGAGTGGCCCAGTCAGAGTCCTGACCTCAACCCGATTGAAATGCTGTGGCATGACCTTAAGAGAGCGATTCACACCAGACATCCCAAGAATATTGCTACACTGAAACAGTTTTGTGAAGAGGAGTGGTCCAAAATTACTCCAGATCGTTGTGCAGGTCTGATCTGCAACTACAGGAAACGTTTGGTTGAGGTTATTGCTGCCAAAGGAGGGTCAACCAGTTATTAAGTCTAAAGGTTCACATACTTTTTCCTCCCTGCACTGTGAATGTGTACATGTTATGTGCAATTAAACCATGGCAACATCTAATGTTTGTGTAGTATTATGTTCAGCAGACTGTGTTCTTCTATTGTTGTGACTTAGATGACGTTCAGAGCACATTTTATGCCCAATTCATGCAAAACTCCACGTAATCCCAAGGAGTTCACATACTTTTTCTTGCAACTATATTATAACAAAGTGGAAGCAACTGGGAACAACAGTAACTCGGCCACCAAGTGGTAGGCCATGTATAATAACAGAGCAGGGTCGGCAAATGCTGAAGCGCACAGTGTGCAGAAGTCGCCAACTGTCTGCAGAGTCAATAGCTAAAGATCTCCAAACTTTGTGTGGTCTTCAGATTAGCACAACAGTGCGTAGAGAGCTTGATGGAATGGGTTTACATAGCCGAGCAGCTGCATCTAAGCCTTACATTACCAAGTGCAATGCAAAGCGTCCAATGCAGTGGTGTAAAGCATGCCGCCACTGGACTCTAGAGCAGTGGAGATGTGTTCTCTGGAGTGATGAATCATGCTTCTCTGTCTTGCAATCTGATGGATGTGTCGGGGTTTGGCGGTTGCCAGGAGAACGGTACTTGCCTGACTGCATTGTGTAAAGTGTAAAGTTTGGTGGAGGGGGGGATTATGGTGTGGGGTTGTTTTTCAGGGGCTGGGCTTGGCCCCCTAGTTCCAGTGAAGGGAACTCTTAAGGCATCAGCATACCAAGACATTTTGGACAATTTCATACTCCCAACTTTGTGGGAACAGTTTGGGGATGGCCCCTTCCTGTTCCAACATGACTGCGCACCAGTGCACAAAGCAAGGTCCATAAAGACATGGATGAGCGAGTTTGGGGTGCAGGAACTTGACTGGCCTGCACAGAGTCCTGACCTCAACACAGCAGTACACCTTTGGGGTGAGAGCGTAGACTGCGAGCCAGGCTCTCTCATCTGACATCAGTGTCTGACCTCACAAATGTGCTTCTGGAAGAATGGTCAAACATTCCCATAGACACTCCTAAACCTTGTGGACAGCCTTCCCAGAAGAGTTGAAGCTGTTATAGCTGCAAAGGGTGGGCCAACTCAATATTGAGCCGTACAGACTAAGACTGGGATGGCATTAAAGTTCATGTGTGTAAAAGCCGGCAGGCCGACCAATACGTTTGGCAATATAATGCATCTGAAAACAGACAATACACAATGTAAACACCGGGACACATAAAGAACCTATTTCCGCCTGATCTATATCACACCTGACACACGACCATTACATTCACACACACACACATGCTAAGAAACGCTCATTGATGATGCCTATATCCGGCGACAGTTCAGCCTCAATCTGTCAATAGCAGATAGAAAAGAGGAGAAGCTATTACCTCCTATTTTCCCTTTCATGTGACCCTGACGGCGGACCCTCTTGTCACATACACAGGGGTGTCTAGGGTAACTACGTAAAAGTGGAAAACGAGTGTACTGTAGCCAGCTGCCCTGTGCTGAGAGTTGTCCTCGGCACTGGAGGAGTTAAGAGGGTGGTGGGACAGTCTAGACTAGAGCAATCGATGTCGGAGCGAGCGATCCTTCGCCGAGCGTGGCCGGCTGGGTGGCAGTAAGCGGGTCTGGCGGTGGTATCCGTACATCCTGTTCCCTGCCCCGTCGTCGGTCAATGGCCCGCTAACCATGACGGATTACAGCGAGGAACAGCGCAATGAGCTGGAGGCTCTAGAGTCTATCTATGCTGACTCGTTCACAGGTGAGCACTGCCAGCACCAGGGCCCCGGGGCTGTGATCCTACAGAGCAGGGTCATGTGGAAGAGCCCCTCCTGGAGGTTCCCCTCAGCCTGGATTCTGAGTCTGCTTTGTAATTCACAGGTACCCTGCACCTGGACAGAAAAGTTGGGGCAGAAACTTAAAAGGGGTACTTACCTGTCAGTGGGCATCTTCACTTTCTGGAAGAGCTAGGCTTAGCCTTGGTTCTCATATGTGGTTCAGGTTGTAAGTACCGCAGTCCGTTCATACAAATTGTCTGCTGTACACGTTGGAAATGCAGGGAAAGCGGTCTATAACCCTTTTCTACCACTTCAATACCAGGCACTTTTACCCCCTCTCTGCCCAGGCCAGCTTTCAGCGCTGTCACACTTTGGATGACAATTGCGCGGTCATGCAACACTACCCATATTACATTTTATCATTTTGTTCACACAAAGCTTTTTTTGGTGGTATTTAATCCCCCACGGGGTGTTAATTTTTGGGCAAACATGAAAAAATACCAAAACTGTTGATTAAGTTTGTTATAAAATTTTGAAAATAAATAATTTTTCTTCTTCATTGATGGGCGCAGATGAGGCCACGTTGATGGGAGATGATGGGAGCTGATGAGGCTGCGTTGATGGGAGCTGATGAGGCTGCGTTGATGGGAGCTGATGAGGTGGCGCTGCTGAGGATGCTTTGATGTGTGCTGCTGAGGCTGCGTTCATGGGAGCTGATGCTGCGTTGATGGGAGCTGATGAGGTGGCTCTGCTATGGTCGCGTAGATGGGAGCTGATGAAGTGGCTCTGCTGAGGCCGCGTTGATGGGAGCTGATGAGGTGGCTCTGCTGAGGCCGCGTTGATGGCAGCTGATGAGGTGGCCTCTGCTGAGGCCGCGTTGATGGGAGCTGATGAGGTGGCCTCTGCTGAGGCCGCGTTGATGGGAGCTGATGAGGTGGCCTCTGCTGAGGCCGCGTTGATGGGAGCTGATGAGGTGGCCTCTGCTGAGGCCGCGTTGATGGGAGCTGATGAGGTGGCCTCTGCTGAGGCCGCGTTGATGGGAGCTGATGAGGTGGCCTCTGCTGAGGCCGCGTTGATGGGAGCTGATGAGGTGGCCTCTGCTGAGGCCGCGTTGATGGGAGCTGATGAGGTGGCCTCTGCTGAGGCCGCGTTGATGGGAGCTGATGAGGTGGCCTCTGCTGAGGCCGCGTTGATGGGAGCTGATGAGGCGGCGTTGATGGGGCTGCAATGATAATAAGGGCACTGGTGATCAGTGCCCTGATTATCGGTGTAAGCAATGTACTCACTGAGCCCTGTCAAACTGGCTGGTTATCGGCTTTTCTTTCCTCACACAGAGCATGTGAGGAAAAGGATACCAATAGCCAGCAAGTCTATTCACATGTGACCTGAAGTGATTGGACACAGCTGATCACATAGTAAAGGGCTGCTGTGATTGGCCCTTTAGCGCAATCTGTGATCCAAAGGACACAGCGTTCACAGAACGCACTCCATGGACATCTTCCCAGAACTGGCAAACTGTGCTGTAGCAGTCTTTTGGCCATAGTGTGGTTCAAGCAGGCCGAGCAGGTGCATCCAAGCCTTACATCACCAAGTACAATGCAAAGCGTTGGTTGCAGTGGTGTAAAGCACGTCACCACTGGACTCTAGAACAGTGGATATGTGTTCTCTGGAGGGACCAATCATCATGCTTCTTTGGCAATCTGATGGATGTGTCTGGGTTTGGTGGTTGCCAGGAAAACAGGACTTGCCTGACTGCATTGTGCTAAGTGTAAGGTTTGGTGGAAGGGGGATTATGGTGTGGGGGTGTTTTTCAGGGATTGGGCTTGGCCCCGTAGTTCCAGTGAAGGGAACTCTTAAGGCGTCAGCATACTAAGACATTCTTGATAATTTCATGCTCCCAACTTTGTGGGAACAGTTTGGGGATGTTCCAACTTGACGGTGCACAAAGCAAGGTCTATAAAGACATGGATGAGTGAGTTTGGGGTGAAGGAACTTGACTGGCCTACACAGAGTCCTAACCTGAACTCAACACCTTTGGGATGAACTAGAGCAGACTGAGAGCCAGGCCTTCTTGTCCAATATCAGTGCCCGACCTCACAAATGCTCTTCTGGAAGAATGGTCAAACATTCCCATAGACACACTCCTAAACCTTGTGGACAGCCTTCCCAGAAGAGTTGAAGCTGTTATAGCTGCAAAGGGTGGGCCAACTCAATATTGAACCCTACAGACTAAGACTGGGATGCCATTAAAGTTCATGTGTTTGTAAAGGCAGCTGTCCCAATACTTTGGCAATATAGTGTACTGTATGTAATGCTTGGGAGGACTGCCGGAAACTGCAGACCTTATAGAGGAAATGAGGGTCAGAGAGTTTGGACATGCAACATGTTTTGGTGGGGATATGTCACAGAAGACAATATGAGAATGGGAACATGCTACATGGGGCTAGTGGAGATCAATGCTATTACCCTAATCAATGTTCTCACTGCAGACTGCTGAGGTTCAAGGGGCTGCACCTCATATACCAAAGGACTGCAGGTTGGGCACCAGGGGCTTTGAGGTTAGAAGTGTGGGAAGTGCCATTTCTAAGGCTTCATTCACTTGGACATGTTGCTCTGTAAACCTCTACAAAGAGCAGTCTTTACTCACATGGGTGGCACAGGTGTTCAGTGCAGGCAGCTTGGTCAAATCAATGATAGGCAGATGGCTGTGTGGATCTCCAAGTGCATCCGTGAGTGTACATCCACGTGGGACTGATGCACAGATTAGAATTCAAAGAGACTAGCACATTTCAAGGAGGTGGAATTACAAGTGCGTGCAAAGAGTTGCAGCTGCCCATACAATGCAATCACCAGCAATAGTAATCAGTGACTGTTTGCACAGCTAGTGATCATCTGCAGCAATCACAGCTGGATGCAGACACTGTCATCTGTCCGTAACTGCAGGCAATTGCTGTCTGTGCAAACAGTCATGAATAGCTGTGGCCACCTCCAGTCTGTTGCTGTGTTGTATAGGCTGAGCTGCCACAGTTCCTGGAACACACCTGTCATTTCAACTGCAGGAATCCACAGATTCTTGCTGTTTGTATTCGCAGTGTGTGCCAATCGCCCATGTGAATGTAGTCCAATTCGGTTGCTAATAGTAGTGAGTTGGGGCTCTCAACCTGATCCTGTGTTTGCTACCTGGAGCTTTGGCTGAGTCTGCTTTACACTCTACACGGGGTCTTGTAGCCCTTTTTTCTTTGCATTGACACTTGGAGCCGGGGCGAGCACTGTCCATACCTGTACTACCTTTTTCTTCCATTCAAAAAAATGGATCTTAATGGATGCAGATATTAACGGATGTAAACAGATGATCATCTGTTTAAATCTGCTAGTCCATAGAAATACATGGGTGTCTGTTTTTTGTCCACAAACAGACTGATGAAAATTGGACATACATTGGCCTGTGTAAAAGGACCCTATGGAATCGTTGGTACCACCCAATTTTAAGTGCACTCTTCAGAAATCTGGTCAAAGCCTCTACATTCCTTTCATGCATATGCCCCACACTCTACAGGTAACAATTCAAGTTCTGTGTTAAGATCACTAGGATGGAATGTGTTCATCATTAACATCCATTGCCCCTTTTTGGTTTCCTTTTCTTTTTGTGATGTTATAGCTTCTGAGTTTTTTTTTTTTTTTTTCTTACTGTCTAACATTTCTGTGTCCTTTAGAACCCAACTGTTAGGGTTCATGCTCACACGGCAGCTGAAAACATGGCAGAACCTCAGGCAGAAAAAGCAGTATAAAAAACACTCATAGTGGCTCTTATTCCACTAAAGTTAATACTCATTTTTCACTATAATCAATATATGCTTGTAAACTCTGAGCATTCCTAAACGCTGTCTTTATGCATGTCAAGGGCTTTTTCTGCCCAAAACTCCTCTCAAAAATGCACTTGTGATGGGGATTTTTTCAGCCTGAAAACTCTCCTCTGCAAATATGCCTTTAAACAACCAAATGTGCATGGACAAATAGGCTAACATAGAGTTGCTTATACAAGCTGAAGAAGAAAAAAAATGCCAAAAGCTTGTAAAATGCAGCATGTTTTGTGCCCACTGTGCGTGAGGCCTAAGAGGCGTTAATACAATTCCGACTGATGTGTCAGATGAAAATGGATGTTTCCTTTAAGGAAGTAAATTCTCTTTTAATTTATTTATTCTGACACTTTTTCCCTAATCATTTTACAGGACAGCTACCTAAGAGATGGCTGAATCCTACTTCAAAGGAAAAGTAAACTAAACATAGGTTAAAAGCCACTCCTGCTCTTCTTCTCCTCAGGTTCATTGTGTTTGTGACCATCCAGGAGTACACATTGTAACATTTGTTTTGTTGTTTTGCTGGGCCTGGTGATTGTGATCATCGCCAACAGCAGCCTTGCTAACTGTGCTCCACATATTTGTTCTGGCGGTGACCACTGCAGATACATTAAATAAAAGCTGATGAAAGCCACACTGGGATAGCATTGTTATCAATAGGGATGCACTGATATATCTGTGGCTAAAAATAGTGTTATCTGCAAAAAAAGGAAAAAAGGCTTTCATGCAAAAATGCCCCCTAGCAACTTCAATGCAAAATCGCATCTCATACACGTTCATGCCGTCTCGTCTTCATCGTTTACAATAATTATTGATAGAGTGCTATTCTTAACATGAATAATCCTATTTGCTGTATATCTAAAAATTAAATGACAACACTAAGGGGTTTCGTCTCGGCCTTTTGGCTAAGATTAAGTGTAGTATCTTTTTTTGTCAGTGTCCAGTAGGGGTGCTCCACCATCATTCTTGCCTTTAGGCGAGGATGACTGGCTGTATAGTACCCCTGCTGGTACGATGGGGGCTCTGAAGGTTAGTACCGGCTGGAAGAGAAAACAAGGCTCCCACAAGCTGTTGGGGCCCTGGATTAATTCCCCCAGGAAAACTAGAGGGACCCAGTTTCTCCTGATTTGAAATGTGCACATGGTCATTGTTCTAAACACTTTTTCTGCACTGCGCCTTTTAGGGCTAGTTCTTTCGGCTACGTCCAGGGCAATTTTTTTTTGGTGCGGCCTCAGGGCCCAGCCAGTGCACAATTATACAGACACTTTATTTATTTTCCACTGTTTTGTCACTTTTGTGTGTGGTTTTTTTTTTGTTTTGTTTTGTTTTTTCCCTCACTGGATGGAGGGTGTGGGTCCCCGAGCCTGCCGTGATGTCTAGGGAGAGGATGTCTGGCCCTCAGGTTCTTTCCTTCCCCGATCCTTGGGGGGGGGGGGGGGGCCTCTCTTTGGGAGAGCCCCTCAACCAAGTACTTGGTGGTCGGCTTGGCTAATAACAAGGAAAGGGGTCCGCCAGGCCTTTTGTCTAGGTGGACCATGTTGGAAACCTTTGTCCCTGTCAGGAGCCTTGCGCCCCGGGGGATCAGGGTAGAGGTCCTACCCCTTATTGGGGTTGACTAAAAGCACACCTCTAAGTGCATTTTTTGTGTTTTTTGCACTTGCACTTTTTTTGTACACTTAACGGGTTTTTGTTTTTGTGCACCTCCACGGATTAACCTCCCTGGCGGTATTCCCGAGTGTAGCTCGGGGTAAACTTTCAGTACCACAAGCGGTAACCCCGAGCTACACTCGGGCTTACCATGCGGCACTGCACCGCGATCCCTCGATCACTTACCTTGTCCTGCGCTCCCGCGATGTCCCTCCTGCAGTGTTCCCGGCATTGTAATCCGGCGGATGCTGGCATTTGTCATCTGGGTTCCATCCCTTGCGAGCGTCGGACGTACGGGGGACGAAACTGGCGAGAAATTTGAATGACAAAAAGTGACATTCACTAAAATCACATAGTAAAACATTACTGTATCAAACCATTTCACATACATTTTGTCCCTAGTGCTTTGTCCTGTGCCCTGCCTACATTTTTACTGTTCTTTCTACCTGGAAACTGAGAAAGGTCCATGGCGTCCAAAAAGCGTCCCTTTAGGTCAAAAGCGGTTTTAGACCAGCTAGAGAACAGCGATAGTAAATTAGAACCACTTGCAGAATTGAGTGATTATTCGTGGGGAAATTCGTCATCAGAAACTGAAAACGATTTTGCGAATTTGCTCAGTTATGTGCGAACTTGGCGCTATATTTAAAATTTTCAGTGTTTTTGGTTTGATTATATTGAATTAAATTTATTATTATAATATTTTTTATGATTATTAAATTATAATTTATGATTTCATGTTTCAAGTTTTATCATACCCAGGATGTTTGCTAGACTCTTGTTCGGACAGATTTCAGTGAATTATTCCTAAAAATTACAGGCCTACAATAAAAAAAAATACAAATTTCCATGCAAAAAAATGTACTGCTTTAAGCACAGAAATATGGACATAATCAGACCGCTAGGGAGGTTTAGAAAAAAAATACTAAGGGGTCTATGTATAAAAAGGTTTCTAAACGAATATGACAAACATCCACACAGTTCCAAGGAAAATTGCTATATTCTATGTTGTATAACAATCTCGTATGATTGTAAGCACCTTCTAGTGATAAAATTCCTTTTTTTGCCCAGATTGAGGCGTTTAAAAAACAAATACTGCATTATGGCCCCTAGATGGAGATTGCGATCATGCACAATCGTTGCATAACACAGAATACCACAAGATTTATTGGAGCTGTGTGGACGTGTCACATTCAGTCAGCGAACGTTTTATATATAGAATCCTAAATATTCTTGTTATAACTGATTGGTTACTGTAATGAAGTCTGTTATCCCTCAAGCTGTACATTATAGCATTCGCTGCTGCAAGCTTTATGATACTATATGCTTACATGAGTTTATATATTTTGTTACAGTTCTATCTACATCTCCAGCTAGTTTCTCCATCACTGTGTCATCTGAAGCAGAAGAAGAAGAAGAAAGTAAGTTAAAAGTATATATAAATTAATGTTTTTTAAAATTACTCTGGTAATTTTTTTTTTTTTCCTCTACACCTGGTGTATGAGAACGGGTATTAGGTAGTCAGATCCGTTAGCAATAGGTTTTCGTGGCTAATGACTACTGTTTGGCAAGTTTAAAAAAGCTCTGGTTTCTCTTGTTTTTCAAACAAGTGTAATGTACTCTTTTAATTCATCAGAGAAGGCCTAAAATGGTGAGCCATTTTCCAACTTCTATAAACCAGGTAACAAGGATTACAGTATGGTGGGATTTATTAAACCTTTTACATAGTTTTAGCTGGAGATACTTAACGTAAGTCCTTTAAAGCGGAGCTATACTCACCTAAACTCCAGCAACTTGGTGTCCCGGAGCTTCCTGCCTGGAACCTGACATCTTTGGGTTTCCGGGTCTCAATCATCGACCGCTGTCATTGGCTGGGGGCGATGACGTCACTCCTGTGCATTGCTGAATTTGTACAGTAAACTGTGCATGCGCAGCTCACTGTACGAGGGCAGACAGGCAGGTAAGTAACTTTTAATGCAGAAGAGACCAAGCATGACTCTTCTGCATTAAAATTCCTGAAGTTGCTTTTTAAAGGAATTACTGTCAGTGCCTTCTGAGAAATCCCTAGTCTACAGTGTTTTGATTAATAATTGTCCTAATATGCTGTATCTTATTTGTCTTTATAGATGTGGTGGTAACACTTAAATTTACATATGTAGAAACCTATCCAGATGAAGCTCCTCTCTATGAAATAATTTCTCAAGAAAATCTTGATGATAGCGATTCATCTGGTATACTGGCCTTATTGCATGAACAGGTAAGTCTTTCAGATGTTTAGACTTGTATATTCTCAATATGAAGCATGATGGGAATATTTAAACCTTATTATATATACTCGCTTTGATGTGGCATAAATCCATATTTTATTGTAAACATGGTTGAAGACTCATTAAACAGTTCACCAAAAACAGTGTTTTGTAGATTGACACCATGGGGGTTATTTACTAAAACTGCATGGTGCAAAATCTGGTGCAGCTTTGCATAGAAATTAAACGGCTTCCAGGTTTTATTGTCAAAGCTTAATTGAACAAGCTGAAGTTAGAAGCTGATTGGTTACTATGCACAGCTGCACCAGATTTTAGTAAATCTTCCCCCATGCCTGAGGAAGTAACGTGAGCTGCCTCAGAAGCATGCAGTTGTAGCCTCCTTAGCCAGCAATTATTATCATTTAATTCTATTCATTCTCACTTTTTACATTATTAGAGTCCACCTAAAAGTAGCTAAGTAGTAGTTAAAGGTGTAGTCCGTAAGTTTCCTTCATTTGAGATCTCAGCTGGTGAGATATCCCTGCCAAGGCCTTCTCTGGGCTTTTTAGACATTTCCACCTACCTTAAGACTTCTCCTCTACTACTACTATGTTCTCTATAATATTTCATAAAATAAAAATCCAGCAGAAATAGTGTGATCCCCTTGTAGTCTTGGGAACACAAATGCAAGATCGCCCCACTGGAACCCCTGAGGGTAAGAGAAAAGTGTTAGATGTTTTACCTTTCTAGTATCTTAGATATTGAAATATCTATTTAGTCTTTTTTTATCTGTCCTTTTCAGTCCCTGTAATGCATTTATTCTTATTTTACTCCAGGCGAAACAAAACTTTAATAGCAGTGATGTTCTTTAAAATAAAGAAGTTAAAAATGTATAAGTGAATGTGCTGTGCAATCAAATAGATGCTTAATTTCACAGAATACTAATGACTGCACATATATGGTCATTTCGCCACTATTGAACTCTGTCAAGCAGATCAGTTTTTGTGGTCTCTATTCTATGCATGTGTAGCACTCAGGGATTTTCAAATCAGGAGGTTCACTTTTTGATTTTTCCTGGTAATTTGTCTGTAGATTTTTTAAACCATATGTAAATCCAACATTTCATATTCTTGATATATACCTGCTGTACCATATAGTTGTATGAAAATGTTTCCTGTTTTTCTCGTATTGCTTCCTTTGTTGAAATCCCTAGTGTGCCTGTCAGTCTCTTTGCTTTCCTTCTAAAAACTGCCTACACTAGGCAGGAAAGCAAAGCGTGGTCAGTTTTCTGGCTGTGCTGGGAGCTAATCCACTGATCAGGCTTGAACTGACATGCCACCCCCCCCCCCCCCCTTCACTGCCATTCACTGGGAAATTCAGTATGCTGCTGTTTATCTCCCCCAGTTCCCTATGCAGCTGAGAACAGAGGGTATGTGATCACTTTAAAAAAGAAAAAAAAAAAGATTTTTTTTTATATCTACACATAAATGTTTTTTACCTCTCATTTCTATTTTAATATGAATAGGTTGATTCACAAGGTGAGGTTTCAGATATACTTTGAGTGTGAAAAATTTCACAAAAATAGGAATCCCTTAAGTCATGATTCATAGGTTGTTTGTTATGTTGTAAAACAAAAGCATTAGATAGCCCTCTGTAAATATGTAAAGATATGAAAGTCAGCAATTTCTCTTTTCATTAACGATTCAATTTCTTTAGGTATTAAAGAAAACTTTATAATCGTGTTGCTGTCATAAATGTAATACGGACCAATTGTTCTTTAAAGTTTATTCTCTGTCTAATTCCAGGCTCAGGAGAATCTAGGAATGGTGATGATTTTCACCCTAGTGTCTGCAGTTCAAGATAGACTTAATGAAATAGTAGACCAAATAAAAACTAGAAGAGAAGAGGAAAAATTGGAAAAAGAAAGAGAGGCAGAGGAAGCAGAGAAGGTAAGTTTTGATAAGAATGGATAGTCTGAAGTGTAAAGGTATGGAATCCTTCTCAATCTCCCATCAGTTTAAAGCAGAACTTCACCCAAAAGGGGACGGACATTCCTCTTTTCTTTCTTCTCCCCTCTACTGCAATATTTGGAATAATATATTATTTTTTTGCGGGGAGCGGGTAGCTGGTTGCTAGTTTTGACAGGTACCCGCTCCCACTTCCACTCTGACTAGGCTATGGGAGAGGAAATTCTCACTCTGTCTACAGCCTCTTGGCACATGTCACAGGCATGGTGCAGCAAGGAGCAGGCTGTGCAGCCGCAAGGAGTCAAAGCTCGCTTTTCACAGTTAACATGCCGGGGACCCAAAGACCAGCGAAGAATCAGCCTAGGTGAGGACAGGTAAGGTTGAGGGGGGGTTTTTTTGTTTTTTTTTTTTGGGAAGATACTGTAGTTGCTGACTTACATTTTGGTTTCCGTGGTGAAGATACCTGTGCTAACAAGCTACTGTCTTGTGTCTATGGCGTCAGTTTGAGGTGCTACAGAGATTATTCAGAGCTCACTGATAGGTGCACTTTACTTGCAGTTGACCTCCTTCTGATCTGCATTTAACCTGCTTCAAGTTTGTTTTGCATTCCCATAGAACAGTGGGGGTTGATTTACTAAAACTGGCGAGTGCAAGATCTGGTGCAGATGTGCATGGTTCTAATCCTTCTCCACTCTGTCAAAAACAAAAAAATATGTTTTGCCTTTTAGTTAAATTTTAACCTTTTGTTCTTCTTTCCATGGGCAAAACTACTGCGTTTTGGATTTAGATTCTATGCCCTGCTTCCAGAAAGATTTGCTGTAATACAAGTGCATCTCAATAAATTTAGAATGTCATCAAAAAGTTAATCGATTTCAGTAATTCAATTCAAAAATTTAAATTCATATATTATATAGATTCATTACACACCATGTGATATATTTCAAGCATTTCTTTCTTTTAATTTTGATAATTATGGCTTACAGCTAGTGAAAAATAGTTCAGTATCTCAGAAAACTAGAATATTACATAAGACCAATAAAAAAAAAAAAGGATTTTCATTACAGAAATGTTGGCTGACGGAAAAGTATGTCCATTTACAGCAGTGGTCTCCAAACTGTGTCCTTTTGCTTGCCTCTATCTGGCCCTCGGTGTACTATTCCTCCCACTGACACACAGTAGGAGGCACCATTGCTTCCACTGGCACCAACTATGGGGCACTATTCCTCCCACTGACACCATTGATGGGGCACAATTCCTCCCACTGATATAAACAATTCGGTACTATTCCTCCAACTAATACCATTGATGGGGCACTATTCATCCCACTGACACCATTGATGGGGCACTATTCTTCCCACTGACACCAATGATGGGGCACTATTCCTCCCACTGACACCATTGATTGGGCACTATTCCTTCCTCTGATACCATTGATGGGGCACTATTTAGAGATGAGCGAATCGAACATGACGAAGTGGAATTCGTTCCGAAGATTTGGAAAAATTCAATTTGCGACGAATCCGAAGATTAGCAAACTTCGGATGCACGAATCGAATTTTCCCAAAAATGGCGGCGACATGTGTGGCCACGGAGAAAATGGACAGAGAAGATGGGGCGGGGATCTCTGGGAAGGCGCCCAGACAAGGCGCGCTGACCCATAATGCATTCATGACATGTGATCGCATTAGCCAATCAGCAGCCAGCCAGCACTATAAATCGCGGCCATCTTAGAATTCTCCATTAGCCTCCGGTCATTCAAGAGAGACAGACCTGTCTGTATTAAGGGACAGAGTTAGGGCCACAGAGACTTTAGGGCCACAGAATCGTTACTCCGGGACACAGAATCGTTACTCCGGGACACAGAATCGTTACTCCGGGACACAGAATCGTTACTCCGGGCCACAGCTATCAAAGAATCGAAAATTTAAAGTGACATACACCCTTTTTTTTTTTGGTGGCTGTCGTGCACAGTTGGTGCTGCAGTTTGCCGATTGTGCAAAATAAACTGACTTTCTGCTTCACAACCACTATTGTACGTTCAAAGAGTTAGATCCATTTACACGCCGGGTGGCGGTAATATTTTTTGGGTGATTAGTGCATTCCAGTGACCTAAACGTACAATTTCCAGCCAACGGCAAGCTGCAATTGACCGATTGTGTACAATAAACTGACTTTCTGCTTCACAACCACTATTGTACGTTCAAAGAGTTAAATCCGTTTTTATTTTTGGGGTGCTTATTGAATTAAAGAGTATGTCAGACAACACGCAGAGGAGTGGCAGAGGAGGCAATGTTTCAGGAGCGAGCAGACGTGGCAGCAGAGGAAGGGGTCGAGGCAGCACTAGTCGCAGCCAGAGGCCAGTGCTCCCGGTGTCATCCAGCGGTCGTGTCTCCACCGACAACCCTGCCGTCATCGATTGGTTGACTCGGTAGTCTTCCTCTTCCCAGGTCACCTCTGACACCTACAGCCAACGGTTGGTGGGTACGTCAGACACAACCGTTAGTTGGCATGGCCCGGGAGCAAGCCCACTGAAATCACGTGTCCTAGACCTGCCCCTGTCCTTTGGTGTTCCCTCACCAAGCGAAGTATCGCATGCTGTGGGCTCAGCCCCACTGTACAGTGAGGAAGAGCTAACAGAGGGCGGTCAGGAACGGGGGGAGACATCCGCCTCTTCAGCAGCCAGGCGAAGAAGTACTGGCGAGGAGAGTGGCTCGGTAGCCGGTCTAGAGACAGGTCTGTCTCCTGACCCACACGCAGCCGAGGGGGCTAGTAGTGACGCGGGGACCCTAATTGATGATGATGAGGCTGATTGCACTTGGCAGCCTCGTCGTCATCAGGCTATTGCTTCCGCATCATCAGGAGAAGAGGGTGCCAGCTTGCCAGCGAGCAAAACAGTCGGTGGGTTGCCCAGGAGGCAGCAGGGTCGCAGCAGTGTCAGTGGAGCCAAACGGCCACGGAGTAGAGCACCAGCTCCACTGCAGCCTACCACCACGGCCAGTAGTGGTGCCGGTGTGCACGGAGGAAGTAGCAGTCAGCCAGTGAGGAGTAGCGGGGGCAAAGTTTCCTACTCGGCGGTGTGGCAATTTTTCGTCAAGCCGCCTGAGGAAGTAAACGTAGCCGTATGTCGACTATGTGGCCAGAAAGTCAAGCGTTGCCAGGGGGCCAATGTTGGGACTACAGCGTTGCGTCAGCATATGCAGCGTCGCCATTCGGTGGCCTGGGAAAACCGTGATAAAGATACGGCGGTTCTGCCTGCCCCAGCCCCCGCTCCATCACCCGCTCCGTTACTTGCTCCGTCACCCGACGTCAATCGCCCTCTATCAGCCAGTCAAGGCTCCAACACCTCTGCTGAGGGGAGTTGTCGCTCGTTGGCATCTTCCGCTCGTTCAGATGCTCCTTCTCCTGCTACTCCTCTTCACGGATTCCGTCAGCAGTCTTTCTTGGAATCCGTTTCCAAGAGACAACAGTTTGCGAGCACGCACCCGACGGTGCAGAAGCTGAACGTCCTCCTGTCCAAGTTGCTGGTGCTGCAGTCCCTCCCTTTCCAAGTGGTGGACTCAGCACCTTTCCGAGAAATGATGGCTTGTGCCGAGCCGCAGTGGAGAGTGCCAAGCCGGCATTTCTTCGCCAAAAAGGCAGTGCCAGCCCTGCATTCACATGTAGAAGAGATGGTGGGCCAGTCTTTGAGCATGTCGGTCTCTGCCAAAGTGCACGGCAGCGCCGACGTGTGGAGCTGTAACTACGGTCAGGGACAGTACATGTCATTTACGGCCCACTGGGTGAACGTGGTGCCGGCACAGCCGCACCAGCAACTTGGACAGGTCACGCCGCTTTTGCCTCCACGTTTGCACGTCCTTTGTCCGGCAAAGATGTCCGCCTCTACCACCTCTTCTTCCGCCGTGTCCTCAGCCGCCACCCCCGTGCCAAGTCCCATTACCCGACCGGCATATCACATGTGCAGGGCGCAACGGTGTCACGCTGTGCTGCACCTGGTATGCCTTGGCGAACGTAGTCACACAGGGGAGGAACTTCTGAGTGTAATGAACAGAGAAATCGACAGATGGCTGTCTCCGCGCAAACTGAAAATCGGAACCATGTTGACCGACAACGGAAAGAACATGGTGTCTGCTCTGCGTCAAGGAAGGTTGTGCCATGCATGGCTCACGTGTTCAATCTGGTTGTCAAGCGGTTCCTAAAATCCACCATCCCACTGCAAGACATCCTTAAAATGTCACGTAAACTTTGCATGCATTTCAGCCATTCCTACACCGCAAAGCACACCCTCCTTGAGCTGCAGCGGCAGAACGGAATTCCACAGCATCGCTTGATCTGCGACGTTGCAACAAGGTGGAATTCAACCCTACATATGTTAGACCGCCTTTACGAACAGCGAAAGGCCATCACCGATTTCCTGATGTTACAAGCGGATAAAGGTACTCCCCTGTGTAACTTAGATGTCAGCCATTGGCAGCTCATGCGTGACACCTGCCGCTTGCTCAGGCCCTTTGAGGAGGCCACGCTATTCATGAGTCGGCAGGACTATGGGATGAACGACGTCATTCCTCTGTTGCATGTCCTGGAACAAATGCTGTTAACAATGGCTGGTCAGGGTGCGGTAGACGTGGCGCACAGATCTCAACGCCACATGACCCCTGTGGGGGCAGGACAGGAAGAAGAGGAGGAGGTAGAGGAGGACATTGGTGCTCAGGAATTATTGAGTGAAATGGGTGGTTTTTCCACTCAGCGGACAGGAGTGGAGGAGCAGGAGCATCTGGTAGAGGAGGAGGAGGAGGAGGAGACGACAGAGGACCCAGACGCACCGTGGCAGTATGCTGTGGAGATGGAGGCAGGGAGTCCCTCGCATTCCTTGGCACAAATGGCCCATAGCATGCTCGGTTGCTTGCGTAGCGACAGCCGAATAATAACCATCAGACAGAGGGATGACTTTTGGCTGTCCACCTTGTTGGACCTTCGCTACCGTTCAAAAATGGTGGCCTTTTTCACACCTGCTGAGAGGGAGGCCAAAATAAAGTACTATAAAAACCACCTATGTAGTCAGTTGGTCTCTGCCTTTCTGCGCCAACGTCCATCCTCACACTGTGGGCCCTGTGCGCTCGCGGGAATTGCTTTGTATATCTGTCGCCTTAGGGGCCGCTGTCTGGCGACATAATTTTTTGTCACTGTGTAGACATCTATTTATAGGCCGATGTTTGGCCACAAAAATATATTTAGTAATAACCTAGCCGTTCAGGCCGCTCCCTGAACACCTCGGGAACTGCTTTGTATATCTGTCGCCTTAGAGGCCGCTGTCTGAACAGCTCATGAATTGCTTTCTATATGTGTCGCCTTTGAGGCCGCTGGCTGGACAGCTGATGAATTGATTTGTATATATGTACTTATTGTCCGCTGTCCGGACAGCTCATGAATTACTTTTTGTATATAGCCTTCCAAACCACTCTCAGAATAAGTCATGATATTCATGCTGTGTATAGCCTTATAGGCCAATGGTCAATCAAGTCATGATTGTTATAGTGTGTATAGCCTTATAGGCCGCTGTCTTTACAACTTTATAATTCCATGCAGTATATAGCCCTATCGGCCACTTTCTGGCATCCAGTTGCTGTAGCCCCCATCACCACACTGTGCCACGGGCCCCTGTACCGCCTTCTCATACTGCTGCCAGATCCATCCTCTGCCATGTGCGTCTTTGTCGTCTGCTCACGCTGCTGGGTTCCAGTTTTAAACCTAGGCCTGTGTATGGCTTCCGAATACTGCTGCCTCCACCGCCACCCTGCGTCATGTGCCTCTGTCGTCTGCTCACGCTGCTGACGGCTTCCGCTTTTTAAACTAGTCCTGTGTATGTCTTCCGAATACTGCTGCCTCCACCGCCACCCTGCGCCATGTGCCACTTTCGGGTCTCCTCACACTGCTGCCAGGTTCATACTGATTCATGGCCCCCTGTACCGGCTCCTCATGAACGTGGTTCAGCGGGTTTGCATCACTTAACGGCAAATCGTTGACAAATGCTGGGACGTTCAGTGTTGTGCGCATTAAGCCAGACACCAAAGGGCAGCACAGACCTGTTATTACTCGCTCAAGCATGGCTGAACAAAACCAGTCTCTACCACAAATTGGACCCAGACCTGCCCAGGGTCTCGTAACTAGATTGCACGGAGGAGTAGAGTCCGTTATCGGAATTAAATAGACAAAACGCCACACCAAAAAGAGTGGCCATTTCCAACACTTATTCCAGAAAGAGGAACAACCCGTTTCATATACGGCCCGTAGACGTTTCACGTCTGCCACATTCAGTCGATTTAAGACGCAAGCTCCACTTCCTGTGGTCTCTGACCGTCGATATACCTTTAAGTGTCAGCTTTGAAGCTATATTCCCTCCGGAGCACTGACACTGGTGCCCTTCCGTCAACATGCCTTTAAGTTTCAGTTTTCAACCATATTCCCCACAGAAGCCAAACTCTTGGGTATCCCAGAAGCTGCTCAGCGGGTCAGGGCAATAAAGCTCCCGGTTCGCAGGTTGTTCCGTCTTATGGATGGAAGTACGACGGTATATGATCTTCTTCGCACCCACGGCATCACCTCATAGAATCTCTGCATTGCATCTGCAATCACAACGCTGACTTCCCGGATCGCCACTCAGCCATTGGACTCTTGATAGTCGTCTCCCCACACTGCTGCTGGGGGGACTTTTTAACCTAGGCCTGTGTATGGCCTTCAATTGAAGCTGCTTCCGCTCCGCCACTCTGCCATTGGACTCTTGATAGTCGTCTCCCCACGCTGGTGCTGGGGGGACTTTTTAACATAGGCCTCTGTATGGCCTTTAATTGAAGCTGCTTACGCTCCGCCACTCTGCCATGGGCCTCTTGGGTATCCCAGAAGCTGCTCAGCGGGTCAGGGCAATAAAGCTCCCAGTTCGCAGGTTGTTCCGTCTTATGGATGGAAGTACGACGGTATATGATCTTCTTCGCACCCACGGCATCACCTCATAGAATCTCTGCATTGCATCTGCAATCACAACGCTGACTTCCCGGATCGCCACTCAGCCGTTGGACTCTTGATAGTCGTCTCCCCACACTGCTGCTGGGGGGACTTTTTAACCTAGGCCTGTGTATGGCCTTCAATTGAAGCTGCTTCCGCTCCGCCACTCTGCCATTGGACTCTTGATAGTCGTCTCCCCACGCTGCTGCTGGGGGGACTTTTTAACCTAGGCCTGTGTATGGCCTTCAATTGAAGCTGCTTCTGCTCCGCCACTCTGCCATTGGACTCTTTATAGTCGTCTCCCCACGCTGCTGCTGGGGGGACTTTTTAACATAGGCCTCTGTATGGCCTTCAATTTTAGCTGCTTACGCTCCGCCACTCTGCCATGGGCCCCTGTACCGCCTCCTCATGCTGCTGCCAGGCCCGTAATCTGCCAATGGGCCCCCGTATCGACTCCTCATGCTGCTGCCAGGCCCGTAATCTGTCATGGGCCCCTGTACCGCCTCCTCATGCTGCTGCCAGGTCCAGAGTGTGTCATGGGTCCCTGTACGGCCTCCCATTGCGGCTGTCTCCATCGCCACACTCTGCCATGTGCCACTTTCAGGTCTCCTCACACTGCTGGTGGGTTCCATTTTGTCATAGGGTGCTGTATGGCCTCCCATTGCTGCTGCCTCCACCGCCACACTGTGGCTCCACACTCTGGTTTTGGCCCCGTGACTGCCCAAATGAGTGAAGTGTGCGGTGATTCTAAGATCGACGGCACTCATCTGCATGTCATACTGACTGACAGTATTATTTCTCTTCCCCAGCAGACTCCAAGGGCATTTAAATTAAAGGTACGGTGTTCTGCACTAATATAAAGGCTCTCTGAAGCCTAGAAACACCCTTTTTATAAGTTAAATTCGCAGCGAATATATTCGGCTCGAAGCGAATTTATGCGGCGAATTCGGCGAATCAGCCGAACCCAATTTTTGAATAATTCGCTCATCTCTAGCACTATTCATCCCACTGACACCATTGATGGGGCACTATTCCTCCCACTGACACAAATGTTGAGGCACTATTCCTCCCACTAATACCAATGATGGGGCACTATTCCTCCCAGTAATACCAATGATGGGGTACTGTACCTCCAAGTAACACCAATGATGGGGCACTATTCCTCCTAGTAATACCAATGATGGGGCACTATTCCTCCTAGTAATACCAATGATGGGGCACTATTCCTCCTAGTAATACCAATGATGCGGCAGTATTCCTTCAACTAATACTAATGATGGGGCACCGTTCATCCAACTAATACCAATGACGGGGCACTGTTCCTCCAACTAATACCAATGACGGGGCACTGTTCCTCCAACTAATACCAATGACGGGGCACTGTTCCTCCTTCCACTAACTACAAGAACTATGTCCTTCTTTTTTTTTTTTTTTTTTTTTTTTTAACTCCTACTGATGCTGGGGAATTTTCTACTCCCACTTTTCCCTCCGGCCCTCCTAAAGTCTGAAGGACAGTAAACTGGCCCTTTGTTTAGAAAGTTTGAAGACCCCTGATGTACAGTATAGTGTGCACTCAATACTATTGAATTACTGCATCAACGTGGCTTGGCATGAAACCAGCCTGTGGCACTGCTGAGTTGTAATGGAAGCCCAGGTTGCTTTGATAGCATCCTTCAGCTCGTGTGCATTGTTGGGTCTGGGATGTCTCATCTTCCTCTTGATAATACCCCACAGATTCTCTATGGGGTTTAGGTCAGACATGTTTGCTTCCTAAGCACAGTGATACCATGATCATTAAACCAGATATTGGTACTTTTGGCAGTGTGGGCAGGTGCCAAGTCCTTCTGGAAAAGGAAATCATCATCTCTATAAAGTTGGTCAGCAGAGGGAAGCATGAAGTGCTCTAGAATTTCCTGGTAGAAGGCTGCGCTGACTTTTTTGGCTTGATAAAACACAGTAGACCAACACCAGCAGATGACATGGCTCCCCAAATCTTCACTGACTGTGTAAACTTAACACTTGACCTCATGCAACTTGGATTCTGTGCCTCTCCACTATTTCTCTAGACTCTGGGACCTTGATTTCCAAATGAAATGCAAAATTTACTTTAATCCAAAAAGAAGACTTTTGGACCACTGAGCAGCAGTTTTTTTTTTCTCCTTAGCCCAGGTAAGACACTTCTGACATTGTCTCTGGTTCAGAAGTGGCTTGACACAAGGAATGCGACAGTTGTAGCCCATGTCCTGGATATGTCTGTGTGTGGTGGCTCTTGAAGCACTGACACCAGCCGTAATCCTCTCCTTGTGAATGTCCACCAAATTCTTGAATGGCCTTTGCTTCACAATCCTCTCAAGGCTGCGGTTATCCCTGTTGCTTGTGCACCTTTTTTTTTTTTCTACCACACTTTTTCCTTCCACTCAACTTTCTATTAATATGTTTGGATACAGCACTGTGTGAACAGCCAGCTTCTTTAGCAATAACCTTTGGTGACTTACCCTCCTTGTGGAGAGTGTCATTGACTATCTTCTGGACAACTGTCAATTCGGCAGTCTTCCCCAATATTGTGTAACGTACCAAATCAGACTGAGGGACCATTTAAAGGCTCAGGAAACTTTTTACAGGTGTTTTAAATTAATTAGCTGATTAGAGTATAACACCATGAGTCTACAATATTGAACTTTTTCACAATTTTCTGAAATACTGAATTTTGAGTTTTCACTAGCTGTAAGCCATAATCATCAAAATTAAAAGAAAGAAATGCTTGAAATATATCACTCTGTGTGTAATCTATAAAATATAGAGTTTCACTTTTTGAATTGAATTACTGAAATCAATTAACTTTTTGATGATATTCTAATTTATTGAGATGCACCTGTTTTGATCAGCATTAAATGTGAACAGGTATGGAAATTTTACTGTAGATATAGTAGATGTGCCTTTAATATTTCCAGTTTTTGCTGTAGCCCATTGTACTAAAATTTTAATACATTTTAGTCAACTTTATAAGTGATCTATTTTGTGGAGTCACTCTTCATTAATATGCTTGGCAACTTGCATGAAGACAAAATGTTGTATGCAGCACTTTTGTTCTATTGATCTACAATATTCTATTTACAATTGTTGAATGGGGTCCTGGAAATATGTTAAAAACCATTTTCTGCATGGCAAATGCAACAACATGAGTGCAGCCATGAGCATTGCTTTTATTTAGGTTGGGGGGCAGTAAAACCTATACACTGTGTTTTTACTGCTTGCTGGTTGCCTGTGTGAACAGGGCCTAAGGGCATTTTTGTAAGTCAGTGAATGGGACATTCATCAAACCACAGCCAGTAGTGGTGAATCTTTCATTACAAAATATTCAGTATATGGATTCACCTGCAGTGAATGTCACATTCACTGCTTTATATTTACACCCATAATTTAGTTTACAATTCCCTTAGAGGGAAAATATACTACTAACCAAAAGACACAATGCCTCATTTTTCTCCATATGTACAAAGAGAATGTCTTGCAATAACCCTGAAAATAGTGTTGGGGTTTAAAGATCCGTTTGCTGCAACTACATCAAACAAGAACATGTTTGCCAACATTTTATGAATAAAATATTTCATATTTTGTGTACTAATAGACATTTTTTTTTTATTTTTATATAATATATTTATTTTTTTTAATTTAACAACATAAACCTTTAAATCCACTAGGTGCGTTTCCATGGAACTCCTGTAACAATTGAAAACTTTCTTAGTTGGAAAGCCAAATTTGATACTGATTTAGCAGAAATGAGGCGAAAAAAGCAGAAGGAAGAAGAGCAATCTGGAAAAAATAAATTATCTGGTAGGTTTTGTATGAAATGCCTTTATGGTAATGTTTTGTTGCATGAATTAAATTTTTATTTGACCATCACCCTCTTAGTCTTTCTTTCTTCTATGGTAATTGTGCCAGTAGACTAAGAAGGGAAAATAGTTGTGTGCCAGTATTTACCAGATGGGATGACTAGCATATTAAAATATATGCAATATATCTCTGCAATATGCTCACATTTCCCCACATTTTTTTTCATTAAAAATGCTGTAAGTACAAAAAAACGTTGATTCTGCCAGAAGTTCATATCGTTCTTCACTTCCTGCAGGGCTGACAGCATGTTGCCTCTGCTATACTGAAATCCCAAGCAACGTTGTCAGCCCTGTCTAGTTCTCCTTCATCTTCATAACTTATAAGGTAGATGTTCTTTAGTCCTGCTGGGGAGAACATGGGCAAGGCTTAATACACTGCTTGGAACTTCAGTGCAGCAAAGACAGTGTTGTCAGCTCGCTATGGCTACGTTCACACTAGCCTTGTTTTCAAGTGGCAGAAAGGCGTTTGGGAAGCGTTTTTACCGCTTCCCAAACGCCTCAGACAATTCTGCCCATTGCAGCACATGGTGCTGTTCTAACGGGAGCGGTCGAGGCGCGGCAAAACGGATGCCTCTGGTCGAGTCAGGAGGCGTTGAAGCCTCCTATTCTAGTCTATGGTGCCGCTCTGCAAACGGCCGGCGCGTGTGCGGTTGCGACGTGGTTACGGGGCATTTGCGGAGCGGTAACACCATCCAAACTTCATTATAGGCTTTGTGGGGCGTTTTTAACGCTCGGCAAACGCCTAGCAACCGCCGCTGAACCGTGCATGCGGCGTTTGCGGAGCTTTTGCCGAGCGTTACAAAATGCTCCACAAACGCCGGACCAACGCTTGCCAAATGCTAGGGGCGTTTGGCAAGAGTTGGTAAAACAGTCAAGTGTGAACGAGCCCTAAAGGAGGTTAGAAATTTGCTGGATTTCTCTATTGCAGGCCATGCATGGTTCGAATGCCGAACGATTTTTCGTCCGAAGATCGAAAACGTCGTTCGCTCGGTAATCTGATGGTGCCATCAATGATTTTCGAAAATCGGCTGACCGAGTCATAAAGTTCACCCCATATAACAGACAAAACTTCTGTTCCTTCCAGGTCACGGCTCATGTGCATATTCTTTTCGGAAAAACGATCGTATAATTTGACCATCATTTAGTCAAAAATCGAATGTTTTTCACAAACTTTCCAACATGGCCGATCACCGAAAAGGGGAGGAACCACGAAAATCGGCCGGTGCCAGTGACCCACTAACAGCGAAAATTGGCTGGTTATAATTAAATCTTATTTTCGAACGAAAAATTGGTCGACCCATTCATGGCCGACCATGGGGTTAGCAGGTATTTTTAACTCTGGAAAATATGCTTGTATCAGAGTTAGAACATTTTACATATTTATGTTTCTCTTATTGGGTCCAGATATTTGCAGTGTGGATTGTTGCTGAAAGCCAAACTCTGGGATTACAAAATTGTCATCTCACATTATTTATGCCCATTTATAAATCCAGCCTATTTAACAATTTGTAGTAACCAATTTCAGAGAAGAGAAAACTTACTTGTGATGACATCATACTGCAGTCACTTTTTAAATAATAATCTGATGCCTGAAGGAGATTTAATCCGCAGCATCTGTTTGTCTCCTACTTTTGTTATTGGACTAAATGCCCCATGAATTCCAGTTTGTTTCCTGTCTTTGCACTGAATCCTGGATGAAGTTGTGAGTGGATATACAGGTGTCTAATCGGCGATTAGAAGATCAAATTTATACTGATTTGTCCTGTCAGCTTGAGAACTTCTACTTGCTCACCAAGGCAGAAAAAAATCACTGCCCAAGAAAAAATAAACCGTGTCCAGAGAAAACCGTATGAAGCCAGCGTTATTAGGAGGGATAAAAAAAAAAAAAAAAAAAGAGTCAAGGTTGCTGTGTTCAAAAGCAGTGCACAGAGCAGGTATGTATAACATGTTTGTTATTTTACAAAAAATTAAGGGTTTACAATCACTTGAAGTTCTTAATGTAAAAACAATTTTTTACACGCTTGCTAATATTACATGAAGACCTGGTTGGATGTGTAAGTTTGCGCTGAATAGTAAAAATGAATTAAAGGAGAAGTACAGCCAAAGCTTATTTGGCTGTACTTCTGTGGATCACAGGAGTGCAGTTCTTTCAGCTGACAGCAGCCTAAAGTCTGCTGCCAGCTGACATCACTCAACCGCTCCAGGCTGGGGAAAGATCGCGACTTTAAAATCGGGATCCACCCCAGAGTCTGGAGCAGCACCTGTCTCAGCCTGTCAGTGATCCACTGAGAGCCTAAACCAGCTTCTCCCCCAACCCCTCCATAGCGCAGCACTCCAATGAGTGCGGGGGCAGGGCAGACAGCGGTGACTTAGTCACTGCTCAGTGCGGCTGTGAGAAATCAGCGGTCATGTGATCACTGAGTTCTTACCCTTTTGAGCCGGCTGGGGACAGATGCAGCATTGGATTATCGCTGCATCCACGTAGGTAAGTATGGTTTGAGGAAAAAAAGGAATTCCCATACTTTTCTTTTAAATAGTGTTTGTGGTGCTCAGATACAGTGTAGATCAGCTTAAAGTTGAACGTTAATTCTGTTTTTCTATTGTGGCATTTTATATCTGTTCTGTTATTTGATATCACTGAATGTAACAAACATTTCTACATTGGTCATGCAGGAAAGCAGTTGTTTGAAAGAGACCATAATTTAGACACCTCTGACATCAAGTTCCTGGAAGAAGGTTTGTTCTCATCTTTTGTTTGTGGCTATATAGAAGTAAGCAAAAAGAGTCAACTTATGTTGCCTTTATTTACATCTGGAGTTTCAAAATGCACAAGTGGCATAGAAAATTGCTGTTTCCCCAACCACTTGCCTTGCATTCAATGAAGAGGTCAGAGGATGCTTTCTGTTGGTTTATTCTTTAATTGTAGGCGATTTTATATAAACAGTGTGTGTGTCTATATACAGTGCTCAGCATAAATGAGAAATGAGTACACCCCCAATAGATGTCAGAAAACCTGTACTTTCCTTTCAGAATCAACATTTTCTATGGGACACTATACTACAAAATACTCCCACAAATGCAGGCCATTGATTGCAAACCAGATTTGTTAATTTGCACACACAAAAAAATGTTTTTCCTAACAAATTCATTCAAGACCATGTTGCAAAAATGAATACACCCCAATTAAAGTCTTAGGAGCAAAGCTACATTTTAGACAACAAAATCCTAATTAAAAAGAATTCAATTACAGGTGAGTCTAATTATTCATTAAACAGGTGTCCAGCAGACAGTTGATCATAAAAGGGCGTTACTTAATAAAGAACACTCCTTCCCATTTCACACTGTCCGCAATGGCATTACATGGAAGAGAGATGTCGCAAGGCCTGAGAAACAGAAAATATTTTCTTTACACAAGAAAGGTGAAGGCTACAAGATGATCAGCAAAGCTTTACTTATCAGTCAGAATACTGTAGTCAAATGGATACAAAAATGTAACAAAGGTGGAACTGCAACCATCTCACAGAGACGTCCAGGCTGTCCATGGAGATTAAAACCTCGACAGGAGTGTCTTATGATGAGAAGGGTTGAAGAAGATCACCATGCAATTTCACTGCAGTTAGCTAAAAAAGTAGAAGGCTAAACTGTGGTGATTGTTTTCCATGACACAACACGGCATACACTGCAGAGGAATGGCATGCATGGGTGTCATCCACGAAGGAAGCCTCTCCTAAAGCCCATGCACAAAAAAGCCCGCCTAGAATTTTGCCAGGACCCATGCTGAAAAAGAAGACTACTAGGACAGTGTACTTGGAGTGATGAGACCGTGATAAATGTTTTTGGAACTGATGGCTTCAGATCTGTATGGCGTCGCAAAGGTGAGGAGTACAGAGAAAAATGCATGGTGCCTACAGTGAAACCTGGCAGTGGCATGTCCTTCTGTGGGGTTGTATGAGTGCTGCTGGTGTCAGGGAGCTGCATTTCATTGATGGTATCATGAATTCACTGATGTACTGCTCTATATTGAAACCATCACTCTGTGCCCTTGGTCGTCATGCATTTTTCCAACATAACAATTATCCAAAACACACATCTAAGGCCACTGTTTCTGAAGAACAGGGTGAAAGTGATTCAGTGGCGAAGTATGTCTCCTGATCTGACTCAATCGAACACCTATGGGGAATTTTGAAGAGGCAAGTTGAGCATCACTCTCCATCCAGCCTGTAAAAGAGATCATTCTTAAAGAATTGAAAAAGATAGATTTTGCAATATGTCACCAACTCGTTCATTCCATGCCTATAGGACTGTCCTTACAATCATGGAGGTCATACAAAGTACTAGATGTAGTAGTTTTTGTTGTGGGGTGTATTCATTTTTGCATCAACTAATTTGAGTAAAACTGAAAATTTTGTAATCTAAGTTATATTATTAACCTTACTTTCATGTAGTGAGCTAAACAAATGTTCTATAAAACTCAGTTTTGTCAACAGTTTGGAAAGTTTTTTTGTGTTCATTGAGATATTAATTAAAATCTTACTTTTCAAAAAGTTATGTGCTCATTTATGCTTTGAGAGTGTGAGAGAGTGTGTGCTGCTCGAAAAAAAAATTAAAGGAACACTTTAATCAGAGTATTGCATCAAGTCAATTCCACTCCTGAGATATTGATCTGGTCAGTTAAGTAGCAGAGGGGGTTGATAATCAGTTTCAGCTGCTTTGGTGTTAATTAAATTAACAACATGTGCACTAGATGGGAAACAATGAGATGACCCCTTAGGCTGCCCATACATTATACAATTTTCTGCACAATTTCCTTTAGATGTACCTTCAAGTATGTAGTGCAAGGGCCTTCCTAATTGGATACAATTGAAAGTGTTGTTTAGGTTTGACCTCATATTTATATGGTTTCTGGGAAATCTAAAGCAAAATTCTCAAGAAAATTGTATGGCCAGCCTTTAGTCTAGGTTCACACCTATGCAGCTTGCGTTTTGATACATTTCTGCATTGCGTTTTACGTTTTTGTCACGTTTTGCAGGGTTTTTTTTTTCTTCTTGCTAGGCAGATTTTAAACGCAAACCTCATCAAAAACGCAATACATGTTTTTCTGCAGCATTCTCATTGAAGTATATAGAACCCAAAATGCAACGTTTTGCGTTTAAAAAAAAAAAAAAAAAAGTCCCTGACCCTTTCCCAAAAACGCACTGGCTGAAAACGTGGAGATGTGAACCTGTCCCATAGTTAATCATGTTAAATGGACTGTACTGCATTTCTGCAAAATGCTGCAGAGAACGCTTAGGTGTGAACCTAGGGTAAAACAGGAATGGTTTTACAGGTGGAGGCCACTGACATTTTTTCCCCTACTAATCTTTTCTGGCTGTTTTTCACTAGTTTTGTATTTGGCTAGGGTCAGTGTCACTACTGGTAGGATGAGGCAATATCTGGAACCTACAGAGGTTGCAAAGGCAGTCCAACCCCTCCAGGATGGCACATCAATACATGCCATTGCCAGAAGGTTTGCTGTGTCTCCCAGCACAGTCTCAAGGGCATGGAGGAGATTCCAGGAGGCAGGCACTTACTCTAGGAGAACTGGACAGGACCGTAGAAGGTCATTAACCCATCAGAAAGACCGGTATCTGCTCCTTTGTGCAAGGAGGAAAAGGATGAGCACTGCCAGAGCCCTACCACTGCCTGGTACCATAGAGCTCGATTGGCACTTACCATTGAACACCAGAATTGGCAGGTCCACCACTGGTACCCTGTGTTTTTCACAGATGAGAGCAGGTTCACCCTGAGCACATTTGACAGACATGAAAGGTCTGGAGGTGCCTTGGAGAACTTTATGCTGCCTGTAACATTCAGCATGTTCAGTTTTGGTGGTGGGTCAGTGCTGGTCTGGGGAGGCATATCCATGGAGAGACTGTAGGTTGATCATTTTCATTTCCATCAAATGATGGGGCATTTTTAGGCTTCTAACACATTACCCAGCCCATATCTGTATAGATATCCAGCATGATATTTTTGCCCATTGAGATCTGATGTGTTTTCAAAGTGTTCCTTTAATTTTTTTGAGCAGTGTATATAATAAAAAATTTTTTTTTTAATTGGCATTCTCTGTTGCCCAAGGAAGGAACATATGGTTGAAACTGTTACCATTTGTATATGTAAGCTTTTTCTTCAGCAAACTTTGCTATAAAAGTAAACAATATAAAATTGTATAGTTTTATAGTGAATTAGGTTTTTTATCTCTCATTTTCTTCAAGCAATATATTACTGAATGATACAACCACTAGATGTCCTCAATCAGCCCTTCAGTAAATCAAAGTGCATTTTGTTTCTTCATAAAGGAAAAAATCTTAAAAGGATAAGTTCACCTTTCACAACATATTCACCCATATTCAGGGCACCTGCCGCTGCTCCCTGCCGACCCCTGCTAGCTGTCAAATAAAAAAAAAAAAAAAATTCACTCTGTGAATGAGAAAATACAAGTCCCATTGTAGTTTCAATGAGTAGTTCTTTGAATCTGTCTGCCAGTATATCTGCTTGCTCGTACGTCCTGTACAGGTAGGCAGATATATTGACAGGTCAGCAGAAGATCTGCATGGCACTAATGATTTGCTGATCGCTGGTACAATGCTTTCCAGGCTCCTGCAGCAAAAAATAATAAATGCTAATTTTTTTTACCCGCAAAAAATGTGCATTTACTATTTTGTATCAAAAGGTAAACTTTTTAAGGGCTAATCCCTGATTTATAGCTTTGTGAGTGCTGGCATGTTTTGTTGGCCAAAGTGAAAATTTTGGACTGCCATTGTACATTTTTGTTCGAACAAAAAAAAAAAAAGGTTAAGTGGTAAATGACATATCGTCTTCTTCTTGTTTACAGCAGGCAACAGTGTCGAAGTGGATGAATCCCTGTTCCAAGATTTGGATGATTTAGAACTGGATGATGAAGATGATCCAGATTATAACCCACTTGATGTAGAGAGTGATTAAATAAATGTGTTGGATTTGGCAATCCTTGGAGAAATAAGAAAGTCACAGTATCTGTGACTATAACAAGCATACATCCATGGCTGTTATTTTTTTAAGTCCTATTTTAATTATTAGGAGAATATTCTTCTGATAACTTTCACAGCTGATGCTGATTAAACTGACTTAAAAATCAGTTAACTGGGGTTGGGATGTTTTTTATTGATAGAATAGTATCTTGAGGGAAACCCAGGTGGTTGTAGTTTGTGGCCTTCTATGTTAAATAGAATATGACAATCTACCTGGGTAAGAAAGCTCCGATGTACGTAACCATTTCTTGACTAATGTGCTACATATTATTTCTGCTACAGTGAAGCGGTATCTATTCATTGGGTTAACGCAATGGAAATAGTATGTGGTCTGCTTTTCCAAACAAGAGTTTTGCTTCATGATAGCAGCTTTTTAACTGGCTGGTCTGGGGCATGAAATTGAGGATATGGATAAAAACTTGCAAGAGTATGCAGTTTGTGTTTGAAATGCATATTCATTCTTCACACTTCAACGCATTAAAGTACGCCTATTGAATGATAAATTATACTAAACTGACAAGAAGGCACTATGGAGTGCCTTCTGCTACTTTTACATCTTTGCAGTGTCATTTCTGTGTGCCAGAGGGATCCCTGTCACCCACCCCCAATGTCTGTCCAGTCTATGCACTATGATTTTGCAAACTATTCCATCAAGCTCAATGATACCAATAAGTGTGTGCCTCGGGTTTGGGGCCCAAAGAACAGGTTTTGTGAGGTGCCTACTTTTGAGAGTTGGCTTGAGTAGCTGTTACTATGCCATATGGTCCTATTAAAGTGTTCTAATTATGCAAATTGTAAAAAAAATTGCATTAATACTACAAGCCAAATAAATGCTTGGCAACGCTTTATGGTTTCCTTGCTCACACATTTTTATAAGAAATGTCAGATATATTAGTTCTGATTAATTTTTTACATAAATGCCATGGCATTAACTATGATGCTGGAAAACATGAGTCTGTCCACCTTAAGTGAGCATGTGTCTTTAGCCAGATATATCTAAGTATTGATGTTTGCCTAGCCCTAGGTGATAACTGCATGCTGACATGTATGAAGGTGAATTCAATTTGCTCATTAAGGGTGAAGGATAGCTAATCTTTTTTTTAACAAAAATTAATTTATTTAAAGAGGTGTTTATCCTTAGAGTTTTGTGAAAAAGTATTTGCCTTCTTTGTGCATATTTGATTTAGATGAAACTTATTTTATTATTACAAAAAGATAACCCGAGTAAATACAAATGCAGTGTTTAAATGATGATTTCATTTATTAAGGGAAAGAAGCTGTCCAAACCTGCCTGGCCCTATGTGGAAAAAGTAATTGCCCCCTAAACCTAATACCTGGTTGTGTCACCCTTGACGACAACAACTGCAATCAAGCGGTTGCAATAACTGGCAATGACTTTCACATCACTGTCGGGGAATTTTGGCCTACTCTTCTTTGCAGAATTGTTTTAATTCAGCCACATTGGAGGGTTTCTCGAGCATAAATGCCCTGTTTAAGGTCAATCAACAGCGTGATCACAGTCAGATTTAAGTCTGGACTTTGACTAGGCCACTCCAAAACCTTAATTTTAAATTATGAAATCCTGTCTTAGTTTTACACCAAATGTAATGGGCCGCACACCTTCCAAAAAGTTAAACTTTTGACTCAGTCCACAGAATATTTGCCCAAAAGTCTTGGGAATAATCGAGATGTTTTTTGGAAAATGTGAGAGCATTGTGTTTTTGGTCTGCAGTGGCTTTCACCTTGAAACTCTCCCATGGATGCCATTTTTGCCTAGTCTTTCTTATTGTCGAATCATGAACACTGACCTTAACTGAGGGAAGTGAGACCTGCAGTTCTTTTAGATGTTGTTCTGGGTTCTTTTATGACCTCCTGGATGACTTGTCATTGTTCTCTTGGAGTAATTTTGGTTGGCTGGCCACTCCTGGAAAGTTTCACTGCTGTTCCAAGTTTTCTCCATTTGTGGATAATAATCGCTAGAGTCCCAAAGCCTTAGAAATGGCTTTGTAACCCTTTGCAGACTGATGCATGTCAGTTACTTTGCTTCTCATCTGTTCTTAAATTTCTTTAGATCGCAGCATGATGTGTTGCTTTTTTAGATGTTTTAGCGTGCTTGTCAGTGATCCGGGTATGACCAGAAATGTGTGGACTGACACAGGGAAGTAACAGGCTTCAGATATGATGTAATAACAATATAATTTATTATTAGCCGCCCAAATATACAAAATGCACAGTAAACAAATTCAACCTTCCACTAATATCAGTATGTGCAGGAACACAGGTGTAGTCAGGGCTGGAGAGGTGGAATGGTCAGGCAGGCCTTATGGTTCTGTCAGTGGCCGACTGGCGGTAGCCTCTAGCGACTCACTGGCCAGAGTCCCTCAGGGCGCGGAGTCTAAGCCTCAGTCTGCTGGTTCACCAGAGCCCCTGATGGTGGGGATGGACTTGAAGCAGCCTGAGACCAGGTCACGACCCCTGAGGAACACCAGCTGTGGTAGAGGCAGGTGCCAATGGCGTAGAGCAGGTAAGAGCCAGATGTGAAGAGGTATGCGTGGTCAGACAGGCCGGGTCAGCAACAGCAGAGCAGACCGTACAGAGCGGCAGGCAAAGAATAACAGGTCACAGGCCGGTTCGGTAACAGGAGGTCAGGCAATGGGAGCAGGCAGAGAATGGTCAGGGCGAGCCAGGGGTCAGAGCAGGAGAGGACAGCAGTATCAGGATCAAGCTGGGTCGGCAACAAGCCAATCAGGAGTACAGGACAATCGGGAACACAGGAACAAGATACAGGGGCTTATGGGACAACACCAAGGCACTGATTGCAGGCCTGGTCCTGCTTAAATACACCTCCTGCAATCAGCCTCAGGTGATTGCTTGATTGCAGGAGTGAGATCTTGGCTGCGGAAAGCACCCGCTGGCAAGCACCGGTATTGCAGCCCACACGGCAGGTGAGCCCATTCCTGACACACCCGCTGGCAAGCACCGGTACTGCAGCCCACACGGCAGGTGAGCCCATTCCTGACAGTGCTTCACTTTGTCAGACCGCTTCTATTTGTGATTTCTTGGTTTAACAGGTCTGGGTGTGGCAAGTGAAATTTAACTCCGCTTTCCAAAAAATGTGGTTAATCACCGTCCGTCATTCCTGATTTAGCAAGGGGGGGGGAGCATTTTGTATTTATTTGTGTTATTTTTTTGTAACATTAAAATTTTGTTTGATATGAATCATTTAAGTGTGACCATTATGCAAAAAAAAATAAGGAAGGGAGCAAATACTTTTTCACAGCACTGTACTTGAATCTTGAAGGTTGACTTACTAAAGAAGTTGGGAATCTTCACTGAAAAAATGGTGTGAATATTCACTTCATCCAATCATATGAAAATCAAATTTGTGATAACTTTCAATACCCAGTCATGTACTGATGTATTTTTCATGATTGCATTAATTTAACCAGTTGCTCTCTGGGGCAGTTCTGACATTTCTCATATGCATGCAGGACCTATCTGCGCATTTGCATTAAAATGTTTGCATTTTATTTAGGTAATTTTTTTTCTTTTTTTTTTTTTACACTTTTTTTTTTTTTCATTCAACTGCACCATCACACATCCCTTGTGATAGCTTGAGCTGTGACAGGTCCTCTTTATGGTGGGGATATTGAGTCTATTATACCCCCTGATCCCTCCACGGCAGCCAATCAGAGATTAGTTTGATTGGCTGCTTTTCTGCCAGTACTAGCCAGGGAAGTACAGCATGGAAAATGGAAGTGACAAAATCCCCTTCCCTTCTGGGTTCTTTCATCAGAGGATGTGGGCAGCTGGTTTAACCGCTTACAGGGGTCCTCGGTGGAATGGGAGAGCTAGGGAATGGCGCGGGGGGGATGTTGTCAGGCCCCTTCCAAGCCCTGTAAAAGTTATCGGGCAGCTGCAGAGCCACTCGGTCACCTTTTACCTGAAAGCTGATTGCTGGCTTTAAAAAATGGTACCAGGATCATGGCTGCAGCTGTAGCCATGATTCTAGCATAACCACTTGTTCTTCAGGCCCTATATAGAAATCATTCATAGCTTACAACTGCGAAAATACTGAATCAAGCATATATATATTAATAAAATGCCTGGCTTGTTCTGTTTACGGTCAGTATATGATACAGTAACAGTAGTATGTTTTTTTTTATATTTTGATCAACAGGCTACATTTGCAAAATTGCTTGGTATTCCAGGACAGATTAAGAGACTGGAATGTGGAACTAAATTCTTTACAGCAAAGGAAGCTGCCATCTTGGGATCCCTCCCCCTTCACAACCCAGCGCTCCAGTGAGCCCGGGAGGCAGAACAAACTGACAGTCATTGCTCACAGGGGCAGTGAACTCAGCAGTCATGTGATTGCTGAGTTCTCACACTTACAGCCAATGTGGGACAGATTCAGCATTGGAATGATACTGCATTGAGGAAACAAAAAAAAAAAGCCCATACTTCTTTTTAATCTATTTTTCTCTAGACGTAAAGTGTCCCCTTGTACTCTGTGGTGTCCTTAAAGTGAATAATTCTACACCAAATTCACTATATTGACCAGGGTTAGATGGTGTGAAGGGCAGGGGAGACATGGGGGTCTATTAGACTCTTAGGGGTTTATTTACTAAAGCTGGAGAGTCCAAAATCAGACTCCCTTCTGCATAGAAACCAATCGGCTTCTAACCTCAGCTTGTTCAATGAAGCTTTGGCAATGAAACCTGGAAGCTGATTGGTTTCTATGCAGAAGGGAGTCTGATTTTGGACTCTCCAGCTTTAGTAAATAAACCCCCATATGTCTCCAAAAAGAGTACCTGTCACTTGCCCAATGCTATCACATGGGGGTTTAGTAACACTCCGTGATAGCAAGCAATAGTAATAAATAAAAGAAAAGTTTTCAAAAATAAAATTATAATAAAAGCGTCACCTATGAAGCTTCTGGGTACTGTAATTTTTTGCGATAGCATGGGCACACACAATTTTAAGACTGGGCATGTTTGGTATCTAGTTACTCAACGCAACCTCATATTTCATTTTTTTTTAAACCAAGACATGGGTATAATATTGTGTTTGCACTAAACTTCATTTAATTTTTTTTTTCAGGAAAATTTGTGCTTCGCAGTAGCGTAAATATCATGTGACAAAAAGCTGCAACTATTATTTTTTTCATTCTTCGAGGGCATCTGCTTTCAGAAAATATATAATGTTCTTGGGGTTCAAGTCATTTTATTTCCAAAAATAAAGATTTTTTCGTGTGCAAAAAAAGAAACCATCTGCTGTAGAGCTGAACTGGTTAAATCTGAACTCCAGGCACAAAAAAAACCATTCATTTAACCCCTTGTGCCTAAGCACAATTTCGCAACTTTGACATGTGTTAGTAAAATCGTACATATCACAACTACTTTGTACATCCAGGTGAATTCTACCTTCTTTTTTTCAGGACAAATTAGGCTTTCATTTAGTGATAAATGGTCATGGATATCTCCTGATTTGTTTTTGTTTTTTTATTATCAAAGGAAAACTGGCCCAAAATAGTAAAAAGAAAAAAAAAATTTTTTTTTACATTTTAGCTGTGTGTTTCTTGTTACGACCATAACCTACCCCCAAAGAACAACCCAAAATAAATTTTCCAGCTCTTGATGATCGCAACGCTGCCATATATGTGTATGTTATTTGTTGTTTGTACCCACAGTACAGCCCAGAAACAATAGTGCACATTTTTGTTTTTTTGTCTTTATTTTTAAACAGTTGTGGGTTTTTTTTCTCTATGCAAGGAGAGATGCATTGTATTTCCTCCATTCAGAGAGGGGAAAAAAAAAAAAACCAGGAGGGTGGGCTGTATAGTGATTGATCACTGTGATAGCCAATCAGAGGCTATCACAGCGATCATGTGACCCAAAATCGGGCATCGCAGGTCCCGATTGCTAGAACGGGATACAAGGCTGTCAGTGGCACCCCGGTCTTTGTGCTGGGTGCACTACTATTTATATTTTATGTAATAGACATTTAACTACTGGACCAGTATAAAACTCTTTCCCAGTGTCTGTCTTTTTTTTTTCTTTGCTCTTCTTTTAACCCGTGGACTTGTTTTCGGCAGCATGTCCTTTTAAAATACTTTTGGAATTTGACCATTGGGCAAGATATTTAGAGCTGTTGTATACATGTTGTAATGGAATAATAATTGGCATGCCAAATACTAAGAGGCTGTTGTGCACATCCAAAAGCTAAATTACACCTAACCTAATTAGAAGATGAAAAGGAGTGTTGGCTTTTGTGTTTCTATACTTTATAGTGGCAGGGGCTTGTTCAGTAATGTTCAGGTAAATTATATACACCTACAGGAACTTCTTCATCTTAAATAATGGGATAGCCTTTGATTTACACCTATTATATATAAATTGCCGCTCTCAAATGTCACAACTCAAGATCTGTCACAACCCTATAAGTAATAACATAAATGAGTCCAAATGTAGAACTTAATAGTCCCAGTGTTGTGAACCATATAGTTGATTACCCCGTGTCTTCAATATAATTAGTACTCCACCACCAAAACACGGTAGGACTCTTACTAGAACATGTGGACCCTTATAAAAGAGTCACAAATGCATGAGAATATATCCACCGAATCCCTCAGAATTGGAAAATGTTATATCATGGTACTGGATGCAAGTATCACCTTCAGTTCGTCCCCATTCTTAATCTCATGATAATACCTCTCAGTATGGCCATGCAAAGAAAGACAAAAGGGCGACCATCGCATAAAACACGTTTATTAACAAAGTATTGCACTCACATTCCGGTGGGCAAATCAGTGCTGTGTACAGAGTATTCTCCTGTTTCTGGGACAGGAGAATACTCTGTACACGGCGCTGATTTGCCCACCGGAATTGAAGGTGATACTTCCATCCAGTACCATGATAAAACATCTTCCAATTCTCATGCGTTTGTGACTTTTATAAGGGTCCACATGTTCTGGTAAGAGTCCTACCATTTTCTATTGGTGAAGCACTAATTATATTGAAAACACGGGGTAATCTATTATATGGTTCATAACACTGGGACTATTAATATCTACATTTGGACTCATTTATGTTATTACTTATATGGTTGTGACAGATCTTGAGGTGTGACATTTGAGAGTGGCAATTGAAATATTTGTATACAATTGACCTGATCTTGCCAGCAGCTATTTTTCCTTGTTTTCACTACTTGCGCAGCTTTTGTTTTTTTTTGTTTCTTTTTCATTCACACCTAACAAATTCTTAAGAAAATGCAATTAAATATTTTTACCTTGAATTTATATCAGACTTCTTCCCATAATGTATAAATACCTACAGGAATCAAAAGGCTTCCAAGTGGAACATCACTCTCCAAACCACCATCATTGATAAATGGATAGGAAAGTGAATCATATTTACATGTTTTAAACTTTTTTTTTTTTTTTTTATACATTTCTCTAGTCACATCTTAGATTCCATGCTTAGTCAACTGCTGTCATACATCCCAGCAGTCTTCATCGAGGGGAGGGAGGGTTTTCAGCTCAGCCAATGCCTGTGTTAAAGGGCAGATAGATTCCAGGAAGTAAATGCTACATGAATCATCTGCCCTTACTCAAGATGGCCACTGCCGGAAATGCCAGGGGTTGTTTTTCAAAATGATTTCTCAGCAAAATAAAGCATAGGAACATGGATGGATGGGGTAAATACTGTAAATAACAAGAATAATAGTAAGAAATGAACATTGTGCTTTCAGGGATCAATGGTAAGTGGTAACTGGTAACTTACCCTTGTTCCAGAAGATGTGTGCGCCAAGGTAAGTACAGTATGGTTGAAATTAAGTTGCACGCTGGCACAATCAGTTATACAGTTGAAAATAAAGTGTGAGGGAATAGCGGTCAACCTAACAAAGTTCTCTTAGTTCTGCCCCAATTCCTGTACCTTCACACCTCAAACTGGGCCTGATTTCTGCACCTTTGCATCTCAGATCAGCCCACATCCTTCACCTTCGCATCTCAGGTCAGCCCACATCCTTCACCTTCGCATCTCAGGTCAGCCCACATTCCGCACCTTCGCATCTCAGGTCAGCCCAGTTCCTGCACCTTCGCATCTCAGGTCAGCCCAGTTCCTGCACCTTCGCATCTCAGGTCAGCCCAGTTCCTGCACCTTCGCATCTCAGGTCAGCCCAGTTCCTGCACCTTCGCATCTCAGGTCAGCCCAGTTCCTGCACCTGGGCATCTCAGGTCAGCCCAGTTCCTGCACCTTCACACCACCCCAATTTCTGCACCTTCCGATTTCAAATAAGCCTCAGTCCATGTACCTTCACACCTTGGAGCAACACCTCAGATGAGGCCCAATTTCTACACCTTCAAATCTCAAAAAATTCTTTCGACCATGCTATTTCCCTGTAGTTCCTGCACCCACAAATGCGCTGTGGGTTGGGATGCGTGGAGGTGCTATTAAGAATGAATGGCAGCCTCACACGTCTTGTAAGAGCAGCACAGTTTGGTTGCAGGTGCAAGAACAGATGAGATACCAGCACTCACAGTGCAGGCAAATGTGATCCAGGGCTTAAAGCTGACCATACACTAAGATTTTTCTCGGCTCTGCATGTAACAAACGCACAACTCTTTCTAGCCTTTCTTTTCCTTTTCAGGCTTTTCGTATGAAAAATCTGGAGTTTTTCAGCACTGTTGGTCTTGCTTGTGAAAATTATAAGAGGAAAGTTAGTGTAAGTTCACCTTTACAGGAAATCTGTAAGGTGACTTTACGCTGGACCCCCTCCCTATGTCTCACTGTTCCAGTGTCCCATGCTCCCCTACTGTCAGGCACCAGGGAGCCACTTCACCGGTCAGGATTTGAAATCCTGGCTTTCTCTCCTCTCAACACAGTAAAGGCTAGATCAGGGGTGTCAAACTGGTGGCCCTCCAGGTGTTGTGAAACTACAAGTCCCATCATACCTCTACCTTTGGGAGTCATGCTTGTAACTGTCAATCTTGCAATGTCTCATGGGACTTGTACTTTGGCAACAGCTGGAGGGCTGCTAGTTTGACACCTGTGGGCTAGACGGATTCTGATTGGTTAGAGCTGTTCATGTGATGAGGAGGAGGTACAGTGTAAGGTCACAGATTTTCCATAAAGGTGAACTTGAAGGTGAAGAGATAATAAACCTCAATTTTTTTTTAAACACTTTTAGCAGCTGATTTGATCACTTACTGAGTAAGCAGCTTCTTTATCTTTTTATTCTGGCCTATGTTCCAGTCTAAGCTAGTGCCATAATTGCTGCTCCAGGCTCCCTGCTTCTGGGAGGCTCCCTTAACTTGCAGCATCCTATGGAGCCACCCTTGCATGCATGGACTAGAGTTGTGTCTCCCACATCCCTGTAGCCTAGGATTGCAAGGCACTTACCTGCATGCGCTCCTTTCTCCAAGCTAACAGACTGGAGACTGTCCATTATTAACTTTTCTGCTAAAACTGGATGTTTGGGGAAGCAGCACTGAGAAAGCAGGAGTGCGCAGCATTGAAATTCATAAACCGCCAGTACTTGGGTAGGAATTTTAGCAAACAGTTTACTGGGGAATGTTTATTTTATTGTGATCAGTGTGTTATGCTAATGAGTGCTGAGTGTTTACTACTACTTTAAGCCTGACTATTCACTAGATTATAAAAAGCTGCTGATTAGGCCTTTGCTTTTAATTCACACTGGAACAAATACCGTTGTAGGTCTGGTCACTTTATTGCTAGTGAGACCCTGATGAAGGGGGCCCCAGAGACATGTTGGCGAATTATACACCTGCCTTTTAATAAAATAAAGCTGTATCTGGACCTCTTAACAGTGGTGTGGTGCTTCAATTTAAACTCTTACAATATTCTACAAGCCAAGGAGACTGTGGAGATCCAATGGGGTGTAGCGGGGGGGGGGGGGGAGAGAGAGAGATTTTGCACTCCCAGGTAGGGGGCGCACATGAACGCTACCTGCGCCACCATTCTCAGCCGCAGCTGTCAATCACTTGGTCCCGGCTGGTGATTACTCACTGGCGCCCGGTGGTTTCCACCAATCTCTGACAGGGAAGAGAACAACTCTCCTTGTCAGCTTGGGCACACTGCTTTGGATGGCTGTCCAAAGCAGTGTGCTTACAGTGAAGCACACTCCCAGCACACAGTTAACCCTTTGATCGCCCCTCATGTTAACACCTTCCTGCCCAGTACCATTAGTAGTGTCAGTGCTTTTTATTAGCACTGATCACTGTATTGGTGTCACTGTAGTTGTCAGTGACACCAAGTCAGTTCTCCCCAGTGTCAGAATGCCCACCTCAGTCCCGGTATAAGTTGCTGATCGCCGCCATTAATAGTAACAAAAAAAAAAAAAAACAGTACATATCACCATTAGTAAATGCTAAAACTTTCATGTAAACCAATTAATTTACAGGGATTGGTAATTTTGTTTGTAGCAGTGACATGTAGTAGAATACATTTTGGCCTAAATTTATGACAAAATTTGATTTTTTTTTAAATTTACTGGACATGTTTAATAGCAATAAGTCAAAAAATATTGTTTTTTTTTCTCCAAATTGTCAGGAGGGCAAGTGGTTAATAGCTTAAGATAACAATACCAGTGGAGTGTACCTGTTGGTACAGTGCTGTCTTTCCACTTTCCTAAACCATGCACTAGATTAGGCAGCTCCAAGCTAGCTGAAGGAAGAGAGTGTAGTTCTGTAAAGTGGTAAGGGAACTTCCTGTCCTGTTCCTGGAACAAAACCAAGTTGGGCTGAGCTATTTGCAAGTGGCTTTGTATTTTATGAATGAATACAAGGCTTGCTCTGGCCGAGTTGGACTTCATGACAATAGCTGCTGATTAGGCCTTTGATTTTAATTCACACTGGAACAAATACAGTTGTAGCTCCAGTTCACTTCTGGTCTGTTCACTTTATTGCTAGTCAAGCCCTGATAACCGGGGCATTTGGACCCCTGAAATGCATTGGCTACTACTCAAATTATACCCCTGACTTTTAATGGAATAAAGTTGGATCTAGACCTCTTAACAGTGGTGTGGCACTTCAATTTCAACTTTTCTTAAAATATACTAAAAGTCAAAGGAGACTGTAGAGATCCTCTGGGGTGTAGAAGGCGCCTGCTCAGGATCCAGATCATTTACACCAACATTAATACCTTAAGATCACAATACCAGTGAAATGTACCTGCAGGTCCAGTGCTGTCTTTCCACTTTCTTTAACCATTCACTAGATTTGGCAGCTCCAAGCTTAGGGAAGAGTGCAGTTCTGTAAAGCAAAAAGGGGACTTCCTGTCCTATTCCTGGAACAAAACCAAGTTGGGCTGAGCTCTGCTCAGCCATTTGCAAGGGGCTTTGTATTTTATGAATGAATACAAGGCTTTCCCTGGTTGGACATCATGACAACATCGCCACCTCAGGCAATCACAGGTAGCCTTATATTTATTCATAAAATACCAGGCTCCCTGTGAATGGCTGAGCAGCACTTAGCCCAACTTGATTCGGTTCCAGGGATAGGACAGGAAATCCCCATACCACTGATGGAACACAAAGCTATACAGTATATAGCTAATGATACATACAGGTTATACTATAAAGAAATAGTTCATTTGAACAAGCTTGGTCCAAACTAAAGTTCACAAAAACCTGAAGTTTGGCTTTAAACCTAAGTATAGTCCCCCACACCGAAAAAGACTAATGCATTTTCTTGTCTACATTATGATTCTGGCTGGTACTAGCAGGAACGTTCTGGAGAATGTTGTGGAGCTCAAACTACAACTTAAAACCAGTGGGAGACACCTATTAAGCCTGAGCTTTCATTCAGTAATTATTGATGCAAGACTGGCTTCATTGCTTTCCTTGGTGAGAGCAAAGATACTTCCAACCACTGGTTGCCGAAGGAGGAGGGTGGAAGCTTCCAGTGATGTTTGGTCAGTGTGGCTTCATACAAGCGTTGTCTGACCTCACATTTCCAGGGGTCAGATTATTTGGGAAAAGGCTCTGTGTTTAATGTTAGGGCAGTGGGTACATGGCGATTTTTTGGAAACTTAGGAATTGTGGTGCAGGCGCTTGGGTTAAAGAAAAGGAGTTATCCAGTTCTGCTGGTGAGATTATACAGATTGATTAAGAACTGATCATTTGCTATACTGCATATAATACATTTTGTAGTGTATTAACATGATTGTAAAGGTTATACTTACCTGTTTTTTGGAATGGTTTTAGGGCTCATGTACACGGGGTGTTTGGAAACCGCTTCTGAATGATGGAAACTGACTACTGGAAAACGTAGGTTAAAAAAAGTCAGTTTAACCACATTTACATACTGCGTTTATGCACATTTGTGTTAGAAACATTTTTAAAAGATATCCTCAGGAGACCTTCCCAAATGCCCAGAATGCACTGAAAAATAGTAAAGCATTAACTATTTCAGACATTGAGAGGAATAGAGAGAGCAGAAGCAGAGAGAACAGTATTTGTTGAGATTACCCATCTTTTCTTGTTGTATTCATTATGGATCCCATCATGAGCATAATGCAGCACGTTCTACCATTTTTTCCTTCTCGCAAAACCTGGAACTGACTGTGCTGGTATACCGGGTCCATTTGAATACCTGGAAAACGCTTTGCATGCATTTCTGATGAAAAAAAGTCTCTGGACAGCATCTGGATATGGAACAGTTAAAACCACTTCTAAAACGCAGTTAACCACATTTATAACGCCAGGAAAATCTACTCCTGAACGCAAGTTTGGTGTGTTAAAAAAAAAAAAAAAAAAACACAACACCTGTAAAACAATTGTGTACATGGACACATAGGAAAACATTAGGGGCTGAAAAACCACTGGACAGCTCCTGAACGTCAGTTTAGGAGCTGCAGTGTACATTAGCCCTTACACCAAGCAGCCCCAATCCTCTTCTGGGGTCCCCCATAGCAAGATGATTTGGAGCCATACTGTGTGCGTCTATTGACAGACAGACACACACAGAGTAGCTAAATCCCACCCCCTCCTCACTGGATTTGACTGTATTGTCACTCTCTGATGAGTGGGAGAACGAGCAGCGGCGCTGCTCTCAGGCACAGCACTGGATCGAGATTGGGCTCAGGTAAGTATTTGGAAAGGAAAGGGGGAGCTGCATGTAAAAGATTTTTACCTTAATAGAGAGAATATTAGGCAGTGATATGAGTCTGGGCACAGTGTACTCTAATACTATCCTCATTCATGAACAAAGGGAGTTCATTTTCTCCTCAGTTATGTGTAATATTGCTATCACCAGTATCCATAGCTCCTATATGCATAGGTGGGTTTTACAATTTAGCCAATACCACCAATAACTGTCCTGTATTTTATCCTTACCCAAAAAAAAGTCTTCGTATGTAAACTTTTATATTATGCATTCAAGAGGAGTTTGTTGTTACATCAATTGGAAATCCTTCCATTATTTTGTATTATTCAGGGTAGGGTCCTCTAGGTATTGAGCTTCAGACTTTTTCACATATTCAGCTAAAAAGTGCTCCTACTATCCTGCTTTATAACCATAAATATGCTTTCATCGGCTCCTATCCAGCCATTGCAGAGTGATTTTTGGGTTATCAAAAACAAAATGGGTTTACCCCCTAGCAACTACACTGCTCAAAAAAAAAAAGTTAAAAAGAACACTTTTAAGAGTATAGCATCAAGTCAATGAAACTCCTGGGATATTGATCTGGTCAGTGAAGTAGCCGAGGGGGTTGTTAATCAGTTTCAGCTGCTTTGGCATTAATGAAACTAACAACAGACAAACTAGATGGGCAACAATGAGACAGCCCCCAAAATAGGAATGGTTTTACAAGTGGAGGCCACTGACATTTTTTTCCCTACTCATCTGTCCTGACAGTTTTTCACCTGTTTTGCATTTAGCTAGGGTCAGTGTCACTATTGGTAGGATGAGGCAATACCTGGACCCTACAGAGGTTGCACAGGCAGGCCAACTCCTCCAGGATGTTGGATCAATACATGCCATTGCCAAAACGTTTGCAGTGTCTCAGCACAGTCTCAAAAAAAATGAAGGAGATTCCAGGAGACAGGTAGTTACTCTGAATGTCCTTAACCCATCAGGAGGGCCAGTATCTGCTCCTTTGTGCAAGGAGGAACAGGGCGAGCACTGCCAGAGCCCTACAAAATGACCTCCAGCAGGCCACTGGTTTGAATGTCTCTGATCAAACAGACTTCATGAGGGTGGCCTAAGTGCCTGACATCCTCTAGTGGGCCCTGTGCTTACTGCCCAGCAACATAGAGCTCAATTGGCATTTGCCACTGAACACCAGAATTGGCAGGTCCACCACTGGCACACTGTGCTTTTCACAGATGAGAGCAGGTTCACCCTGAGCACATGTGAAAGGCATGAAAGGGTCTAGAGAACGTTATGCTGCCTATAACATCGTTCAGCATGACCATTTTGGTGGTGGGTCAGTGATGGTCTGGAGAGGCATATCCATGGAGGGATGCCAAACCTCTACAGGCTAGATAATGGCACCCTGACTGCCATTAGGTATCAGGATTAAATCCTTTATCCCATTGTCAGACGCTATGCTGGTGCAGTGGGTCCTGGGTTCCTCCTGGTGCACAACAATGCCCGGCCCCATGTGGCGAGAGTATGCAGGCAGTTCCTGGAGGATGATGGAATTGATACAATCGAATGGCCCTCACACTCACCTGACCTAAATCAAATAGAACACTTCTGGGATATCAAGTTCTGGTCCATCTGACACCACCAGGTTGCACCTAGACTGGCCAGGAGCTCAGTGATGCCCTGGTCCTGATCTGGGAGGAAATACCCCAGGACACCATCTGTGGTCTCATTAAGAGCATGCCCCAACATTGTCAGGCATGCATACAAGCACGTGGGGGTCATACAAACTACTGAGTACCATTTTGAGTTGCTGCAATGAAATTTCAGCAAAATGGACTAGCCTGCTGCATCAATTTTTCACTTTGATTTTCAGGGTGTCTTTGAATTCAGTCCTCTGTAGGTTGATAATTTTCATTTCCATCAAATGATGGGGCATCCTTACATTCATAACACATTACACAGTCCAGCATGAACACTCTCCCCCCCTTGAGATCGGATATGTTTTTAAAAAAAGTGTTCATGTATTAAAAAAAAAAAAAAAAAGAAAAATCAAATTGCAACCATAACAGTTTATAAACACTAACAGTAAAATATTTGGGCACACATTGTTTATTGTACAAAGTACATCAAGACTTAGTATAAGCTGACATAAAGATTTAATTACAAACATTAAGGCCTAGTTAACACAGAATAACCATCTGTATTTACCAATCCCCAGTCACAAGTGTACTTACAGACTTTCTCAACATATCCTGCCAGCCAGCACTTTGTGTCAAAAGTTATACCATAGGCAGCTTCCGGCAAGTAGTACCATTTACAAATACGACCCATTCAAATGACTAGAGCCATGCTGCAACTGCATGTAATGGCCCCCGTTTTAGTGCTACGGCCTTTGAGAGGGTTAAAACATGCATCCTGGGAGGTGACCCATTATCTTTAAGTCACCTGTCAAAATGCCTTTGAAGAGCAATCAACATTGCGGCTTTTCAG